>NC_133506.1:46482857-46801428 GCF_049354715.1 Callithrix jacchus | reverse complement strand
ACACCACTCTCTGAGCCAATCCCAGCTCCCCTCTCGCCTGGGTTCTTTTTCCCCCATAAGGCGGTGCTCTAGCCCTGGGCACAGACTACTAAAACTGTGCCCCGATATCCATTCTCTACTTGTCCCTCAAGAGAATCCCCAGTGTTTGCTGGAGCGTATGGACACTCAAATGAAACCCACACTGGCCAGCCTCCTTGGCCACATGACTAAGTTCTGCCAGTGGGATGGCTTTGAGGGTAAGTCACCCCTCTACCACCTCTCTCTCCACTCTGGAGCATGCACGTGTGGGACGCCATCTTGAGCCATTCAGACGACAGACGTACCCCAGGCAGCATGGAGTCACAACTGGGAAGGAGTCTGGGCTCCTGATGCCATGAAGCCTTTGTTTGAGCTCTGCACTGTCTCCTCCAGGCTCTCAGGCAACAGAGAAATAATCAGCTGATTCAGCTACTCTTTGTTCTGGTTTATTTGTAACAATGGTTGCATTTAAATCTGAACTAATGTTAAGTGTCAAGCAGGGTAGCCTGTGTTCACCTGTCCAACACAGGGACCCATCCATTGCACTGTGCAAACTACGCAGTACTTTAGTTTCATAAAACCATCCTTTACTGAGCACCTTCTACGTGCTGGGCACCGAGTCAGATGGTCAGGAGGCTACTGGTAAATCAAAGTCTTGCTTTCCAATTAGGAAGGATGGAAAGAAGAGTAACAAGGAAGATACACAGAGTATTTCACTACACACACACATACACACACACAGGTTTCTAAGATATAGTCTATAAATATTGCCATTGCACAGATGTGAAAACTGAGGTCTAGAAAGGTTAAGGTGTCCAATAACTAATAAGTGGCAGAATATAAATTCAGTCTGACTCCAATTGCTTCCCCATCAATCTTCCACTAACTATGGAAAGAAACACATTACAGGCTCATTTATTCTCCATTCCATTACCACTGCCCCAAAGAAACATAACAGAATTAAGATGTGTTGAGCTGTCATTTGGAACCTGGTGGTATGCTCAGTGTTTTCCATGCATTGCATCTTTTCCTCCACCTCTACAGCTGTGGGAGACCAGAGCCATTATAATCCCGATGTGAAAGATAACAAAACCAACCCAGAGATTATGAGAAGCTGGCCCAAAGTTACTAAGCAAGTTTGTGCCTGACTGTGGGAAGGGCTGGAGGGATTTTTGTTTTCCTACTTTTTCTATCTGCAGACCAGGGGCCCTTCCCAGCTCTGTGCCTCATCCTAACCCCAGGCCAGAAAGAATAAATACCCCTCACCTTTCTTCTGGTGACAGTGTCTTCAGTGCCTTAGCAAATCAATAATTGGGCTCAACCAAAGAGGTAAAGCAGGCCAGGCATGGTGGCCTCTTTTCCCCACACCTGTAATCCGCTGACTTTGGGAGGCCAAGGTGGGTGGATCACTTAGGGTCAGGAGTTCGAGACTAGACTGGCCAACATGATGAAACCCTCTCTCTACTAAAAATGCAAAAAATTAGCTGGGTGTGATGGCAGGCACCTGTAATCCCAGCTACTTGGAAGGCAGAGGCAGGGGAATTGCTTGAACCTGGGAAGTGGAGGTTGCAGTGTGCAGAGATTGCACCACTGCACTCCAGCCTGGGCAACAAGAACAAAACTCCCTCTCAGAAACAAAACGAAGAGGTGAAGCATATGACCAAAGCCCACGCTAATCAAAACATGACACCCCCTTGACCACAGCAGTTGGTTCTGAGATCGGGCACTTCAGGCAGTGACATAGAAGGAGGCCCCAGGTCATTCCCACTTACTGGGAACCCACAAGGATGTGCAGGCGGGGGTTGCTGTCCTCATCTTTCTCTCAGGCAGAGCAAGGGATGGAAGCCAACCCTGAGAAAGGCAGAGCAGAGGGATGGTGAGAAGCTGCTGTTCTGTTCAGATTGCTTGTGTCCCTGAATAACACACCCTTGGGGGTTTTCATGCACGTAAAGCAATCAATTCTCCCCTTTTTTTTCTTGCAGATAAAAGTTTGCAACCACTTTTCTGTCCCATCTGAACCAAACACATTCTAATGTATGCTCTGTCTGGAGCCTGTCTCCTGCTTTCACTAATGATGCCAACTTAAACTTCCCTCCTCCCTATCACTCCTGTATACCAAAGCCCAGTTGGACCTATGAATGGGTTTGTCATCTGCTATTTTGACCTGTTTCACAGCCACTTTGCTTCAAGGAGGAGGATTAAGTATGACAACATTGCCTGGAGAGCTAGCGTTGGGCTTAATCACATTTGGCCTCACATTCAGATTCACATCCACGCATCTCATTTTTCAATGAGATTGAAGGTTCTATGAGGTAAGAGTCATGTCCTATAAATTCAACAAACAATGATTAAGTGCCTGAGGTGTTCCTAGACACTGACTAGAAGCTGGGAACACAGAGGGTAATAAAAGAGGTCACTGTCCTCTCCAAGGCAGAAATGAAAGCGGATCACTGCAGATAGAAGCGCATTGTGACAGGCTGTTTTGAGTTGCAAGTGGCTGAGAAA
This sequence comes from Callithrix jacchus, assembly GCF_049354715.1. Classification (NCBI taxonomy): domain Eukaryota; kingdom Metazoa; phylum Chordata; class Mammalia; order Primates; family Cebidae; genus Callithrix; species Callithrix jacchus. The sequence goes on along the minus strand of NC_133506.1, from coordinate 46,798,905 downwards.
TGCAATTTAAACTGGCTGGGACAATATACAGGATTTGTTTCATGCAAATACAAAGTGCAGGTAAGATCCAGCTTCTGCGCTGGATGACCCAAAGGCTTAACAATGCCGCCGGGCGCGGTGGCTCAAGCCTGTAATCCCAGCACTTTGGGAGGCCGAGACGGGTGCATCACGAGGTCAAGAGATCGAGACCATCCTGGTCAACATGGTGAAACCCCGTCTCTATTAAAAACACAAAAAATTAGCTGGGCGTTGTGGCGCGCGCCTGTAATCCCAGCTACTCAGGAGGCTGAGGCAGGAGAATTGCCTGAACCCAGGAGAGGGACGTAGCGGTGAGCCGAGATTGCGCCATTGCAGTCCAGCCTGGGTAACGAGAGCGAAACTCTGTCTCAAAAAAAAACAAAAAACAATGCCATCTGTGATTTTAATGCCGACGGTGACCATCTCTCAGCACAGCTGTCCCAGCAGCATCCTCAGCAGGGCCGGCCGCATCCCATGGGCTACACTTTCCCCCATCTACATCCCGGGGAACGTGGGTCCAAACTAGACGCACCCTAATTGGATCTTCAAGGTCACATGCTTGCCCATGAACCAGTGACTGGGCAGGAAAATGAACTGCGTGGATACCTGTAAACGAATCAGGGCCCACCACGGAAGCAAGGGCGTGGAGTCAGCTTGCTCCAAAGCAAGTAGGTTACATAAGCCCACTGTCTACCCTTAGAGACAAAAACGGAACCAGATTCCCCTAAGCTGACACCAGAAGCATGTCCTGTGTCCATCACTGGGCTGCACCGGTGGTGCATGTTACTTCATGGTCACAATAATATCAGCATAAGCAGTACCTAATGTTTATGAAAAGCTTCCTAGCGCCACATTCTACAGTGTCCCGCATTTGCCATTCGCAATCTCATTTCACCAGAGTTAGGGATCATGGTTACCTCTACTTTGCAGATTAGGAAATTGAGGCCTGGAGAGTGAAAGTGGGCTGCCTAAAGTTGTTAGTCTGAATTTAAAAAGCAACGTGGCACCCTGTTGTCCTTGGTTCCCTAGTGTTGGAAGGGGTCTAGTCACATCCTCGTGCTGGGTGCTTGGCTGGGTGGATGGGGCTTCAAGGAGACAGAAAACAGAAACCGCCTCTCCACTGCGCATCACATTTGCCGTTAAAAAAATTCCGCACGCTTCACAGGGGCTGCCTCCAGAGTCCTTTGCAAATCCCCAAATTGGCAATCCCTGCTACTGTATTTAATTTCCCTCTAAACTGCAGAAAATTTTAACAGAAAAACTTCAGTGTCCCCTTCAGACTGCACGATGCTCTAAATGAACATTAACTCTGCTGCAAAAACAAGCTCAACACCACGCTACGTTGCATTATTTGCATGAGAACATTGAACCTTACTTTCCAGAATCTACACAGTCAACTCCTGCTGTTGACTTTCTGCAGGAGCGTGAGAGAGGCATGTTCCACCAACGAGGTTGATTTAGGGCAGGTACAGCATGCATGACCGCATGGTCCACACAGGTAGGACCCAGCAGTGACAACGGCTCACTGGATCCAGGAGCAGTCCTTTGACCGGCCACGTGGCCTTCTCTCTTGCTTCCCTATTGGAACCTGCACGTGTCCATGTCCTAGAGACACGAGTTTACAACTCTGGGCTTTGATTAATTCTTAGTTTCTGCAACCTCAGCTGGGTTTACATCTTTTCTGGGACAAAAATTCCAAGGAGTCCCTATTCGTCCAGTAAATACCTTCCTCTAATGGGTGGGGGCTAGAGTTGGACAAGGGTAGGTTTGCGAGTGAGGAAGAAGTTCCACAGGACAGGTTTCCACCTAACAGAGCAGGGCACTTTGTATGGGAAGCTCATGGAAGCTGAGGCTAGAGGTCACTTGCTCTCCTCTTCGTGGACTCGGGTGAATGAGCTGCCAGCTGCCTCTGCTGGAAGCAGTGTGCCCACTTTCTGCTGAACTCCTGGAGCCATTCATTGGCCTTGCCCCCTGGAGGTTTTTATTTTCTTCATAAACTGCCTTTACTGTATTAAGCATCATCTCTAATTGATCTTTTCTGTACAGAAGCTACCCAGGAGAAGCCGTTCAGCAGAGTAATAAATCAAGGCAGAAGGAACATGCATTGGGATATCAATAGCACCCAGCATGTGGCCATGATTACTACGACCTTGTGGACATTTAAAACAAACAAACAAACAAAAAAAATCTCTCTGTGCCTCAGTTTCCTCATCCGTAAAGTTAGGATGGCAATAACGAATGATCTCATAGGGCGAGGCTTAAATAAGCTGTTGTAGGAAAAACACTTAAAACAACGCCTGGCCTATAGGGAACACCCAGGAATGTTAGCTATCAAATAATGAAATGTTGAAATAGTGGAATAATGATGAGGCAGTATGGCAGGATGAAAATAACATAGTCTGTAATTTCATATAGTCCACGTCTAGGTTTTACCACTTATTAGCTCTTAGCAGAAAAGTTCTCCACACTTGCTGAGCCTCAGTTTCATTTTCTCCAAATGGGGATAATGATTACACAGCCTCCTGGGGTTGCTGGAAAGGTTCATTAACTTTAAATGTCTCACTCTGCAAAAGCCAGTCACCACGGCAGGCCTGACTGTGAGGCTTTGCCCGGGGCTGGCATCTGGGAAGGTGGATTTCAAGAGAGTTCCCACCACTTCCCGATGAGAGTAGTTCACTGTGACTAAACCATTTGCACAAACAGCATGGTTTATGCTGGACACCTGCTTTCCTTCTGGGAATGCTGTCAGATGCCAGGCAGATGGTGTCTATGTGACCAGGCCCCCAATAAAAACCCTGGACACGGAGTCTCTAATGAACAGTGCACAAGTGTTGTTGCAATTCATGGCTAAGGAAATCCTGCATGTCCTTGCAGCTCTACTGGGAGGGAGCTCTGTAAGCTTTCACCTTACTTCTGTACTTAGCTCTCTGTGCCTTTTCCATGTACTGATTTTGCTCTGTACACTTTCACTATAAAAGTCATAGCCATGTGCACAACTATATATTGAGTCCTGAGTGCTCCTGGAAAATAATCAAATTTGGGTGGGTTCTTATGGACCCCCCGACACTCACCTGTGTCATACATGTCCCATGGTGAGTCCTTAGTAAGTGGAAGCATCAAATATAAGTGTTCATTCTGGTCACTGACTCATCGTCCTTCCTTACCTGTGAGGTTCAAATAAGAGACATCTCCTCTAAAAGCAACTTAATTTTTGTTTCTTTAAAAAGTGCAAAAAGAAAGTTACTTGCATGGACTCAGAACCTCAGGGTGGCAAGGATGAAGATATGCAAGGGAGTATTCATAGCCTGTTTTAACTTAAATACCAAAGAAAATCCTACCAGCTTTGTTTTTCTCTTGTCTTCCACTCTCTGGGAAGGAATCCCTGTCTGATTGATTACTGGACCTTTTCTTTATTGATTAAGGTAGTCATGATGAGGAGGGATTAGTGGGAGTTACAGTGGAAAAGGAGAAAACTAAAAACCAGTAGGGGGAGAGAAGAATAGATTTTAGGGAAATAAGGGAGAGGGATAAAAAATGGATGACCACACAAAGATTAGATTAGAGGTAGGTTTTTGTTTGTTTGTTTCATGTTGTTTAAATGTGGAAAAAAGAAGAGAAAATAACTTCATGGCAGCTGTTGTGTATTGAAGAAAGAATTGGAAAAGAACTTCTAAAAAGAGATTTTGCCATTTATTATGGATGGGTTACTTCTTTGATATGCTATTCAGAAGACTCCAATAAAGATTCAAATTACTCTAAATTAGTTTGGGGTTGCTAAACTATTTTTTTATAGACTGTGTTTCAGGCTTGACCACAGGGAAAACAGGCTTTATATGCATTGCAGAATTCAAAGTTATACCACAGCTATCAGTCACATTCTCAGTCTCTTCTCTCTCTCACACCACACACACACACACACACACACAGAGTAAGTGATATAGTTTGGCTGTGTCCCCACCAAAACCTCATCTGAATTGTAGCTCCGATAATCCCCATGTGTCATAGGAGGGACCCAGTGGGAGGCAGTTGAGTCATGGAGCCGGGTGTTCCTGAGCTGTTCCCGTGCTGTTCCTGTCATCATAAATCTCATGGGATCTGATGGTTTTATAAAGGGAGGTTCCCCTGCACACATTTCTAACCTGCTGCCATGTAAGACGTGCCTTTGCTCCTCCTTCGCCTTTCACCATGATTGTGAGGCCTCCCTAGACATGTGGAAATGAGTCCATTAAACTTATTTTCTCTTTATAAATTATCCAGTCTTAGGTATTTCTTCACAGCAGTATGAAAATGGACTATTTAATTTTCATACTGCTGTGAAGAAATTACTAATACTAATAGCTATTTCAGAATCTGCCAAATTATATTTACTATTACTAATTTTCTCTGCTCAGTCAGATTTACTCTCAACCTGCTCCATTTGAAAATTTTCTCTCTTCTGTCTAATATAACTTCCCATTGTTCATTGAGGATCTTCAGGGACCCAGAGCAAGAAGACAGGAAAGACAGAGGAACCAGGCTACTCTCACACCTAGACTCAGATATGTGGGCTGGCTCAGTGATGCCAAGTTCAAGTTCAGCGATGCCCTGTTCAGCCATGTCCTCCATGTATATCCTCAAGCCCTCCTTGTCTGAGGCTCAGAAAGGCTCCCATCTTCTAAACTCTATAAAGCCCTGATTTCTGAAAGTTTAGGCCTCTTGAATCTCTGAATTTCAAAACAGTGACGCACGCAAGGACAAGATCAAAATTTCTTAAGGGAAAAAGAACTGAAACAAACGTTGAGAGGGCAAACATGTCACATTAGATTCTGGAATTTTAGAAAAGTAGCAACATATGCACAACACTGTCCCTTAAAAGCTCTTGAGTCTAGATAAGAAGGAAGACCATACGCTCCAGAGGAGAATGCCAGATTTGTCTTCAAGCAGAATGTACTTTATGCAAGTAAAAGGTATAAAATATTATTGGAACAGGCACTTCACAAAGACAGTATCCCAAATGGCTGTGAACATATGAAAAACTGCTCGGCTTCATTATTTATCAGGGAAATGTAAATTAAAACCATGAAATGATACAAGTACACATCCACCTGAAAGGTTAAGGTGAAAACATCACATGTTGGCAAGTGAAGCAACTGGAACATGCATCCACTGCTGGTCACAGGAAGGGAGAGATTCAAATGATACCTCCACTTTGCAAAACTATTTGGCAGCATCTTCTAAAGCTGAACAGATGCATAAGTTTCAAACCAGCCATTCTATCTCTTGAAGCATACCCAACAGAAATATGGAAACATTCACCAAACACATGTATATGAACGTTCATGGCAGCACTGCTCGTAAGTAGTCCCAAACTAAAGCCTACCTTGAAGTTCATTAGTAGAATAGATGAATAAGTGGCCGTATATTCACGCAATGGAATACTCTAGAGCAGGGAGTTGGTATGGTCCTATGTTTGTAATCCAGGCTGCGTATTTTTGTAAATAAAGCTTCATTTGAGTACACCTCCATTCATTGGTTTAAATATTGCCTATGGCTGCTTTCATGTCCTAACAGAAAAGCTGAGTTGTGACAGGGATCAAACGACCTGTGATGCTTCAAATATTTACTGTCACTCTTTACAAAAAGAGTTTGCTGACCCCTGCGTTACAGCAATGAGAGCAAATGACATTCAGCAACACGTGTTGTGTTGATAAGGACGCATCTCACGGTGTTGGCTGAGACAAACGAGTCACTAGAAAACACAGGTTGTTTAGTTCCATTTCCATGAGGTTAAAAGTGGACAAAATTAGGCCCTGGAGTGGGTGTGAGAAGTCAGGAGAGACGTTGCTGGGGGAGACATGGTGATAGAAAGGGACCTGAGGTTTCACAGGGTCCTGGTTGTGTCCTGCTTCTGGATCCGTATGCATACGGCCTGGATGTGTTCTCTTGGTAGAATTCATCGAGCTCTGTACTTATGCCATGCACACTTGCCTCTATGTTTATGATATTTTCATGGAAAGTCTTTTAAAAATGCTACTGGACTCCCTGAACTCCAAGCCATTTACCCTGCTCTCTCATTTGTGTTTACCTTCACATAAGCTGATGATTCCCCTGAAAGGCACTCCTCCTGCTCCTTCTGAGGGAGCAAGGACCCCTCTTAGGGGCCTGCTGGGCCTCCCCAAGCATGGAAAGAAAGGAAAAATCTTGAGTTCCTTCAAGGGAAATTCCAGGCACCTCACTAGCTTTGAATTAAATTAAATGGGCAACCTGATAAGTGAGAAGGTAATCATAGCTTAACATCACAGTCCTGGAAGTTAGAGCCACAGAATGTTTGGCTCCCTATAGAAACTACAGCTACTATCTTCATATATGTCCCTGAATGATACTTCAGTCACCCAGACCCCCACCTCATGAAAGATGCCGTCTGTTGGCACAGACACCTCAGATAAGAAGGAACTGAGGACTAAATAGTGACCATCGTACTCTTTGTTCTAAATTTCTTCCTGAGAAGTCTGGAGGAAGTCATACTCACAGGCCAGAGCTTAACATTCCTTTCTGTTGACCCCAAGCTTTCAGACAAACTTTTGCTTCCTTCAAACACAAATCAAAGAATCTTTGAATCCACCTTTGATTTGTAGGCCCCTGCTTGCAGATGCTTTGTTTTGTTTTTTTTTAAATCTCCTCCAGATGCTTAAAATTAGATGCTTTGCTTTTTTAAGTGAAACCAACATGCAACCTCCACGTGTTGATTATTGACTTTGCCTGTAATTGTCTCTTCACCTTGAAAAACACCTACCATGTAAGTCATCGGGCAGTTCAGGTCTTAAGCATTAGCTGCCTCATTCCCCTTGCTTGGTGCCCTGCAATAAATGCTTTACTTTCTCTCGCTGCTGAGATATCTTTCAGGCTTCTGCATTTGAGGACCAGATGGCCCCACCAGGACCAGCAACTCTTGACTCAATGCGACCTGTGGCCCCCACCAAGAAGTGGACTCAGCCTCAAGGACTATTCCGCACTCCTATGATCGCATGCCCAACCAGTCAGCAGCATCCCTTCCCTCACCCCTGCACACCAAACTCTCTCCGAAAAACCCTAGGACCCCCCTCCTCCGCCGCCAACACTTTCAAGGAGGCTGTGAGTAATAATAAAACTCCAGTTCCCCATTAGCCAGCATTTCATGTATTAAACTCTCTTGATTGCAATTCCCCTGTTTTAATAAATCAGCTTCATCTGGGCAATGAGCAAGAAGCACCTGTTGGGCAATTACAGCGTGACCTTCAAGAATGAAGTTTCTTGATCTGTACAAAGGTAATGGGTGTCCTCACTGCAAGGAGGTATTGTGTGTCTCTCCCAGGGACCGAGTACCTGACCTTCATGGGTGCCTGAAGAATGGTGGAGCCCTCTGTACCATTCTGCTTTTCAGGAAGGAAAAAAGTCCTCTGTTTATGCTCAGGGCTGGGGATGAGGATCAGGAGTGTGGGCTGCCCACTCTGTAGGCTCTATGGAGCCACTGTGTGGGTGCAGGGCCTGTCAATCACAGCCACTTTATCTGATAGACCCCAAGGGAGAATCATTATCGTTGTTTTAATCACGCCATTGAAACAAACAAGAATCAGGGCTTCAATCGAGCACGCATGTGGAACACATTTTGCGATTTGCAAGTCAGACACAAAGCTGCAGACCGCACTCTCACCCCACTGACAAGTCACATCCTCAGAGGCTTAGGTGGGGAGGAGCAAGGCGGGGGATGGGGACCTGGTTTTGGATTGTGGTTCTGACACTGACAATTAGTGTGACCTCCAGCAGAGGCTGCAACACTCTGGGCCTGAGTTTTCTCCTCTGTGAGAAGGAATCGTTGTTGTAAAGATTGCAGGCATGATCTAAGTCATCTAGGTTCACTTACAAGAACAAAGAGCTGTTGCTTTACTTATTCTAGAAAGGAAAGAAATTAGCACAAGGCGTCAGGTGCTTACAGAAGCCACTGGAAGTTCATGAGGAACAGGCTCTGGACTGGGCCTGCACAAAAACATGGCAGGACTGCCTCCCCAGGAAGCTGGCACATCTGTCTCCATCAGGAAAGCAGAGACCTGGAGACCCATTAGCTTCAAGAACACGCAGCAGAAGCTGTGACCCTGAAATCAAGAAGCCCTCACCAACGCAGAGACTCCCTGTCTCCCACAAAGCCAATGGCTGGTCACTGCAGTCAGAATGGAAAAGTTCACTGGAGGAGGGCGATGACCTTAGCCTCACCACCCTCTGCTGGAGGATCAGAATTGCACCTCAAATATCCTAGGTGCAAAGGAATTGGGAAAATTGCTTTTTGGGGAGAGGTAGGGGGGCTCCACAGTGCAGGAAGATGTAGCAGAAAGAGGTGCAACCAGATGGTTACAGCTGGAGAAAAGGTGACTTAGGATGAGGCACTGAAGGGTTTGGGATCTAGGGGCCAGTCCTGGGAGCAGCTGGACTCATGTGCCCCATAGCCTCCCTCCTAAGCCAGCCTTCCGAGCACCAAAATATCCTGAAGTCACCTGGTCTGTGGTTCTGCCCCAGCCCAACCAGAGCCAATAATCACCTGACCTCTCCACGGAACCTTCTGGTTCCAGCCTCAGGCATGGGGAGAAGCTGCTTGGGGTTGATGCTGAAGCATCGTCCCTGAGCCTTACACCCACAGTTTGGTGCTCTGCCCTGTGATGCCGAGACTGGGATTCTGAAAACCATGTTTCTGCTAAAATAGCTGACATGGCTGCTGTCTCAAAATAGGATTGGAAATCACATGCAGGGGCTTCAGAGTCAGATACAGCCCCAGCTTCCCTGTTCAGGAGCTGTGAGACTTGGGCAAGTGGCTTCATCTTTCTCAGCCACAATTTCCTATTCTCTAAAAGAACAGCCTCTCCACAAAGTTGATGTGATAGTGCATCATGTCTGTGTGTGTAAAATACCCAGTATGCGGCCTGATGAAGGGTGAGCTCCGGCCACTGTCATCAGATAGCGTCCTGCAGGGGGACCACAGCCTTCCACTTCCCATGGGTGTAAAGGTCTCTGGGAAGGTGCCTGGACCCTCCTCTGAGGGCCATCAGGGCAGATACTATGGGGTACATACACCACAGCCATCTCCTCCTCCTTTCCTGCTGCCACTTCTGGAAAAGCAGAAGATGGCTGACACTCCCTTCCAGAATGTTCCCTCTGCTTGGTATGCTGGCTCTCCCAGGTTCAGCTCACTCTCAGGTCTTTCAGGCTTCAACTTCAGCCCCAGGTCTTCAGGGAAGCCTTCTGTGATAGTGCAAGGCATTTCCTCTGGGCTCTCCAGCCTCCACTGCGCTTACCTACAAGCTGGCTTGTCTGTTTCCCTACCCCCATCAGTGAGCTCCTTGGTGGGGTTGGGGGATGAAGGGAGGTGGGCTCACAGCTGAATTCCCAAAGCTCACATAAAGCCAGGCACAAACATGCTCCTGACGGCTGGCTGTGGAAATGAATGGGTGAGTTCCTGATTTACGAGGGATAAAACCGAGGCTCAGAGTGGCTGCACCGACTTGCTTAGGATGAAGCTCATACTCAACTCCAGGTCCCACTATGCCAAGCTGCTTCAAAGCAAGTTCAAAATTTAGAGCACCCTTCCCCAACTCAGCCTCCGAGCTGTTACTTGGCAGGAAGAGAAGGTTTGTGCAGAAGTCCACAGACCGTCTGTCTGCAAACCTCCCTCACTGAAGTCACAATAAGGAGCTTGTGAAAAACCTAACCTCTTAGCCCCACCCCAGAGCCACAGAGTCAAAAGCTATGAGGTGAGGCCTGAGAACGGTCATTTCTCACAAGCTTCCCACGTGGCTCTGAAGTTCACTAATACCAAGAAGTAGCTGGGGTTCCTGAAAACATTTCTGCTAGCTCTTCCTACCCTGTCTTCCAAGTCTCTCCTAAGACCGCCACGGGAGGAAGGGGCCAGGTCACTGGAGGTAAATACCCAGCCCTCTGCACGTTCTTTGTTTTACTTTTTTGAGAACATTAACTTTTTAAAAAGTAACAATAAAACCACACTGCCCATGGGAATGTCAGCTTGAAAGCAGATACTTCAAGCAGTTACTATAAAACGGAGTCGGCTGGGCGCGGTGGCTCATGCCTGTAATCCCAGCACTTTGGGAGGCTGAGGCAGATGGATCACGAGGTCATGAGATGGAGACCATCCTGGTCAACATGGTGAAACCCCGTCTCTACAAAAAATACAAAAAATTAGCTGCGCATGGTGGCACGTGCCTGTAATCCCAGCTACTCAGGAGGCTGAGGCAGGAGAATTGCCTGAACCCAGGAGGCGGAGGTGGCGGTGAGCCGAGATCGCGCCATTGCACTCCAGCCTGGGTAACAAGAGCGAAACTCTGTCTCAAAAAAACCAAACAAACAAAAAAGAGAGTCAAAATGCACACTCTTTAGTGACAGAGAATTGACAAGATTCTGGAACCCAGGCTTCTTAGGACTTCCAGGAGGGCGGTCCTAAATCTGAGATCCACCCTGACAGACAGGTCCAACCTCAACTCTGCTACTTCCTTTCCATGGGGTCTTCAAGTTCCTTCAAGATGCCCGTGAAACTTGAATAACAGCAGCTCTGCTGCCTCATGAGAAGATGATGAGTATGCAGAGCCCCAGCACGCCACGGGGAGAGGGCAATGTATCAGTTACTTTCATTCATTATTCCCATTATTACGTTCAACGTCAGATAGACTGTTGGGTGTTTCTCAACACTCATACGAACCTCCTAAAACAACCTAAGGAAGAGCTTTCTCTGAAATTGTATTTTATTTCGCAGCCGGGTTAAACCCTTGTCCCACCTTTTCCTCCGCATTGGTACTGTAATCACCGTATGTATTTCTATTAATCTTGGGTTTTAATAATTTCTAAGAAGTTGCTTTTGTTAAGGGTAGCAAGTATCCAGAGCCAGTGTCACAGGCGGTAAAGGAGTTTACCAAGGCAGTTATACAAAAAGAAAGGCAGATTTATTAGAGAAAGTGTGAAAAAATGTTGCAAGATTACAACAGGAAGCACAGCAGAGAAGAAGCTGTCTGCAAAGAGGGAGGGGCTGGAAGAAAGTTTTCCGGGGTCAGGCTGGAGGGGGCTACCTGCAGAAGGAGGTTGTTGTACCCTTGGGTTGTTTGTGATGAGCGTCTCAGGTGTTCTTTCCCACCTGCAGTCCTCCCCAACCTGGGGCCCCTTCCTCAGTGTTGTTTATCTTATCAGGACGCCACAGCTTTTACCCGGAGATTCTTTCTACCATTTGGGGCACAAACTGACCTTTCTGCCTCTGGAAAGAGAGGCCACAGCAACCAATGACCAGAGGAAGGATTCTCAGGTTGACAGTCTCAAAATACAGGTTTTAGAGTTTCAGCTGAGATAATAATAAATAAAGAGGAAGAGCTGAAGCCAATGTTTATGTCCTAAACAGTAATATGGCACATACATCAACAACATAGAAACATAAATAATATTTAGACAGGGTGAATGGTGATTTAAAAGGCAGTATATTTTAACAGAGGAAAAATAAGAACCCTTTAAGATTCCTGTTACAGAGCTGAAAGTGTCTTTAAAATGACATTGTTCCACAGGCTGAGTGGATAAGGGGGATTTGGAGAGAAAAACAAGCTGTCAGTTAAGGGAACATCTCCCGTACCCTTCCCTCTCTCAGCCAAGACCTGGTGATGAGGGAGCGAGCAACCCCACTTGATGAGTTTATGGACATGATCGCAAGTGACCAGCAAGGCCCTGGAGGTTTCCTACCAATATGGTGGCACCAGCCGACCTGTGAGCTCCCATCTCTGTGGCCCCAGAGAGACCCTGGGGGCATCTGTAAGTTTCCCAAGCCCTTGAGGAAAGCAAAAGATGTGCCATAAGGGTGGCACAAGTCTAAGACAAGGTTTGGGGCGAAGGGAGAGTGCATCAACCAGAGGCCAGTGGGACTCACACATCAGCTGCTGGAGTCAGCAGGGAGGAATTCCGAGGGCAGGAAATAGACACGCCGTCCCTCCCATCTCCATAGCATTAGTGTAGGACTCTCTCCTTAGTTGAGCTAAAAATGGGATCCTTTTCACATGACCACAAAACATTAGGCTCACAGACATTGAAGGGTGAGATGGGCAGAGTTTACTGGGCAGAAAGGAAAACACGGGAAACAGAGACTCTTCACAAAGTCAGAGTCCTGCTAGCAGGCTTCCCGCCTCTCAGGCTGAGTTCCAGGCTTCAGACAGGCTCCTCCCTCTGCACAGGGCAGGAACTTCTGTGACTCTGCCCCATCCTCCCAGTGTGCAGGCCAGAGTTTCTCTGGGCACCCCTTCGTACTTTGCTGTCTCAACATGAGCCCCTCCAAACGTAGGTGCCATCCTGGGGTGTGGGTGAGGGAATCTAAAATGGGAAGCTTAAACCTGAAATGACCAAGAAATAAAACTAGAAACGATCCATCAACTTGATTAGCATTTCCATCTTTGGGTAGAATGAGAGATTGAAGCCAATTGTAGGGAAAAACATGAGTTTTTTATATATCCGAATTTGTGGTTTGAAAAATGGTACTTTCTACATGAGCATCTGAATTAATGCAGTTGATGGGACTTGATTCTGCCAGTGATGAGTATTGTCCTGTGGTTGAGTCTCAGCTCCCCATCTTTCCACTTCCGTCAGTGAAAGGGGGACATTCCCCACTCTGCCCATTTTTCAAGACTTACTGGAAGGGCTGGGAAAGGTGGTCCACTCCTGAAATCCCAGCATTTTGGGAGGCTGAGGCAGGAGGCTCATTTGAGGCCAGAAGTTACCTGGGCAACATGTCAAGACCTTCTCTCTACAAAAAGAGGAAAAAAATTAGTTGGGCGTGGTGGTGCAAACCTGTACCTCCTAGCTACTTGGGAGGCTGAGGCAAGAGGATTGCTTGAGCTCAGGAGTTTGAGGCTACAGTGAACTATGACTGTACTGCTGCATTCCAGCCTGGGCAACAAAGCCAGACACTGTCTCTAAAACATATATAATAATTAAAACAAAGACTTCTTGAGAGGATTGAAGAAGGTAACATGGTAAAATACTCTGAAAATATAAAGTGTCAGCGATGAGCAATATGGTGATGAATATTGCAGCAACAACAATGACAATGACGCCAGGGTGAGACACGTGCTTCAAAACCAGGGAGCGCAGTGTCTGCCTTCAACATGCAGCACATTTAAGGACCGTGCAGAAGGGGTCTTACTCTGTTGCTCAGGCTGGAGTGCAGTGGTACAATCTCGGCTCACCACAACCCTCACACCTCCCAGGTTCAAGCGATTCTCCTGCCTCAGCCTCCCAGGTAGCTGGGATTACAGGCACGTGGCATGACTCCTGGCTAATATGTGTACACACACACACACACACACACACATATACACATATATATACACATATACACACATATACATATATACACATGCATATATATATACACATATATACACATATACACACATATACATATATACACATGCATATATATACACATATATACACACTACGCACACACACACGTGTGTGTATATATATGTATATACATGTTGGTCAGGCTGGTTGTGAACTCCTGACCTTGTGATCCATCTTCCTTGGCCTCTCAAAGTGCTGGAATTACAGGCGTGAGCCACTGCGCCTGGCCAAACATATTCTTAAAAAAAAAGAGTCCCAGCAAGCTGTAAAAACAAAGCCATGGCATAAAGGAAAACAAATTATCATTTGACAGACAAGTCTTGTTAGAATGACAGCTTGAAAACTGTCAGTAACCCTTTGAAATCACACAGTGACGGCATTTGGCTTTGACAGCTGTGTCCGGGTATGAAACTCACCGAGAACCTGAAAATGTGGTCTCATCCCCAGAGCTCATGAGCTGCTGCGGTTCCTGGGGCTTGGGGGCATGGGAAAGAGCAGGGCCTGAGGGTTAACTGCCTCCTGATGGTGAGAGCTGAGTGCTGTGACATCAGGATCACAGGACGTTGAAGCAGGAGGCCAGAATGCATGCCTGTGCTCATTTAACAACTGGTGTCACCTGCGATTTACTACATCAGGCAGTAGGAACACCAAAAAAAAAAAAAAAAGTATGAGTTGGCTCTCAACCTTCAAAATCTCAGAGTTCAAATCGAAGACTCATGAAGATGGGGAACCACTGGAATTCTCCTGTGTGGCTGGGAGAGTGAGAACTGGTACAACTACTTTGGAAAATGTTGCAGCAGAATCCATAAAGCTACCTATGCACAGCCTATGACCCAGCAATTGCCCCCTAGGTACCTACTTGGCAGAAAGGCATCCCCCAAAAAACTGCACAAGGATAGTCATTGCAGCATTGCCCATCGTAATCCCACAATGGAAACGAGTCAAACAGCACCCGCAGTACACCAGGGCATGCGTTCTGGCCACCTCACGTACTGAAGTCATCTAATGCTGCAGTTCCCAGCCAGGGTGATTTTCCCTCACCCCATCCTGGCTTGATATTTGGCAATGTCTGGAGATATTTTGGGTTGTCAGGGCTGGGGGTGCTACTAGCATCTAGTGGGTAGCGGTCACTAAACCTCTCCAATGCACAGGAGAGCCCCGACAACAAGGAAGGATCCCATCCAAAATGCCACCCAATGTAAATGAAATGGAGAACCCTGCCCTACAGTAATGGGAAGGAAAGAGCTATCCACCTACAAACCATATGCATAAATTCAAGCCTAAGACTGAGCCTGTTTGTGGAAGTTTTCTTAGAAAGCCAATGTTTGGGACAGAAAGGATTGCCTGCTGACGGGCTCTGGGGAGTCTGCTGACAATACCCTGCTGTGTGACCAAATGCAAATCCCTGACCCTCTCTGGGCCCATGTGCTTAAAAACTGAGCATCAGCCCTGCACTTGGCTCTGGAAACCACAGCTCTGAACACCTCTCCCCTCCCAACCTCAGCTTTATCATCTATAAAACGGGCACACCATACTGCCTCCGCCACAGGTTTCAGCAGATGAGATGATGTATGTGAAAGGGTACCAGGAACTGTGAAAAACACTCCCTAGAAGTGAGGAGTTCTTTTCATTACTCAAGATCACACAGCACAGAGGTGGCAAAATGAATTTCCCAGGAGAAAACACCATCACCCCTAAAAAAGCAACCTTTGCTGGGTGCTCTGAAAGGGAACCAGAAGTGGTAAAACAGCTTCCAAACAGAAGCGAGAGCGAGACAGTAAGTGAGAGTGAGCGAGCCACAGTACATCCAAGCTTTGTGTGTGGAGCCCCCTTTCTTGTTGGCGGGGCAGGGGAGGGTAGGAAGTGGGAGGGTGAGTTGCAGGGGTGATGCTGAAATGAGCTGCCTGTGTAGGGAGGTCACCAGCTCTGCCGTGTGTTCAAATGAGTGGGCCAGAATCACTCCCTTTCTGTCCTGAAAAAATACCAGAGTTTCCTCAGCAAATAGGTACCCATCAGGCAGCTTTCTGCCCCTTGGTTGGCCCTTCAGGACATGAGGGTGAGGGCGGTGGCAGTCAGAGCTTTTCTGCAGCATCTTAGGGCTCAGATAGACATTTAGAGCTGGAGACACCATCCCCTTTCTCTACCCCTAGTCCCCTCCATTTTGCAAGCAGGAGATGATGCAGTATAGGAAGAGGAGCTTGAGCTCGAACTCCGATCCTGCTCTTCCTAGCTGCATGTCCTGGGACAGATTGCTCACGTTCTTTAGCTGGCAAAATGGGGCTATGGCCACCTGCCTTTCTGCCCAGCAGTGCAGATGGAATGGTGGAACAGCAAGTGTGGAGAGCACGGCCTCTATGCGCAAAGGAGGCAGGCAACATGGGGCAGCTGTTTTATGAGGAAGTCCATCGCCTCCGTGCCAGGTGGGAGGCTGCATGGTACCCTTGCTAGTAGGCAGGGTGCTAAACCTTACGTGTGTCAACAAACTTATTTTTCTTTGCATTCTTATCGTCACCACTTGACAGGGAGGCTTATGAGGTCAAAGAGCTTGCCCAAGTCATCCAGCAGAAATGGCAGCACTGGGACCCCAATGTAGGCTTCAGCCTCCAGACTCCCCTCCTTTGGTCACTCTACTCTCAGGACCCAACAATGGCGCTGGCAGCTGGTGTCATCAGGTAGAGCAGCACCCTCAAGGAACTGCCACCAGCAAGAAGGAGTGGGGCCTAACTTTCCACTTCCTAAATCCTCCCTAAATCCAGCAGCACTGATCCTCAGAAAGCATCTGCCTGGGCTTCTCAGTTTCTGTGACCAGACAGACCCTGCCTAGATAGATAGCTCTGGCCCAGAAAGAGACTCAAGGCAAAGGTGTGTTGTGGGTGGGCACCCAGAGTCCACAAGGGCATGGCTGGCAATGCCCATTGGGAAGAAAAGGGCCCAGGAGGGATGAAATGACTGGTCTGCCACCTACAATTTTCATCAAGGCTCCCAGACCAATAACAGGAACTGCGCTTTTACTTCTTGTCCAGAGAATTGCAATCTCAAAAGAAGCCAGAAATTTCTATTTTCATGAAATCTTCAAATTTATCATTGTTGGCAACCAGTTTAAATATTTTTTCTTTTCTTTCTTTTTTTCTGTGGCAGGGACACTGGACAGGGTCTCATTTGTGGCCCAGGCTGGAGTGCAGTGATACACAGTTGTGGCTCACTGCAGCCTTGACCTCCTGAGCTCAAGCAATCCTCCCACCTCAGCCTCCCAAGTAGCTAGACCATAGGCATGTGCAACCACACCCTGCTATTTTTTTTTAAGTTTTTGTAGAGATAGAGTCTCCTTGTGTTGCCCAGGCTGGTCTTGAACTCCTGGGTTCATGCAAACCTTCTCACTCAGCCTCTCAAAGCGCTGGAATTACAGGCATGAATTTTTTTTAATCTGTGAAAAATTGGAGTGTGTGGCTGGGTGCAGTGGCTCATGCCTGTAATCCTAGCACCTTGGGAGGGCAAGGCAGGTGGATCACTTGAGGTCAGGAGTTCAAGACCAGTCTGGCCAACATGATGAAACCCCATCTCTACTAAAAGTACAAAAATTAGCAAGGCGCCGTGGCACACGCCTGCAGTCCCAGCTACTTTGCATGAGAGTCACTTGAACCTGGGAGGCAAAGGTTGCAGTGAGCAGAGATCACACCACTACGCACTAGCCTGCGCAACAGAGCAAGATTCTATCTCAAAAAAAAAAAAAAAAAAAGGCCAGGCACGGTGGCTCACGCCTATAATCCCAGCATTTTGGGAGGCCAAGATGAGTGAATCATGAGGTCAGGAGTTCGAGACCAGCCTGACCAACACGGTGAAACCTCGTCTCTGCTAAAAATACAAAAATTAGCCGGGAGTGATGGCGCATGCCTGTAATCCCAGCTACTCAGGAGGCTGAGGCAAGAGAATTGCCTGAACCTGGGAGATGGAGGTTGCAGTGAGCCAAGATCATGCCACTGCACTCCAGCCTGGGTGACAGAGTGAGACTCTGTCTCAAAAAAAAAAAAAAAAAAGCCTGTGTGTGTGATGTGGCTCATGGACCACCAGTTGTCACCCTCCTCCAACAAGGCTGCACCCCCTATGATGTCAGGTAAGAAATCTACGTGACCAAGCCTCCACTTGCCTCCTCTGCAAAGTGGACGTGCCATAGCCTGGCTTTGGGTTGGAGGAGACAAGAAGGTGAACGCCAGGTGTCTGACACAGGTGAGGCACATGTCTTCATCTGCTTGGCTACCATAACAAAATACCACAGACTAAGCGGCTTCAACAACTGAAAATTATTCCTCACAGTTCTGGAAGCTGGGTACTCCAAGTTCAAGGAGCCAGCCCATTCAGTCCCTGATGAGGCCCACTTTCTGGCTCGCAGACACTGCCTCCTTCCTCCCCAAGTCCTCACATGGCCTTTGCTCTGTGCTCATATGGAAGATGGGGAGGCGGGGCACAAGAGAGAGCTCTGACCTCTCTGTCTTTTAAGGACCCCAATCCTATCAGATTTGTTCCTCTTCCTAAGACCTCATTTAACTTTAAATACATACTGAAGATCCTGTCCCAAATACGGTCACACGGGACATCAGGGCTTTAATATTAAATACATGAATTTTGGCCGGGCACAGTGGCTCACACCTGTAATCCCAGCACTTTGGGAGGCTGAGGTGGGTGGATCATGAGGGTCAGGAGTTCAAGACCAGCCTGGCCAACGTGGTGAAACCCCATCTCTACTAAAAATCCATAAATTAGCCAGGTGTGGTGGTGGGCACCTGTAATCCCAGCTACTCAGGAGGCTGAGGCAGAGAATTGCTTGAACCGGGGAGGCAGAGGTTGCAGTGAGCCAAGATCATGCCACTGCACTCCAGCCTGGGCAACAGAGAGAAACTGTCTCAAACAAAAAAAAAATACATGAATTTCGTGGGGAACACAGCTTAGTCCATAACAGTAAGAGGCACTTGACAGATGGGAGCTTTAATAACAACTACTTAAACGATTGTAAGGACCTAAAATCAAAACAATCTCACTTTCCCTTAATTCTTAGCAATAACACTTGCAAGTTAGGAATTCTTTATATTTTCACTCAAATGAGGAAAGTGAGATTAATTAATACCCTTTTGGCATTAGAAGAATTACGTAGCAAGATTCCAACTCACACATGCTTGATGCTGAAAACCCAGTGTGCTATCACTTGATGCTACTGGTGTGATGGGTTTGTGCCCACACGACACTTAACACACACCAATGCCAGACACTGGCAAGAGAGGGAGGGAGGAAGGGAGGAGGGTGTTCTGCTGGACACATGGGGGAGATTTCAGTAAAGACAGAGTGCTCGCTTTTCACCTGTTCCTAATTAAGGATCAGATCAACTACAGGAAGCCCAGGTAAGTCTGAATTTGAGATAAACGGTGAATAGTATTTTTATTCCATGTCCTGTTGCAGTATTTGAAATGAAAATATAACAGGGTATTCTGTGTCATTTTGTTTTGTTTTCCTAAGTCTGTTGACCCAAGAATGGGCCATTGTCTTAGTCTGCTTGGGATGCTATGACAAATCGTCATAGACTGGGTCCTTTAGATGACAGAAATAGTATCTCACGGCATTGGAGGCTGGAAAGTCCAAGGGCAAGGTGTCGGCCAACTCAGTTCCTGATGAAGGACCTGCTTTCTGGCCTGTAAACAGCTGCCTTCTTGCTGTGTCCTCATGCAGTTGAGAGAAAAATCATCTCTTGTGTCTCCTCTTATAAGGGCACTAATCCCATTCTTAGGGGCTCCATCCTCAGTCCTCATTGCCCCTCAGAGGCCCCACCTCCAAATACCCTCACATGAGGGGTTACACTTCAACACAGAAATTCTGGGGGAACACAAACACTCAGTCCATAACAGCCAGGCTCTGCTTCCCTGCACCCTGCCTTCTTCCCCCAGTCACCTATGGCATTCAGCTAAAGTCCCTATCTTTCCCTCCAGCTCCTGGTGGCACTTTACAGGACCAGGGTCTTTACTCCTGGAGGATTCACCATCCCAGGCCCTGCAGTCTCAAGCTTGTGATCTACAGAAGCTAAAGCAGCCCTGTCACTCCAACTCTGTCCTCCTCACGCCCCCTGCCCATTTCACTCAGGGCCCACCCCGAGCTACCTGTCAGTGGCTCTCCTGGTCAGTGTTTCACCAGGACTGTCAGATGTATGCCTTGAGAAAGAATTGTTTAAATATCAAAGGATTCAGAGAGGCCCTTGCAAGGGTGGTGAATATGTTTGCAGAAATGACCTCTTTAAGCGTGTGCTACTAAGGTGAAGTGTGGAGGTGAGGACCTCGGGCCATCAGGTCATGCCCACCTCCCCCTCTGAGGGAGGAGGGTACAGATGAGCAGAGGCAGCAGCTGACTCCACCCCTTAGCATGCAGGTGCCACTCATCACTCCAACTTTCACATTCCAGAAGGAAATGATGTTCCACATCATCAGAATTTCATTGCTGAGGTTTTTTTCCTCTTTACCTAACACTTTCATAGTCAGTCTTTCTGACTCCAGTGCCCATGTTTAACCTGGACTAGTCCTCAACTGTGTCCTTAGCCAGAAATGAAATCATTATCAACTTGATCAGCAGAATGTTGGAAGTGGAAGATTCCCAGGTTTTCTCTCAAAACTATCATGAGAAATTATCTCATGGGAACTGTATTTATACTTGTTGAAATCAAGTCTCCTTCCCAAAGGAGACTAAGCATATTAGAAAAGGGCCTCACCAATAAATGAAGACAGGCTCCCCACTGGACAGGCCTGATTCCATCGGGCCAGTTTTACCAGTGGGACCTTCCTTGCACCCGTTTCAGCCACTGTTAGAGAAAAAAATCAGGCAGGCCCGGCTGCAAATGCTGATCCTGCCCTGGCTGAGGGATCTCGGGCCTCTCATTTAACAGAGCTGAGTTTTCACTTTCTCCTCTGTAATATGGGAATAACCGAACCTACATGGCTAAGAGGACTAGAGACAACGTGTGGAAAGTGCTGAAAAGAGTTTCTATTGCATGGCAAGTGCTACATACACAGCAGCATCGTTATCATTGTTGTGTGATGAGAAGACAAAGCAGCACAGCACATGACCCTGCGTTAAGTTCTGGGGTAAGGACTGTGAGCCGAGTCTAGTTCATCAGCAGGCAAAGGCCTTGCAGTGTTACGACATCTACTGGTTTTTGTCCAGCGTTCTCGGATGATATAATTTGCATATTTGTCTCCATCCAAACCTCATATTGAACTGTAATCCTCAGTGTTGGAGGCGGGGCCTGCGAGGAGGTGACTGCATCACAGGGGTGGATGCTTCGTGATTGTTTTTGCATCATCCCCTTGGTGCTATCCTCACGATAGTGAGTTCTCATGAGATCTGGTCATTTAGAAATGGATAGCACCTTGCCCCCCACCTTCTGCTCCTGCTTTCTCATGTGACACCCTTGCTCCCCCTTCACCTTCTGCCATGACTGGAAGTTTCCTGAGGCTTCCCTAGAAGCCAAGCAGATGCCAGCACCATGCTTCCCACAAAGATTGTAACTGTGAGCCAAACAAACCTCTTTTCTTATAAATTACCCCGTCTCAGGTATTTCTTTACAGCCATGCAAGAATGGCCTAATACAGGCTTCACAAAGGAAATGTGGGCAGATGGAGCTCTGGAGGACCAGCAGACTGTGTAGGTAGCAAAGAGGAAGGGAAACCTGGAAAACAGATAGCTTTCCTAAAGAACAGAAGGTGCTAGAATTGAAATAAGAAGAAATAACTTGAAGAGACCATTTTTTCCCCTTAATTAACATGGTGGGACTTCTGCTTCCAGCTACAATGAAGTGGTTCTAGCAGACCCATGCACTCACCAATAACAACCAGAAAAGTCAGGTGAAATTTCAAACAACAGCCACATCTTTTTGGAGGCTTTAAAAAGTTACTGAGGAAGCCAGCACTGGACCTCAGAATGAAGGGTGGTTTGCTGAGGTGAATCCGACATTTTATGTTCTATTTTTTTCCTGAGGATATTGCTGAGGTAGAAAGGCTAAGAGGCCACACAGTGGGCAGGTGCTTTGGCCAGTGGAGTCAGCAGAGCTTCCCAAGGTCTCACAGAGCTAAGAATCAAAATGGGAGTTCTGAACTGCCAGAGCATTAAGGCAAGATCCCCGTAATAAGGAAGGTGCAGATAAATGAGCCCAATGCTATGTGTTTTCTCCTTGAGGCATTTCTGGGACCCCAAGCTGTACATGGCAGGAGTCCTGAAAAACAGTCTGAAAGAAACTGATTTGGGGCAGCCTTATAGTATTGAGGGGGAAAATAATTGCATTCAGGACCTGCCAAGGAAGATGGGTTCTGGACAGCATTACAGGTTGGGTGCCAAGGATGACACCCGAGAGGTGGAAGTACGCTGGAGTCAGTTCAGTCTTTGATTGCATTGAAGTGACCCTTCTAGACTAGGTTCCCACCAAAGGAGAGGGCCAGTAACCTCTGGAGGAAAATGCAGTCCAGAGACTGTAATTTTTCATATGCTATGTCCCATATTCAATCAAAAGTTACCAGGCAGACCAAAAAACAAGGGAAAAAACAGAATATATAAAGAGACTCACAAATAACCCAGATGATAAAGTTAGCAGACATGGATTTTAAAATAACTTGGAAAGTATGTTCAAGAATATTTTAAAATGGTATTTAAGGACTTCTCTTCTCCCTCCTCAAAAGCCCTAGACCCAGATGGTTTTGTAGGTGAGTTCTACCAAAACTAAACATGTAAGGAAGATGTAATCCCTGTTTCATACAAGAAATTAGACCAAGAGTACCCCTCTCCCAAAATTAGACAGAATGAAGAGTTCCAAGCTTATTCTATGAGGCTAGAAAAGGAAAAGGGGGCAGATGGAAAAGGTGATAAACCAAATTCAAGATGAGCACATACTGGAGTCAGGACCACAGAGAGGGTTAAATTGGAAAGAAAAGAAGAGACAGGTAGGAGAGGGCTGGATTAGAGTGGCCTTCAAGACCAAGCTGAAGCCTTTACAGACTTGACACTGTGAGTGATAGGAGCTGATTTCAGCTCCTGGCTGAGGGAATGACACAGCTTAGCTCAGTTCAGCTCTGTCATTTCTTCCCCACTGCATGGAAAAGGCTCTACCTTCCTCAGAAGCTCCATTCATGCCAGATGAGCCTAGTACACCATGCCTACAAGAGACCCAATCAGAATCTCTCAACTGGGAGCTGGACTATGAGATAAAATAAAAACTAGATTTTGGAGCTATATGTTCATTCATTCATTCATTCATTCAACAAATACTTACTGAGCACTTCTTATGTGCGAAACAGTCTTTTTAGGACTGCTTCACGGTGATGAATAAGGTTGACGTGATCCCTATCTCTAGAACTCACAGTTTGGGGGTGGTGGAGAATAAACAAGTAAATAGAAAATAGAATCATTCCCTTTAGTGGCAATAATTCCCATTTGTCTATCCTTAATTTATTTACAATTATACACAGAGGAGTAATATTTCCATATTTATAATGAGCAAGTGGGGTGATCCCTTTTAATTAGATGATCATAGATGGCATCTCAGAAGAAAAGATATTTGAGTAAATATTTGAAAAAAAAAAAGGATGAACCTACCACATGGAGAAATGAAGAGTGTTGTCAGCACAGGGAACAGCAAGGGCGAAGGCCTGGAGGTGGGAACAATCTTGGCACATTCAACAAAGAGACAACAGAATAGTGTGGCAGGAGCACAGTGACCAAGAGGCAGGTGACAGGAGGTGGTGGGGCAGGTCGGGCACAGCCTTGCAGGTTGTGGTAAGGAGCTCAGATTTTATTCTAGTGCTTCTGGGAGGCTTTAAGCAAGGTCTGTTTTATGATGAGACTTATCATTTAAAACACAAAATTGAGGTGCACTGAGGAGAGGAGACTATGGTGAAAAAAGAATGGAAGTAGAGAGAAACTTCTGAGGCTCCTGTGGCTGCCTCGGTAGAGATGGTGGCTTCAGCTAGCAGAGCAGAGGAGATGATGATGATCATGGAATGAACATGAGAAATATGTTGGAGGCAGAACTTCAGAACACGAGAGCAAGAGGCTGAGAACCTGGCGGGGAGTTGGGGTCATCTTCACACGGAGCCTGAAGTTTGGAGGAGAAGCTAGGCTATTTTCTGAAGAGGCCATTATTCAGAGATCGGGATGCAGACGGACACTGTCTGACCACTTTCCAAGAGGGCAGTCCTGCACTGGGTTCTATAGGATTTCCCTGTATCCTTACAATCAATTTCATTTTCATTTGAGATAAATTAATTGGGTTTCTGTTGCTCACAACCATGTCTATGACAGCTTAAGAGTTTAAGATTCAGGCACTGGGCATCTTCTTTCAAAGACACAGAACATTTTCTTTATATTTTTCGTTTGTTTCTTTATATTTTTCAAAGCTTTTGGGAGAAACTGTTCATCCCCA
Source organism: Callithrix jacchus (assembly GCF_049354715.1). NCBI lineage: Eukaryota > Metazoa > Chordata > Mammalia > Primates > Cebidae > Callithrix > Callithrix jacchus. The sequence continues at coordinate 46,775,060 of NC_133506.1, read as the reverse complement.
TTTCTGGTATTTCCTTCCAGATGAAGGGAACTCAGTGAGGATGAGACTCCTGGCCTCTGTCCGATCCTTTCCACCCCACCCCAGGGAGAGGAATATTTATTGCAAGTTTTAGAAAAACAAAAGTGGATGTGATTGGCTGACACATTGCTTTTACCCTGTGGCGGGTCAGCCTGCCCACATGAAGCCATGAGTCCCCTGCTTCTGTGTGTAGTGTCCCTCGCAGGGGCCACTCCAGGACCAGCACATGATGGGAGGCTGGAGGCCAACTCCAGACCAGCACCACCTTCACCAAGTGTTGAATTCTATTCAATTCTAGGGTATGGTTTTAGGAAGTCTCATTGACTCTCATCTGGGCTACAACTTCCAATTGAGCATGTACTTTTATGAAGTCACAGGTAGTAGAGTGCAGAGGTTTCACATGCTGTTTCCAGAGCCACAGGGTTAAAATCCAGGCTGGCTGCTTACCCTCTGTGTGGCCTTACCAAGTTCATGTAACCTCTTGTGACTCAACTTCTCTATCCATCGAATGAGATAATAATGGTGACTGCCTGTCAGGATTGTTATGAGAATGAAATGTATTAACACATACAAAACACTTATAGCAATGCCTGGACACATATTAAATAAATGCTCTCCAGGCATTAGCTGGTGCAGTATTTTGATTTCCAACTGTTACTCTCATTCTCGATTTTTCATTTTTTAGTCAAGCACTGCCCAATAGAACGTTCTGTGGTGACGAAGCATTCTGTGTCTGTGCCTGCCCAGCCCGGCAACTGGTAACCTCATGGGCTCATTGGGTACTTGAAATGTGGCTACTGAGATAGAGGAACTGCATTTTAAAATTGGTTTCCTTTTTTATTTCTTTGAGACAGAGCCTCTCTCTGTCGCCCAGGCTAGAATGCAGTGGTGCAATCTCAGCTCACTGCAACCTTCATCCACTGGGTTCCAGTTCAAGCGATTCTCCTGCCTCAGCCTCCCGAGTAGCTGGGATTACAGGCACACTTCACCATGCCCAGCTAATTTTTGTATTTTTAGTAGAGACGGGGTTTCATCATGTTGACCGGGCTTGTCTTGAAATACTGACCTGGTGATCCACCCACCTCGGCCTCCCAAAGTGCTGGGATTACAGCTCTGAGCCACCATGCCTGGCCTTGGTTTCCTTTTAATTAGTTAAAATTTACTTTTAAATAGCCATATGTGGCATGTGACTCCTACATCGGACAAAACAGATCTCAAACGAGTGGAAAAGAGGGGTATTGCTAATTGGCGTTTCTCAGAGAACCCCAGCAGAAGGAATTATTGCTGGAAATCCGGCATAGTCATGAGACTTGTAACAAGTGAACACAGGAACTGGGATTTACCGACCTGCTGCGGCTGCTGCTTCCTGTCCGAGCCATCCTGCCTGTCTCTCCCAGGGGTCCTTTCTTCTGTGCTCTCTGGCCGGGTGCTCAATAACATCTATGGAAGTGGGTTTTGGAGATAAAGATACCAAGGCTCATCCAGGGGCATACCTGCTTCTGGGCCCCACAGGCCATTAGTGATTGCAGCACAGTGATTGGGAGACTTGAAATTGATTCCCAGATGACTGACACAGACCACCTAAGGCGGCCAAGCTTTTACAAGCTCCTCCTCAGAGAATAACAGTTAGTGCATGGGCTCTGGGGTCAGACTCCCTGGGTTCAATTCCTAGCTATGCCGCATTCCTGCTGTGTGATTGTGGGCAGGTAACTTGCCTTCTCTGTGCTTTAGTAGCTGAATCCATTGCCCAAATTCTTTACCACTCATAACTACTCTCTGGCTAGAAAGAATCACGACTCCCAGCAAGGCTTCCTAACTTGCCTGAGCTCACTTGCCCAGTAAGTCATGGTATGGCAGGCCAGGTCCCACTAATGCGGGCCTCCGTAACAACTGCTTCAGTGCTGACTGACTGGTGAAGCTAAATATTAAAAGCTGGGAGAGCCAGCGCCCTTATACAAAGGCTGAAATGTAACAAAAGCCCACCAAAAGTTTTGCCTAGGTTTTTCCTGGGGCTTAAAGCATGGCAAAATAATGAAGGAATTCTTAACACAACCCGTTTCTGATTAAACACGTTTATTGGGGGTCTGAAGGAACTCCCCAAACCTCCATCATTTAGCAGAAGACAAGACAAAGGTCATCACCCCAGCACCTGGACACACTGAGAAATTAACTGAGGCTCCAGAGGAAGCTCTTCAGGACTCAGACTTTAGTGTAGATTAAAAGAAGTTAATCACTTATGCCTTTAGACAAATGCACACTTACATGTAGACATATAGCTTAGAAAGTATATAAGCTCTGGAAAACTGTAATTTTGAGTGGTTCTGGTGGAAATTTCCAGGCCTTCTCCCTTTAACTGGTAACAGAAATAAAAAAACTCTTCCTCCCCAGTTCTTCTGCATGTCCGTTCTGCGCCATGAAAAACTGCAGCACGACCCTCAGTTTGGTCTGGGAATAATGGGGCTGGACTTTGGAGTCAGTCTCCGAGACAGCTGCTGCTTCCTGCCCCGCCGTTCCCAGGAAGTCTAAGGCAAGGGGGCCCGGGTCAGTGCTGCCTGCAAAACTCCCTTCCCGGGTACACAGGACCTAGTTTTCGCTTCTAATAAAGCTCAGCTGTGATTTAAAAAACAAAGTAATTTCCACAGCAACCTGAGGCTCTAACACCATGCTCACAGGGAGGGCAGCTCAGACCCTGTCCACCCAGAATTGCTCCTACACCAGAGAACAATGTTAGAAGCTTTCCCCCTCACTCAGAATCCGAACCATAAAGGGTTCCAATGGTTTTTTCTCTCTCTTCCTTCCTTTCTTTTCTTTCTCTCCCTTCCTTCCTTTCTTCTTCTTTTCTCTTTCTTTCTTTCCTTTCCTTTTCTTTCTTTTTCTCTTTTTCTCTTTCCCTCCCTCCCTCCCTTCTTCCTTCCTTCTATCCTTCCTTTTCTCTTCTTTCTTGCTTTCTGACTTTCACTCTTCTTGCCCAGGCTGAAGTGCAATGGTGCAATCTCAGCTCACAGCAACCTCCACCTCCCGGAGTCAAGTGACTCTCCTGCCTCAGCCTCCTGAGTAGCTGGGATTACAGGCATGCACCACCACACTTGGCTAATTTTGTGTTTTTAGTAGAGACGGGGTTTCTCCATATTGGTTAGGCTGGTCTCAAACTCCTAATGTCAGGTGATCTGCCCGCCTCAGCCTCCCATAGTGCTGGGATTATAGGCGTGAGCCACCACGCCTGGCCAATGGTTTCAAGTGCCTATTTCTCCCCATCAAGATGCCCAGACAGGCCCCACCTTTGGGCAATTTTAAAGACTCCCAGGGCATCTTCCCCTCCCCTGCCCAACTCACCCCTGCCCATCTGGCCCAGGGGGCCTCTCTTCTCTGCTGTAGCCACCTTCCTCTACGTGGCTGGAGGGACATAGAAAAGGCAGCCACAGGCCCCACTATATCTGTACTGAAAACCCTGGCAAGGGGTGGGGAGAGGAAGTGAATGAAGCAATGCTTGGCCCCAAGGGCTCTCACGGTGACTTCAGGCAGCAGCAGGACTCAAAGTTGGGAGCTCAAAAAGTTCTGGAACATTCTGCTACTCCTTTAGCCTAACAGACTAATCTTTACAGGATTGGCATAATCCTTAGATGTTTTTTCTTTTTTCTGTTGAGATAATGTAATACTCTCACAATTCTACAATTCACAGAGTAGTAGAAAAGAACCTCCTTCCAATAGACTCCCCTAGCCTCTGAGCAGACAGCTCACTCCTCTTGTTATGCTTGTTCCAGAAAGCCCTTCATAGGTGGATCTCCCTCAAGAAGATCCTAACATTGCAACAAGATGGGCTCAATTCCTTCTCTACCTCCAGAGGAAGACGATGGGAAGGGATAAAAGGAAGCCCCCGACTGCTGTCCTGGTCCAGGCCCCCAGCCTCCCCCTGGACTCTTGCAGGAGCCTGCCTCTGCCTCAGTCTACCTGTCCCCACCTTTGTACAGCCAGAGGGACCCTGCAAGACGCAGTCAGGTCCTGTCCCTACTCTGCTCAGAGCCCTCCAGTGCCTTTCCCAGCATACTTAAATAAAGCCCAGCTCCTGGCCAAGTGCAGTGGCTCATGCCTGTAATCCCAGCCCTTTGGGAGGCTGAGGCAGGTGGATCACAAGGTCAGGAGTTCGAGACAAGCCTGGCCAATGTAGTGAAACCCCATCTCTACTAAATATACAAAAATTAACCAGGCATGGTGGCGGGCACCTGTATTCTTAGCTACTTGGGAGGATGAGGCAGGGGAATCGCTTGAACCCAGGAGGAAGAGGTTGCAATGAGCTGAGTTGGCGCCACTGCACTCCAGCCTGGGCAACAGAGTGAGACTCTGTCTCAAAAGAAAAAAAAAAACAAAGCCCAGCTCAGCTTCTTACCAGGGCCTGTGAGGCCTTACTCAGCCTGGTCTTGCTGCCTTCCAAGGGCCCCAGGTAGCCCAAGAGCAATGGGTCCTGCCAAACAGCATTGGCGGGATCGCTAGGGCTCCGTGCATTCTCTGGGTCATCAAACACTTGAACAATCCTGTATGCAAACAACCTCGAACAAGATCTAGGCCAGTCTGACTTCAGACTGCAGCACAAATGCTGCACTTCCAACAGGCTAAATTAGACGTATAAATAATGTGTTGCTTTGGGTCTGCTATGCTTGCTAGGCTGGGAACAGGATTTTAGAAGGTTAAGAGCCGAATCATGATTCAAGCACAACATAAAAGTTCAGCAGCGCTGTGACAGGAAGAATAAGAAACCAAGCAAAATGAGGTGTGGCAGGCATCCGTGGAAATAAACAACAATAATAATTAGATTAGTTTGCAAAGGTTCCTTACCCGAGAATGATTCATATGTTGAGGAGGCAAGAAAGTTGCCTGAAAAGTCAAACTTTCTATCAGCCTGACAGACTGAGGATAGGACCTGCTGCCCTCATGGAAACCCTCCTTGCCAGGGGGTTTCCACCTGAACTTTAAACCCTTGGGAGCCAACCCACAGCACCCAGGCTCTGGGAAAATGGGCCACATGGGAGAGAGGGGCCGGCAGTTTAGTTTGGGGTCCTTCCAATCAGCTACCTAAACCTCCAGTGGCCCTCAGCTCCCAGCTTGGAGGCCTCACTCCTCCTGTGGCCCAGGAGGTCTTAGCTGTAGCCCCTGCCCATCCCCCTGGCTGCATCTGATAGGCCACTTCCCTTTACCCTCCCCTCCTCAGACACCTGTTCCCAGTTCTGTGAATATGCCCAGCTCCTTCCAGCTCTTTTACCCTCACATGTGCTGATGCCTCAGCCGAAAGCATTCTCCCCTCTTTGCTTAATGAACTCCTATCTCACTGGCCTCCCCACTTTCCCCTTGTCCTTATTCCACCCCCATCAGTCTATTCTCCTATAGCAGAATAGTCATTTCAGAATGTAAGCTGACTATAGTGCTTCCCTCCACTGTTCTAAGTCTTCCAGGTAGCTCCTCTCACCTTATCTTACAGTGTGTGCCAGTGGAATACATAACTGACTATTCCCCTACCTGCCCCTTTTCTCTTACAATGCATGGATTCAGTTATGTGACCATTACCCTCCCTCCTTCCCCTCCAGACTCCTTTTCACCTTTAAATATTAAAGTCCTCAAAATCATCTTTGGAGAAAGGCACAGACCACAGACTGTTTCTGTGATTCTGTGTTTATTTCTTCCAAGTGTGTTCTCAACCTTGGCAAAAGAAACTTCTAAATTGATTGAGACCTATCGCAGATACTATTTGGGTTTACACATGCTAGATTTAGAAAACTTAGTACAAAAAGAAGTAAAGCATCTCAATCATAAAGCTTCTACTGATTGTGCATTGAAATATTTTTTGATATGTTGGATTAAATAAAATGTATTAGTAACGTTAATTTCATATGTTTCTTGGCCACATAAATGTCTTCTTTTGAGAAGTGTCTGTTCATATCCTTCGCCCACTTTTTGATGGGGTTGATTTTTTCTTGTAGATTTATTTAAGTTCCTTCTAGATTCTGGATATTAGTCCTTTGTCAGATGGGTAGATTGCAAAAATTTTCTCCCATTCTGCAGGTTGCCTGTTCACTCTGATGGTAGTTTCTTTTACCATGCAGAAGCTCTTTAGTTTAATTAGATCCTATTTTTCAATTTTGGCTTTTGTTGCAATTGCTTTTGGTGTTTTAGTCATGAAGTCTTTGCCCATGCCTATGTTCTGAATGGTATTGTCTTACAATAGCAAAGACTTGGAACCAACCCAAACATCCATCAGTGACAGACTGGATTTAAAAAAAAAGTGACACATATACACCATGGGATACTATACAGCCATAAAAAAGAATGAGTTTATGTCCTTTGCAGGGACATAGATGAAGCTGGAAGCCATCATTCTCAGCAAACTAACACAGGAACAGAAAACTGCAAACTAACACAGAAACAGAAAACCAAACACCACATGTTCTTACTCATAAGTGGGAGTTGAACAATGAGGATACAGGGAGGGGAACATCACACACTGGGACCTGTTGAGTGGTGGGAGAGCAAGAGGAGAGACAGCATTAAGACAAATACCTAATGCATGTGGGGTTTAAAACCTAGATGATGGGCCGGGCGCGGTGGCTCAAGCCTGTAATCCCAGCACTTTGGGAGGCCGAGGTGGGTGGATCACGAGGTCAAGATATCGAGACCATCCTGGTCAACATGGTGAAAGCCCATCTCTACTAAAGATACAAAAAATTAGCTGGGCATGGTGGCGCGTGCCTGTAATCCCGGCTTCTCAGGAGGCTGAGGCAGGAGAATTGCCTGAACCCAGAAGACGGAGATTGCGGTGAGCCGGGATCACACCATTGCACTCCAGCCTGGGTAACAAGCGAAACTCCGTCTCAAAAAAAAAAAAAAAAAAAAAAAAAAACGTAGATGATGGGTTGATGGGTGCAGCAAATCACCATGGCACATGTATATCTATGTAACAAGCCTGAATGTTCTGCACATGTATCCCAGAACTGAAAGAAAAAAAAAAGATTAATCTCACTTTTAAACCTTTTTTTTTTCCCATGTGGCTACTAGAAAATGTAAAATTCTATCTATGGCAACATTTGCTCATGTATTATATTTTCATTGGGCAGAGCCACTCTAGAGTAGCAGATAAATAATACATAAAATTGGTTAAGGTCTTTTTAGAAAGTAATAGAGGTTCTGAAGCATATAAAATAGGGGGTGGCTAAAGATAAAGCAGAACGGAAGGCTTTCGATAGAACGGTCAGTATTGTGAACCAAGCTGTACCCTCCAAAATTCGTATGTTGAAGTCCTAACCCCCAGGACCCCAGAATGTGACTGTATTTGGAGACTGGGTCTTTAACAAGGTAATTAGGTTAAAATAGGGTCACTAGGATGGGCTCCTAATCCAATAAGACTGTTGTTCATGCAAGGAGAGCGATTAAGACACAGACACACACAAAGGCAAGACCACATGAAGACGCAGAGAGAAGACGGCATCTCTCTCTGTTGAGCAAGACCTCAGAAGAAACCAACCCCGCCAACAGCTTGAATTTGGACTTCCAGCTATGAGCAATACATTTCTGTTGTTTAAGGCACCCCGTCTGCAGCCCCCTAGCAAATTATATAGTCAGAAAGGGCCTTTCCCAGAAGGTGACGTTGCAATTGAATGACAGGAATGACCCAGCCTCCTGGAGGCCTCTGGGAAGATTTTTCTAGGTTACAGGAAACAGCAAGAGCAGAGGCCTGAGGGCACAGGTGGAGAAAGAGCTCAGTGCAGCTGGTTCATGGTGGATGAGGGGAGGGTGGGAGATAAGGGCACGGGGTTTACCGGGTCAGAGCATACTTGGAAGAAATACATTTTCCTCCTGCTCTTCTTACCATGTACCATACATTTAAAGTCTCATCTTGAGAAGATTCTCCAGGGTGCCTTTAAAAAGGTCTGTATCCAGGATCCACTTATAGCACCTTTCACTTTGAATCTGTCAAACCGGCTGCAAACCAAATGCATCCAGACGGTCATGTTCCCTAAGAACAGCTGGTGAGTCACTGCGGCAGAAGGCCCCGGGGCCTCCAGGAACTGAGGTCCTCGAATGAGGACGCTCACAGGTATTTTTAACATCACCTGTCCTGGGAACCAGAAAAAGATTTCAAGAGGTGAAAAAGCAGAGTGTGAGAGCTGGAAGAATAATGCTGGCAGAGCCGTGAGGACCGCTAGCAGGCAAGGGTTGAGGGTATGGGAAGTTTTGCCAGATGCGTGGGCGGCACCCTAGACTCCCACCAGGGTGGTGTGAAGAATCAGCAATGGGGACCAGCAAACCCTGTGCCCCAAAAGAGGACTGCTCCCTGTTGTAGGAAAGAACATCTCACCCACAGCCACTTCCTCTCCTCCGCTCTGTTTATTTAAAAAATTGCCCACTTATTAATTCATTCTCCTTTAAAATAATAATCAGTTCTATCCTCCTCCCTAGATAAGCACTGTTCTTATTTGTATGTATTTGCTTATTTTGAGAGGGAAACAAAGAATAGGTACAATAACCAAAGACTAAGGAAGCTGGTTACCTGTAGAGGGTGGGTGAGAACATAGCAGAGGAGAGAGGAGAGGGGATGGCACCTTACTGGTTCTATTGTTTTATATAAATTAGTATTCTTGAATCTAGTCAATGTTTTAGGTATGCAACAAATAAAATTATGTCAATAAGAATATAGAAAAAAAAACCTAAAATTGAATAAAAACAAAAACAAAGAAACCTAACTGCATTTCAAATGAATTACATAGCCACACAGATGTTCTAGAGGTTACTAACTCAAACAACTTCTAAGCCCAGTGCTTGCACTATCAACCCTCAGTTTGAAGACAGAAAAAGAACTTCAAAGGAATCTTGAACTCTGTTGAATCTTGAACACTTTGGGAGGCTGAGGCTGGCAGATCATGAGGTCAAGAGTTCTTGGCCAGCCTGACCAACATGGTGAAACCTTGTCTCTACTAAAAAGACAAAAATCAGCTCCACCTTCCAGAATTTCTCAGGTATACTCAGGGGAGGGTCTGTGTCATTGTGTTTCAATGGAGTGCTGGTTTCTATAAGCAAGAATGGGGTTTAATTTGCCCAGGCATGGTGGTGGGCACCTGTAATCCCAGCTACTTCGGGAGGCTGAAGAACTGCTTGAACCTGGGAGGTGGAGGATGCAGTAAGCTGAGATCACACCATTGCACTCCAGCCTGGGCAACAGAGCAAGACTGTGTCTCAAAAAAAAAATTATACGTCGACACATACACATACACACAAACATGTACATATGTTCTGTTCACTGAGAGGCTCAGAAGCATGGACACTCTAACAAGAATGAGCACACCTAGCACTCCAGCTTGGTTTCTAAATACCACTCACCCCTAAAAGGAACCAGGGCTCCTTCAGAAATGACTAATTCCCAGGCTGGGCAGGGAAATTGCAACATAAGCCTAAAATAGCTTGCTGTGCAGAAAGTGAGGAATGCTTTAAAAAAAGAAAAGATGGGATTCTATAAAGGACACAGATGAAAGACAAAGGTAGTTCATCTCAGTGCTGGTGCCCAGACAAGACCATCAGACCAGTCTTGCTACCAAGAATCTCCTTGGACCTGTGAGACCTGATTTTTTTTTTCCAAATTCTACTTCCCAGGCTTTCCTTCCATCCTCTGAATACCTTCCTATGTTTCCATTCCTTATGCTTAGAGTGATTTCTGTTGCATACAGCCAAAGAACCCTGTGTGACATATCGAGTCTCCTTTCCTCCATTCAGAAACTCTTCCAGTCTTATAAGGAGAAGTGCAGAAGGCCCCGTAAGGACTTCCCAAGCATTCCCCAGCCAACATCTCTCTCTGCCTCCCATACAGGCAGAATTAGATAGATCACATTCTCAAAGTGTGTTGAGGAACAGGCTTATGAGAAACCACTTCCCGGCATCCAGAAGCCAACGCCAGCAGCTCCATCCTCTTGAATTGCTCAGGTAAACTCAGGGGAGGGCCTGTGCCATTGTGTTTCAATGGAGTGCTGGTCTCTATAAGCAAGAATGGAGTTTAATTTGCCCAGGGGACTCCAAACAGCACGTGTGCCTCTGTGCAACTGGTTCCATTACAATCAGGAGACAGGCAAAGTTTTAGAATCCCACTCCCCCAGATTGCTTGTAAAACCACAGGATACGATGGAAGCAATTTCATCATGCCCGTATAATGAGCACAAGCATCACACAGGGCTGGGGGAGAAGGAAGTGTGTGTCTTCCCCACTGTTTGTGTGGGTGACATGGGGCAAGCCACTTATCCTCTCTGTGCTTCTGTTCCTCGTCCAAACCTGTCCAATCCACTGTAAAAAAGCAAAAGCAGGATAACTCTCAGGCATACATTCAAGCAGCAACAAAAGCCAACACCAGGGAGGAGACACACGCACGTGTTTATCCCCCTGCTTGCTCTCACCGAATTCCCCCAGCACCCAGAAAATATGCACATCCTGGGAAGGCTGACGACAAGCCCGGGCAGAGATGGAAAGGCATGGCTCATAGCACACAGCTTTGCAGAGAATGTGCCACAGTCGACGTCTGCAGGTGGTTGTTTTTCTGCTAGCACGTGCTGAACACTGACTTAGAGTGCCAGGTGCCCAGCTGCATGCCCTGCACACATTAGCTGATCAAATCATCACAACTCCATGAACTAGTTTCTTAATTCCATTTTAATGCCACTGAGACAGATTTAAACCGGTAAAGCAATTTGCCGGAGATCAGACAACCAGAAATCATCAGAATTGGGATTTGAAACCACGTCTGACTGTCCTGAGGCCTTTCCCTTTGCCTTTGGTTGGCTGAATGGTGGCCCCCCAAGGATATGACCATGCCGTCATCCCTGAACCTATGCTCCCTATGGCAGAAGAGTAAATACTCCCTATAGGGCAAACAATGCAATTAAATTAAAGATCTGGAGAGGAGGTGCTGGTCCCAGATTATCCAGGTGAGCCATAAGAAAAATTCCAGGCATCCTTAAGAGTAAGGCAGAGGGAAACAGACACATGGAGGTTGGAAGGAAAGAGGAGGAAATATATATTACTATTATTAGTAATACATAATTCCAGATTGTCGATTATATAGTAACACTATAAATAATATATATTATATAAGTATATATTATGTACATTCATATTGTATATCATTAATATGAATATATTACATGTTAATCATATTATTTATATATAATTTCTGTTATATATAGAAATTATTATATATAATTTATATCTATTTGAAATTACCAAGTTATACCCCAATGCAAAAACATTTATATCTATGATACATAAAATGTGTATTATATGTTAATTATAATTTATATATAATATATAGAATGTGTATCTGTTAATTTATATATTCTGATATAAATAATTATATATTTTAATATAAATGTATATATACTACATATAATAAAATTTTTAAAATGAAAGCACATGGAGGCTTGCTGTGGCCCATCAAGTTTGGGTGGGAACCAGGCCTGGTGTGACCAGAGCTCTCTCTGTTTGCAAAACCCGGGACAAGCATCTTCTTGTGAATCTGCCTATTGTAAAGCACTGACAACTGACTCAGAACTTTCAAATCACCTTATGAGTGGAATGAACCCCTTGTGTGGGCCACGCCACCATCAGATCCCTCCTCTGGATGAGGCCAGCTCACCAAGGGTACCTACCTGCTCCTCCCAGGGGAGAATATTGTGCCGAGCCCCCATCCACCCTAATGGGGTTGGCATCAGGTTCAAGAGGCCAAAGAAGAGACCCAGAGCCAGGAAAGGAGCCGTGGGGTTTCACTGGGGGCTTATGTACAGGAGAGAGTCTAGTTATGGAGGGCTGGACAGCAGAACCCCAGTCCAGTGGCAGCAGCCTGGGCAGAAAAACTGCAACTGCTCACAAAAGGCATGCGGTTGATACAGTGTTTTCACTTAGCACCCTCCTCCTAACAACCTCCATTTGGCAACTGTCATTCAACCCAAAACACAGGGCCTCTCTCCATGTTCCACGGAGGAGCTGGAGGAGCTCAGATGTTCCTCATAGACCAGGAATGGATCTCTGGGTTGGCTGCCCCTGGATTCCTTCTCTGGGAACTTGAACACACATGCAGATGTGCCATTCTCAGAGCATGCCTATGGGACTGCTGTCAAGTGCATCTGCCACAGAGAGGGACGCTGTCCGAGGACTGCTTTAGACTCTATTTAAACTGCCTTTCATTCCCGGATACTTCTTCCCTCACCTTTGCCTTTCCAACTCCTGAAGTCATGGGAGGTAGGGGGAAGAGTGGAAAAGGAATTTCTTTCCCACATCACAACCAACTCACATGAATGCAAGTCAGTGGAGATGATCTCAGCCCTCACCAGGAATCCATCAATTCCTGCATGGTGGTGGGCGTGGTGATGCACCAGAGATGAACAGAAACAAGGCCTACTGACCCAGCTGCGGTGATTAAGAGGCTTCCTATAGGTTTGTAATGTGGGCACGTGGCCTGCCTGCTGCTCCTGCCTGCTCACACCTGGAAGGAAATGGATTCTGAGAACTTTCTCCATGGCCCTAGAACCACCGGGAGAGCCGGCTGCCATGGCCAAGGGTGTGGGGTGAGACAGCAGACACGGGACGAAAGGGATGGATGTGTGCATGTGCATGTGTGTGTGTGCATGAGTGTACATGGCTGCATGCGACACACAGACATGGAGCCAAAGACTTGGAGACAGTGGCAAAGAGGTTTGTGCAATTTTCCACAGAGCCAGCACTTTCCTTCTTCTCTTGCTTTACAAAAGAATAGCAGGGTTTGGCCCAGAGACAAGTTCTGTTTGGACCACATGCTGTTTCTTCCAATAATAACTTCCCAGTCACAGAATCCATAATATCAACCAGAATTCATTGAGTTCTTACTGTGGATCAGGCACTGTTCTAAACTACTGATATGCTTTTCCATCTCATTCTTAAAGCCACCATATCCCTTACAGGCAGTTAATGTCTATGAGAATACCAATACTTGTTTTTAAAAGATTTATCATACTAACTTCCTTTTTCTCTGGCCCATGCCTAGGCTAGTACTTGCAATACATAGGTGCGCAGTAAGTATTTTGAGGCAGGAGAAATGGGTCTGGAGGCAGAGAACCTAAGGCTGTTTCACACTGACTTCCTAGAACTAAATAGAAAGGAAAACCCTAACTTTCCACACCTAATAACACAAAAAGACCAGAGGCTACTCCCTTTGCAAACTCTCACCTTTTTTATGAGGCGGATGGGAAACTGAAAGTGCCTCTGACTGGTTGCAAAAAGCAACCAATCAGATGTTTGCATAAGAGTGTAACTTTGTAACTTCACTTCAGCCTCTAATTGGTTGCTGTCTGCAACCAATCAGACTGACTGTGGGGCACTGGGAGCCAAGTCTTCATTTGCATAGAACTGTAACTTTGTAACTTCAATTTGGCCTCTGATTGGTTACTTTCCACAACCAATCAGGTGTTTACATAGGAGTGTGGCGTTTGTAAGTCCACTTCAGTCTCTGATAGGTTGCTTTCTGCAATCAGACGGATTGTGAGCCACCACTTCATTTACATGGGGTGAGCACTCAGTGGCCAATGGGAAACCTCTAGGCAGTACTTGGACCGGAGAAGATTCTGTATCTTGGCCTTGAGCAGCTGTGGCTGCTCGGCCTGCTCCCACTCTGGACTGTACGTTTGTTGCTTCATTCTTTCCTTGCTTTGTTTGTGCGTTTTGTCCAATTCTTTGTTCAAAATACCAAGAACCTTGACACTCTCCACTGGTAACAATTTGATGAATGAATGGGTTGTGTAGCCTGATGAGAGGGACAGGTCAGTCACACAAATAAATGATCATGCCCAGCCTTGGTAAGGCCATGGTTCAACCAGGGGACAGAATATATTCTGGGATAGAGGTGGTGTCAGGAAAGGCTGTCTTGACTAGGAGAGCTTAATTCTGAAAGGCAGATGGGGTGGGGTGTGAGTGCTGGAAGCAATAACCAGGGACAGTGTGGGGGAAGGAACAGTGGGGAGAAAATGGGAAAGAACTGGAAACTTCCAGACAAGGCATGGTGGCTCATACCTATAATCTCATCATTTTGGGAGGCTGAGCGGGGCAGATCACCTGAGGTCAGGACTTTGAGACCAGCCTGGCCAACACAGTGAAACCCCATCTCTACTAAAAATACAAAATTATCTGGGCATAGCGGTGCACACTTGTAATCCCAGCTACTCGGGAGACTGAGGCACGGGCAGCAGTGAGCTAAGGTCATGCCACTGCACTCCAGCCTGGGTGACAAGAGCGAAACTCCATCTCAAAAAAAAAAAGAAAAAAACAGAATTGGAAACTGCCAGAAATCCATTCTGGTTGGCACATAAAAGTGACAAGAGAATGGGACAAAATGAAATCAGAGAGACTTAGGTCTAAAAAACTGGATTCACTTCTTAAGGCCATCATAACAAAGTTGCAGTGATTTAAAACATCAGAAATTTATTTTACTCTCTCTCAGTTTTGAAGGCTAGACATCTGCAATTAAGGTGCCAGGAGGGCCACATTCCCTGCAAAGACTTCAGGGGGAGATCCTTCTTTTCTCCTTCCAGCTCCTGGTGGCTTTCAGAAATCCTTGGCTTGTGGCAGCCTCTCCCCAGGCTCTGCCTCTGTCTTCACACAGCCTCTGCCCTGTGTTTCTGTGTGTCCTCTTGTCTTCTTACCAAGGATGCCGGTCATTAGATTTAGGGCCTACCCTAACTCCAGGAAGTATTAGTCTGTTTTCACACTGCTGGTAAAGACATCCCAAGACTGGGTAATTTATAAAGAAAAAGAGGATTAATAGACTTGCAGTTCCACGTGGCTGGGGAGGCCTCAAAATCTTGGTGAAAGGTGTGTCTTACATGGCAGCAGGCAAGAGAGAGAGCTTGTGCAGGGGAACTCCTCTTTATAAAACCATCAGATCTCATGAGACTTACCCTCATGAGAACAGCATGGACCCACCCCCATGATTAAATTATCTCCTACCAGTCCCACCCACAACATGTGAGAATTATGGGAGCTACAATCTGAGACTTAGGTGGGGACATGACCAAACTACATCAGACATGATCTCAGTCCTTACCATAATTGCCTCTGCAAAGACCCTATTTCCACGAAGGTCACATTCACAGGGACCTGGCATTACAACTTGGACGTATCTTTAGGAGGGACACTATTCAACCCACTACCAATATTTTCCCACAGTGTTTCCGAAACTAACTTGTTTTGGAGGCTGGGGGCCCTGGGAAGTGCTGTTGGCAACACCCTTGAACAAACAAAGAGCTTCTCCAGGCTCTGGAGACATTGCTTAATGCATTAAACAGGCTCCATCCTGTGTCTGGGTGCCATGCACAGGGCCACTAGGCCAGCAGGAATGTCACTCAGTCAAGGCCTCCAAACCCAGATGTTGCCCCACACCACTTTTCTTAGTTGTGCTTCTGTTGGTGAATGCTACAGCCAAAATCAAGATCCCAAAATAAAAACCCCCAAAGGATCTAGAATATTTGAGGAAAGTCATCTCTGAGTTAGAAAACATCCTTCGTAAGTGTTGGTCTTGATCTGTCTTTTGTTATGTCCATCCTCCTTGCCATTTGACGCTTTCCTTTGCATCTCTTCCCAACACCAACACACACTATACAAACCCCCAGCGAGGGGCCTTCCTCAGTCAGCCTGGGGAAGTACGAATTAGCTGAGAAAAGGACTCGGCCTCTTCTGAATGGCATGCGAAATCACTCCTCATCTTTTTCCAGTCTATGCTACATTTAGAATGACTTTTCTTTCTGTCTTCTAAAGCGCCATGCATTATGGATGAGGACTATTTCTTATTCAGCAGCTGAGAATCAGTCTTCTATCAAAAACATCTCTTTCACTGTGCTCTCAGATATCAAAGCCCCTCTCTGAACTCAGCGTTTCCTCGCCTGGCTCCCTGAAGGGGTCTGTTGGACAATGCCCTTGAGTGACGAATGTTTGAAATGTAAAATGCACAGGCAACCACACTCCCGCTGTGAACCCACACCACATTCTTGCTGAGAATGGTGAACTCCACGGATCACAGGACCCCTGAAGTTATGGTCATTCTCACCTGAGAGAAAAGGGGGTCATTTCAAACCTTAGAACAAGCCGTTTCTGTCCTGGGTGGATTGGAATGTACTGAAATTTCTGCTCCTGACTCTGTGCGTGGCATATTTGTTCACAGGCTTGGCCTCTCCCCTTTATTCTCCTAAGCCTGCTATAAAACAAGGGGGAATGAAACAAAAGAGAAACACCGCTGGGAAGAAATGGTCCCAAGATAGCAATGGCAATTACCTCGGGTAATTTTCTTCTTCTATTTCTAAATTTCTATGATTAACATATATTAGCTGGTTTTACTAGTGAGCTACTTTTTTAAAACATTCTTTAAAACTCTACTCATGGAGACATGAAGACAGGGAAGTGTGCACAAATTGTTAATTACTGTATTGAGTGTTTCCTTGTTTGATAAAAAATTCACAAGACTAATACTGATCATTAATACTTACTGAGCACTATGTCCCAGACGCTGCTTTATATCCCTTGAATGTATTATCCCTATGAATTTCCTGTAAGATAGGAGCTATGACAACCCCCACTCTACAAACGAGAGAACAGGCACAGAGAGGTTGAGGGACATTTTAAAGATCACACAGCTGCACCTGCTGGAGCTGGGATTTGAAACCAAAGGCTCTCAGTGGACATCCCCCGCAACAGCCAGCACCACCCTGTCTGCCAAATTTTGACAGCAGACCCTGCCTTCCCCAGAAAAGCCTCCCTGGCTGATGGTGTGAGGACAGAGATGAGCCTTCCCTGCGGAACCTGGCTCAAATGGCCTATTTGTAAGTCAAGTAAATGATGCCTGCTATTTAAGCCACTAAATTTTGGGATGGTTTGCTAATGGGCCATGGATCACAGGAGCAGTGGCTAGACTCAGACAGCCCAGGAAGCCTTCCTGGGCCTCCTGAGGGCAGGGGAGGCTCTCTGTCTGTGCAAGGGTGCTCTGAAACACGACTTCTCTCAGCACAGTGGCCAAGCAGTCTCTTACTGCAAGCAACCAGGGCAGCAAAGATCGCTGAGTTCATTCACAGCAGGACAGCGTGGGGAGGCTGGATGCATGACAGGCGTGTCCACGGTACAGCTGGGAGGGTGGAGAAACAGGTTGTCCCTCGTGGGCTGTAAGTCACATCCTTGCTGCAGACGCTTCCTGGCTGAAGCAATCATTGACAGGATTGCCTCAACCATTGCGTCTTTTCCCTTTCTCCGTCCTGCTACCTCTCTTTAAGTCAGCCTTAGTGTCCTCATCTCCTCCCCCTGGTTCGCTCACTGTCTCTCCAAAGTGGAACCAGCAGCAAATCCTATCAGCACTCCCTTCAAAAGGCGTTCACCACTCTCCTCCCTGGTCCCAACAGCCATCCTCTCTCATCCATCCGGATTGTTGCAGTCACCTCCTCACGGGGCTCTCTGCTTCTGCCTTGCAGTTTATCCTCCACAAGCAGCCAGGGGCATCCAAATGGAACATAGGCCAGATTATATCAGAGTCACGCAGAGGCTCCATCTTGCTCAATGTCTGGCTGGTGTCCCCAGATCCCACGGGACTCAGCCGCCTTTCCCCTCCCATTCCTTGCGCTCTCTGCTCTTGCCCCCTCTGGGCGTCCTCACTGTTTCTTGCACATTCAGGTGCACTCCAATGTAGGATCCCTGCACTTGCTACCTCCCTTTCCTCAAATGAGCTTTCCCTAAATATCTCACAGCTCCTCTCCTTCCTTCCTTCACGTTGTTACTTCTGTTGACTTCTCAGTAAGTTTGTCCTTCCCACCCGCTTCAAAACTTCACCTCGCCTCAACACTTCACATTCTGCTTTTCTCCCTAGCATTCATTAGACATGCTATAGATTTTGCTTATCTTTTTTTTTTTTTTTTTTTTTTGAGACCAAGAGTGCAGTGGTTCGATCTTGGCTCACTGCAACCTCTGTCTCCCAGGTTCAAGCGATTCTCCTGCCTCAGCCTCCCAAGTAGCCGGGATTAGAGGCTCCCGTGACCATGCCTAGCTAATTTTCGCATTTTTAGCAGAGACAGGGTTTCAGTATATTGGCCAGGCTGGTCTTGAACTCCTGGCCTTGTGATCTACATGCCTTGGCCTTCCAAAGTGCTGGGATTACAGGCGTGAGCCACTGCACCTGGCCTGCTTATCTTTACCGACTGTCTCCCCCACTGATAAATCAAGCCCATGAAGGCAGTGATTTTTATCTGTTTTGTTCACTGCTGCATCCCTAGCACCTGGGACAGAGCCCAGCACTTAATAAGTGCTCAATAAATATTTGTTGAACACAAGAATGGAGTCCTTCAAGGCTCAGCCCGGGCCTCCGTTGCTCTAGAAGTCCCTTCTTAAGACTACGCACCCTTGCTTCCCTCCTGGGGTGTGGGCATTCATCAGAATTAAAGTCACTGTCACCCTCATCATTGTCCCTGGCACTTACTGTGACCGCAGGCCATGCCCTGTGTTAAGCTCCTTATGTTTTCATCGCCAGATTAAATACAGGGTACCCAGTTAAATTTGAATTTCATAGAAGAATTCATGATTATTTTAGAGCATGTCCTGTGTAATATTTGAGAAATACACTTTAAAAAGTCGTTGTTTATCAAGCACCTGAAACCCAGGTGTCCTGTATTTTGATTTGCCGAGTCTGGTGACCTTACTTTTTGCAGACATTATCTTGTTTAGCCATTATGAGGCAGGCATTGATTTCCATTTTATAGTTGGGGCGGGTGGTGCAGGGAGCGGGGCTGGTGGTGGGAGAGAGAAACTGGGAGAGCTTTGTAATGCAGACAGACAGCGCTCTGTAAAACCTGGGAACACAAAGAAAAACAAAAAGTCAGAACTGTCTGCTATTTCAAATGAAGCAATAAAAAAGAAGTGACTAGAGTGTCTTAAATCCAAGGCAGGAGAAATGAGCCTTTTCTGAAAAATAGATGAAATAGAGACCTTCGGAAAAACGGATGGTCTCTTGTTGATGAAATGTACCTTCCACAAGAACTACCCAGGCTTTGGGTCAGGATTGGGGGAGGTGGGTCCATGCCACCAAGACGACCCCAAGGGGAACAGCGTAGTGGGTTTTCAGACCCAGAGCAGGCCCCCAACGCGGCAGCGTCCTTCACCTCCCCAGAGAGGCTGCAGAGCACGTGCTCAGGCGTGCCACCTGCAGGACAGATGGAGCACGCGATCCTGGGTTGCCAGTCACACCCTCGTGCAACCTTGCACCCTCCTGCTAACAAGCAGCGACAATCCATACTCTTTAATTAAATGCAAAAATTCCCTCCACAGCCCAGGCACCCTCCCTGCACTGGAAGTTTCCTAAGATGTAAGTTTCCTCTTTTCTGGCAGTTTTCACACCACCTGGAATACATGTTGTATTTCCCTATTTTATTAATGTTCTCAGGACCCTCACCTCCCATAGGACACTCCATAGTGGCAGGGATTTTTCTAAGTCCTGTTCATTGCCATGTCCCGAGTATCTAAAACAGTTTCTAGCATGTGAAAAATACCCCATGAATATACGCTGAATGAATGAATGAGTACAGCTTCCCGCTGTGTCCTTAAGAGGCTAGCCCTCTCTTTTTCCCCTTTCCCATCCCACTGGCTAGAGTTTTTGACTCCAGTAACAGTGGTGTCTGGGTCCATTAGACAAGGACACCCCTAGGAATGGTGGAAAAATGGACAAGCAAGTGCCTGCTTCCTTAGCACTAAGGACCCCAGACCAGCCCTGGACTACTTCCTCCTGTGATTTGGGACAATGAATGTACCTAGCTCAAACCATTGCTGTTTGGAGCCTCTGACCTCAGAAAAGTTATTGCAGTATCCCACGAGAGGTGCCATGTTGTGTGCAGTGAGAAGAGTGAGTGCTGGATTCTGCATGGCGTGGGCATCAGACAAAGCACCCTGGATAAGAATGTGATGACTGGGTCTTGATAAATGGGCAAAGGAGGTGATGGCATCCCTGGCAGAGGACACAAACCATGCAAAGGTCTCAAAGTATGTGAGGCCACGTTCTGTCCAGAGAACAGCAAGTCAACCTTAAGGATTGCCAGGGTAGATAGGTGAGATACACAGCTGACTGCAGGCAGGGTCTCATTTGAAGCCCTGAGCAGGCTCAGCTTCAGGAAAAGTGTGATGTCTGGCTCCAGATGCACTGGCCTGGGTGAAAGGTCTGTGGGCTCCATCTTGCATGGAAACTGATAAACTCTGAGATTTGGGTTTGAGGAGAAGGTAGCCCCTTGGGTGTCTGGCCCTTGCATCTCACCTGGCAACTGAGTTACCAGAGAGGAAATGGAAACCAAAGCCACCTGATCCCTCCACTAGCAGGGCTTTGCCCCTGCCTCTCTCAAGAGGTCACATTCCTGGAGAGGACCTGGGGACTCAGGAGTCACCTGGCCATCCCACCGCTAGCAATCATTTCTGTCTCCCTCTCATTTCCAAATCCACCTTTGTCAGCCTCCAACCTCACCCTGCCTTCCGGGTGTGTGGCGCATGCAGATTCTCAGCTAACTCACATGCCCTGACTTTTTGTTCAGGAAATACAATTATCCTTTCTATAATCTCCACAGAGAAATTTTGATATTCTTATATTGGTTTGAGTCTGAAGAGCTCAAGAGGAACTTATACTTATCACTTGTTTTTAACAAGTGACCCAAATGGCCCTGGGAGATATCACATGATAGCCCTACCCAAGAGCATCTTTTGTTCTTTTAAAACGTGCTTTTCAATGTACATTCTGGGGGAGAACTGGCCTGGTTCCTAAAACCCTGCTCTAATTATATATAATTTTTATAAATATAGTAATTACAACTCACTATGCCTTGCAGTTTAAATTGAATTGGATTTTTATGGAAGCAGGAGAATTAGGAGGAAAGCATTCTAACATCTTTGAATTTATTGACCTCACTCATAAGGAAACTGGCTGTTAGGACCTCAAAGACATATCCAGAAACCACTGCCCCTTTGGTGGCCACTTGGGAGTAGAAAAAAAAGTTCTGCCAACCTCAGAAATCCAAACTTAGAGAACAGACATTATAGTGTGGTGGCTGGCCTATAGTCTAGTTCCTACCTTCAATGGATTTTGTTTAACATTTTAAAGTTAGAACATTTCACATGAAAATCTGAATTTTTAGTCTCCACTGACATCTGAAAATCCAGGTTATGCTGAGCCTGTGATCCCATCTGATATGGGTAGTTCTTTATAGCAATGTGAGAATAGACTAATAGCAGTGTGAGAAGGGATTAATACAGAAAATTGGTACCAGGAGTGGGGTAGTCATCTGATTTCATCTTAATAGTCCAGTTCAGTTACCCCAGCCAACACTTAATCCCCTCTTAGAGGCAGGAAGAGTCCAAGTGGCCAGGTGGCAATCTTAACTTCCAGTTTAATGGAATCATTGTTGTGTCTCCTGGTGGCAACAGTCCTTCCTCTGGAACTAAGACCTCCAGGACAGCAGAGCATAATGTCAAGGGAACAAGAAGCAAAAATTTTGCAAGTAGGTTACTCTGGGTGATGGTGAGTAAGGCCACTTCCATTTCCACCCCTTGAGTCCTGGACCCATGAATCCTGGCTGTGGGAGAAAAAGTACCACATAAGATGTTGAATGTTAATAGCCAAGACAAGAGGGGAAATGCCTCCAGGGCATGTCAGAGACCTTTGAGGCAGCCCCTCCCATCACAGGCCTAGAGGCCTGGGGCAGGACCAGGGCCCTGCTACTGTGTGCAGCCTCAAGACATGGTGCCCTGCATGACAGCCGCTTCAGCTCAAGCCATGGCTAAAAGGAGCCAACGTACAGCTCAGGCTGCTGCTCCAGAGGCTACAAGCACTAAGCCTTGGCAGCTTCCATCTGGTTTAAGCCTGTGGATGTGCACAGGGCAAGAGTTCAGGCTTGAGAGCCTCCACCTAGATTTCAGAGGTTGTATGGAAATGTCTCAGTGTTCAGGTAGAAGTCTGCTGCAGGGTCAGAGCCCTTATGGAGGACTTCTACTGGGGCAGTGAGGACGGGAAATGTGGGATTGGAGTCCCCACTGGGGCACTGCCTCGTGGAGCTGTGAGAAGAGGGCTACTGTCCTCCAGACCCCAGAATGGTATATTCACCAACAGCTTGCACCATGCTCCTGGAAAAGCTGCAGGCACTCAACACCAGCCCGTGGAAACAGCTGTGGGGGCTGTACCCTGCAGAGCCACAGGCACAGAGCCTCTTAAGGCCTTGGGAGCCCAGCCCTTGAATCAGTGTGCCCCGGTTGTGAGACATGTAGTCAAAGCGATTATTTCAGAGCTTTAAGATTTAATGACTGCCCTGCTGGGTTTCAGACTTGCACGGGGCCTGTAGCCACTTTGTTTTGGTCAATATCTCCCTTTCGGAATGGAAGCATTTGCCCAATGCCTGTACCTCCATTATATCTTGAAAGTAACACCTAACTTATTTTATTATTTTGCAGGCTCATAGGTGGAAGGGATTTGCCTTGTCTCAGACAAGATGTTGGACTTGGACTTCTGAGTTAATGCTGAAATGAGTTAAGACTTTGGGGGACTGTTGGGAAGGCATACTTGTGCTTTGAAATGTGAGAAGAATATGAGATTTGGGAGGAGCCAGGGTTGAAATGATATGGTCTGGCTCTCTGTCCCTACCCAACTCTCATGGGGAACTGTAATCCTGAGTGTTGGAGGAGGGGCCTGGTAGGAGATGGTGAGATCATGGAGGTGGTTTCTAATGGTTTAGCCCCATCTGCCTCGTGCTGTCTCAGGATACAGTTCTCACAAGTCCTAGATATTTAAAAGTGTATGGCACATCCTCCTTCACTCTCTTTTCCTGCTGCTCCTGCCATGGAGATGTATCTGTTTCCCCTTCACCTTCTGCCCTGATTGTAAGTTTCCTGTAACCTCCCAGTCATGCTTCCTGTGCAGGCTGTGAAACCGCAAGTCAATTAAACCTCTTTGATTTATAAATTACCCAGTTTTAGGGAGTTATTTAGAGCAGTGTGAGAAAGGGTTAATATACCATCTGACAACAATGGACTGAAATCAAGTGATAGCTGTATCTTTCAGACAAGCTGTTTGGTTTCTGCTTTACCACAGCTCTCACTACCCCTCATTGCCTGTCTAGCTCTGTCCACTGTCAATACTCTTAGTATTCTTAAGGTAGAAAAGTCATTCTCTGCATCCATGTCTTCATCAGAAGTGGAAAAATGTAAGATTGTGGGCCAAATATTTCCAGAAAAATTGGATAAATTGTATAAGTCTCATAATTGTGACAAACATGCCTGTATTTTTATGAACTCAAAATATCCCTGCATCACTATGATCCAACATCTTTACTTGTGTATCATGCTTTGCTTGGTCCTGGTAGGCATGAGAGTTTGTTATCCCTTCTTTTGCAGATTACATTATGGCTCTCACTTCATCACTCTTTCTGTCCACGTGACTTTGCTGTCCCTCCACTTGAAGAGGGGGGTATTTTCCCACCCTTTGACCTCAGGCTTAGCCATGTGCCCTATTTCAGCCAATAGGAGTTGGGCAGATAAAACACAGGCAGAGGCAATTAGCCTTCTGTTTCCGGATTTTTGCCATGGCTATGAGACATACACTTCCAGATAGCTGCTGGTTCAAAAAGAATGCAGCTTGGAGCCAAGGCCAAAAGAACATAGTCTTTGTCAGGCAATCCACAGACACCTGAGTAAGAATAAATAATCATTCCTATAAGTCACTGAATTTTGGAAGGTTTATTATGCAGTAGCATTGTGTCAAAGTTGATTTCGTCATTTGCTGTCATAGAATCTCAAAATACCCCATTAAGTTAGTGACCTAGACCTCTGAGGCCCCAAAATAAGAGATTTCTTTTTCTTTTTGAAACCTCACAATGTTGGAGGCTCATGAAATTAAAATAGACAGCATTTCCTCCCCATGAGGCATAAAACAAAACAAGTTAATTATGGACTTTCCATGCCAGCCAGTGCCCAGTGGCCCCAGCCACTGCTCCCTCTGGCACCTCAATTTGGAAGAACTCCAACTGAGTCCCAGTCCACCAGCTTCTTACTCAGTATTTCTGAATGTCATCAAGGCTGGGGAAACAAATGGCACATACAGATTGGTTTTAGCTTCTTTTCAAACACAATGCAAAAATGCTAAATGTTACCAACACGCAACTCTAGAAAGCCAATCAACCAATATGCACTGAGTCCTTACCATCTGTCAGGAGAACACGCTGGTCCTTGACAAGCCACAGTGATGCATTCATCACAGACCACCACTGAGTCAGGAGATGTGATGTATACAAATGGCAGTGGGGAGGACCAGCGGGCTCTCTCACACCCCTGACCTCTGGATGCCAGGGTTCTATAGGGCCTCAGGCCTGCCTTCTTCTCCTAGCCCTCTGTACCCTCTTTCCAGGAGACCCCATTCATCCCTAAAGCTTCACACTGGGTGAAGCTATGTCTACATCTACTTTCTAAGCCCAAATTCACAAATCCAATTACATTTCAGACATTTCCACTTTGATCTCTTATAGGCATCTCAAACTTACTATGTCCAAGGTTGATTTATTGACCTTTCTGCCCGTACCTGATTTTCCTCTAGTCTTCCCCATAGCAATCAATGGGGTCACCAAGTTACTCCAGGAAGAACCTGAAAGGCATCCAGGACATCTCTACGTACTAATTCCAGGATTCATCTATTCTCCCTAAGCCTCTGTGGTTCCTATCCTAGTTCAGGCCATCATTACATTTCACCTCAATGACTCACAGCTCAATGGCTCCCACTTCTATTTTTGTTCTTTACCCCCATCTACTCCCTACTCATAGCACAAATGAACATTCTGGAAGCCCAGAAAGGTATCAAATACCAAATTGTGGGGAAGCTCTGTCAGTGACTAAGGGGAGGACAAGGAAGCTATATGGCCTGCAGTAAGCAATAAAGCACTGCCCCAAGTCCCACACAAGTCTGCAGTGTCACACCTGACATTCACATAGGAGAAAAACCTGTTCAAGATTAACCACTGGAACTTAACTCTGGTTTATATCGTTTAAAAAGTATTTTTTTGCAAGACTTGAACAAATCCTTGATTTTAAAGGAATGTAACTACCATGTAAATACAAACTGAGGGGACTTCATTTCTCTGTTTTAAACTTTTAGAAGCACTATTCACCATTTTGCAAAATCCCATCACCCAGAGAAATGCCAGTGGTCCTGAGTGGCCACTGCTGCACATCTGGATCTTTCGGCATTCATAGCTGCTGTCTTGTTTGTTCAGTGTCATGGCTGGCTGGCAGCAGAACTACTTTTTGTCTTCAAACAGAGTTTTACAGGAACATTTGTTCAGTGACATATATAATAGTTTGCCAGCGGCCAGACACGGTGGCTCACGCCTGTAATCCTAGCACTTTGGGAGGCCGAGGCGGGTGGATCACCTGAGGTCAGGAGTTTGAGACATGGTGAAACCCCATCTCTACCAAAAATATAAAAATATTAGCTGGGTGTGGTATTGGGTGCCTGTAATCCCAGTTACTCCAGGGACTGAGGCAGGAGAATCACTTGAACCTAGGCAGCAGAGGTTGAAATGAGTTGAGATCACGCCATTGCACTCCACCCTGGGCAACAAGAGCAAAATTTCATCTCAAAAAAATATATATATTACTAGAAGTCCATCTCATTTTATTTCTCCTGTACGTTACACTTAGGGCAACACATACACACACATACACTTCCCTGAAATTTTATGTATAGCTAGGTTTTATTAGCTGGGAATTCTATCACGATGATAACAGAGACATCAAAAGTATGCTATAAAGATGAGCACCGAGTCTACCACAATGGGAACCATTAATTTAGAGGAAAATAGCTCTGAGAAGAGGTATAAGAAGAAAGTGAGCTTTCTAGTTATGGGGGAGAAATAGACACTGGAAAATGAACAGGCCACTTGCAGCAGGAAGGTATTTAAAGATAAGGCAATGGGGAACCTTTAAATAATAACAGGCTAACATGTTTTACACTGTCTAAGCTCTCTACCTGCATTAGCACTGCTTTATCACCCGAGGAGGTAAGTTGTATCAGTTCCCCCACTTTACAGATGAAGAAACTGAGGCACAGAGAAGTTGAAGAGGTTGTCACTTGTCATGCAGCTACTAAATGATAAAATCAAGTTTGGGCCCCAGCTCTGTGGTTCCACAGCTCAGGATCTAGCAGCCAGCTATTCCCATCTACCACCGGAAGAAAATGGGTGCTTCTCAGGGAAGGCACTGTTGGCATTCGGGACAGGATGGACTTTTGCCACGCAGGACTGCTTCGTTCAAGGAAGCCTTTTTAATGTCCCTGATCCCTGCCTCTAAATGTCAGCAGCATCTCCCTCATTGTAACAACCAAAAACATCCTCTCTTTCTCTCACGTGCAAGAAACACACAATTGCCCTCAGGGGTTAAGAACAGCTGTTTTAGAAACAATTTTAAACACCTGTGTTCATGATAGCACAGGTTACACTTTGAAAAGGTATTTACACTTTAAGAGATGAGAGAGGCTGAACTAATCCAAAGGAAATAATCTCCTGCACTACGGAGCTAAATTAGGGAGGAGGAAGTAGGGGGACCCTCCCGGTACCCCTGAAAATAATAGTTCAGGGGCCTGATGAAGGCCTTTGGAAGATCTAAGCACTAACAAACTATGGTGCATCTTCCTCCTCAATATGTGAGTCAGCTGAAGAATACGAAATAAAGCATAAAACACAAACACACATACATCTCCTCTCTCGGTTATAAAATTCCAGACAAGTTCATTAAGGTAAACTTTTTATTTTGGTTTGCTGGATAATTAGCTTATTTTTAGACTGCTATTGGGTGATTTGAGACTGACATACTGGATTTATCTGCAAAACCAGCAAGGTTTGATATAAAAAATACAGTTCCCCAAGTCCTAGCCTCTAAAAAGAATCCAATTTTATAGGTCCCAGGAAGAGTCCAGGAACTTGTAATTATAAGAAGTTCTCCATGTCACAACTGGCACTGTCATAGACTGCTGAGCTATAAACAGGCCGCCCTGGGCAAGTGTTTAACAATAGATGTGAAAGCTGAGCATAAGCCAAGTGAGGTGGCTCATACCTGTGATTTCAGCACTTTGGAGACTGAGATGGGAGGATCACCTGAGCTCAGAAGTTCAAGACCAGCCTGGGCAACATCGCAAAATCCTGTCTCTACAAAAAAATACAAAAAAGTAGCCAGGTGTGGTGGCATCTGCCTGTAGTCCCAGCTATTCAAGAGACTGAGAATAGCTCAGGGAGAATCACCTGAACTCAGGGAGGTTGAAGCTGCAGTGAGCCGTGACTGCACCACTGCACTCCAGCCTGGGCAACAGAGCAAGATGCGGTGTGTGTATATATATAAATAAATATGGAGAAAGAGAGAGAGTGTGTGTATTAGTACATTCTCATGCTGCTAATAAAGACATACCTGAGACTGGGCAATTTATAAAGGAAAGAGGTTTAATCGACTCACAGTTCAGCATGGCTGGGGAGGCCTCAGGAAACTGACAATCATGGTGGAAGGGGAAGCAAACATGCCTTCTTCACATGGTGGCAGAAGTGCAGAGTGAAGCAGGGGGAAAGTCCCTCGTAAAATCATCAGATCTTGTGAGAACTCGCTCACTATCACGAGAACAGCATGAGGGTAACCACCCCATGATTCAATTATCTTCCACAACATGTGGGGATTATGGGAACTATAATTCAAAATGAGATTTGGGTGGGGACACAGCCAAACCATATCATATATATACCCTGTGTGTATATATATATGATGGGAGGGAATGGAGGAAGGAAAGAAGGAAACAAAAACAGAAAGAAAGACAAAAAGATGGAAAGAAAGACATATTCCTAGATATGTCCTCAATAGAAATACATACTTAAGTTCACCAAAACATGTAAAATAATGTTCATAGCAACACTATTAGTAATAGCATGAAACTGCAAACACTCCAAATATCCAACCACAGAGGAACAGACAGTGTTATATTTGTAAATAGTGGAATATTACACAAACTATGCTGTAACATGCAACAAGATGGGTGACTCACAGAAACATGGTGGATGAAAAAAGCCAGAAATAAAAGAACACTTACTGTATGATTTTGTTACATGAAATGCAAGAACAGAAAAAATTAATCTATGCAACAGAAGTCAGAGAGAGGCTACCCTCTGGGGAGGTGTTATTGACTAGGAAGGGACATGAAAGAGCTTTCAGGAGTGTTAAGATGCTCTATATCTTGATCTGTATAGACATATACATATGTAAAAATCTAGAAATGCACTTAAGATGTATATGCTTACAAAGTAAAAAACAAAACAGAGCTCCACAGGTGATTCTGACACCCCACCAACATTGGAAAAAGGGACCTATTTTACCCACACCAAAAAAAAGTTAGTATTCTGAATGTTGCTAATTAAGAGCTAAAGCTTCCAACAGCTCAATCTGCTTTGTTCTGACCTCATAATCGGCAAAAAAATGAGCTTGTAAAATGGGTAAATTAGTTGGTGATTATTTCCTTTACAGAAGTGTTCACCATGGGGTTTCTTTAAATGACAGGCTTCCTTAGGTGCATTTAAAAATAAGATCTCAGTTGTCAAAGGCTATTTATTCACAAATGTTAACAGATGCATGAAGTAATCCCCTCCATTTCAGTGTTCAGGCGGGTAGGGAGAGGATGGAAAGAGGGAATTCTCTCTTAATACTCCAGACAGAAGTCAGAGCTTCTCAAAGCTATAGGAAAGTGTCATCCTGAAACTGCTCTGTGTTTTGAGTACTGCTTTATGTGGGTGGAGGGAACACTCTTAGAGAATGTCAGTAAAGGACCACAGAAAATCCAATTGACTCGAAAACGTAATGAGCTCAATGTGGAAGGATGAAGGCGGCATAACACAGTACGTTTCAAATGGCAGCATTGGGATCACTGTGATCTCACTGCCATGCAAATGATGAGAAGGAATGAGAGTCTGCGTTTCTGACAAGGTCCCAGGTGAAGCTGCTGCTGCTGCTGCTGGTCTACGCACCACATTTTGAGTAGGAAGGACACAAGGGAGCTAACTCACGTAGATTAGCTCACTTAATCCTCACAACCATACCGTAAATATAGCTATTATCCCCATTTTATAGATAAGGAAGCTGAGGCAGAGAATGGCTAAGTCACTCAGCTAGCATGTGGGATTTGAATTCAGGCCTGTCTAACCCTAGTTTTTGCTGCCAACACAACCAGGGACAGAGCAGAGCTTGAGCTCACAAAGCCTTTCTTCTCCACTCTGTCCTTCCAACCCTCACTCCTCTTCCTCCCATCACCCACAGCTCTGAGAGTAGACAGCTTTCAGCCAGCCAGCTTGACTGTCTCCGATTATATTCAATTAGAATTGGAAGGCTATTCTTGGTGACCAAATATAGACGAGTACCTTGGTAACATCCCTCCCCTCCCTGTAGCCCTCTATGCCCTTGTTGAGGCTGAAACTCCAGAAGAATACCAGTAATTATGAGACGGCCAGATGCTGAGATGCAGAATTCACCCTGACTCCTCCAGGAATGACCTTGGCCCCAGTTGCTTGCATAAGTCCTTCTTGCAGTGTTGCAGGTCCTTCATGCATCTGTTAACATTTGAATCTTGCAATGTTTCCCCTTCCCCTCACAGCCCATACCACAATTACACAGCAGTGGAGAGTATAAAAGTGCTTCTTTTTAAAACGTTGCATTTACAGCTACATTCTCTACTTTTCCTCTAGTGGGCGCACCACATGCCA
Source organism: Callithrix jacchus (assembly GCF_049354715.1). NCBI lineage: Eukaryota > Metazoa > Chordata > Mammalia > Primates > Cebidae > Callithrix > Callithrix jacchus. The sequence continues at coordinate 46,745,229 of NC_133506.1, read as the reverse complement.
TTTTAAAAGGTGAGTTCCCAGGGTGCCAAATGGTCTCCATGGTGAGGAGAGGTTGGAAACACAGAGTGGCTACATTTCCAACGTACAACAGCATCCAAGACTGTTGTGGCCACCTACTACTCCTGTCTCACCCTGAGAACTCTAACCACAGACATAACAGTGCCTGCAGGAGGCTGTGGATATCGAACAGGTGCTGATTCTACCAGCAGTACTGGGCTTCACTGAAGGTTCTCATCCAGGTTCCAATACAAGGTTCTGAGTCGACACCACTGCACATGCATTGGCTGTATAATGTTTAGAAAAAGAGATTCCTCCCTCTGCTTCCCCTAGGCCTTCTTGGTAGGTACATTGAGGGTACCAGAAACACAAACACCAACCAAGAAAAAAACCTGGAGTAACTATATTAATTTCATACAACACTATTGTATGTAATTAATGTAATTTGTATGTAGAACAAAGTTTCAGGGAGAAAAATCAATCAGATGGCTTTGCATAACAGTAGAGGTGTCAATTTCTAAGGAGGCATAACACTTCTAAACATGTATGTACCCAGTAACAGAACATCAAAATACACAAGACAAAAAGTAATAGCACTGAAAGGAGAAAAAGGGATATCCACAAATATGGTTGGAAACATCAGCATTCCTCACTTAACGACTGATTCAACAAATAGGCATAAAATCAGTATTGACATAGAAGAGAAACAATATCGCCCACCTACTGGACCTAATTAACATTTATAAATCAGTCTATCCAACAACAGAAGAATGCACATTTGCCTAAAGTGTGTGTGAAAGACTCACTGAGAATACACACTCATCACAATCTGGTCCATAAAGCAAACCTTAACAAATTTAAGAGAGTTGTAATCATAACAATTTTGTTCCTGAATTAAAACAAAACTGAACAAGAAAACAATAAGGGAAAGACAGCTGGAAAATCCGCCAAATATTTGGAAATTAAACAATATACTTCTAAATAACTCATTGAGACTCAAGAGGAAATGGCAAGGGAGATTAAAAAATATTTGAATGGAATGAAAATGAAAATAAAACATATCAAGATTTGTGGAATGCAGCTAAAGTCATGGTTAGATTTACAGCATTCAAATGTTTATATATGAAAAACAGAAAAAGCTAAAACCAGTAACCAAATCTTCTACTTCAATAAACCCAGAGAAAGAAGAGCAAATTTAAATTCAAAGAAAGCAGAAGGAAAGAAAAACAAAGAGTAAAGCAGAAATCAACAAAATTGAAAAGGATGGAGACAAATAACAAAACCAAAGCTCATTCTTAGAGAAGATGGATAAAACTGATAAATCTCTAGCAAAGTGACCAAGGAAATAGACAAAGGAAGCAAATTAGCAATATCTGAAATGAAAGAGGGCACGTCACTTCTGAAGGCACAGACCTAAAAGGATAATAACGGAATCCCGTGACCAACTCCACTTCCTTAAATTCAACAACTTAGATGAAATGAAACAATTCCTCAGAAGATACCAAATATTAAAACTCACCCAAGAAGAAACAGATAACCTGAATTGCCCTATGTCCATTAAAGAAATTATACATGGAGTTAAAAACCTTCCAGAAAAAAAGGAAAGAAAAGGAATACTCCGGTCCCAGATGGTTTTACCAGCAAATTCTTCCAAAAATTTTAAGAAAATGATAATACCAATTCTATACAATCTCCTCCAGAAAATAGAAGGGAATATTTCCCAACTCATTTGATAAGGCCAGCATTACCCTAATACCAAACCAGACAAAAACATTTTAAGAGTATAGTCGAAAAAATAAAACAACCTCCCCATAAAAAACAAACAAACAAACAAAAAACATTATTATTCCAGCAAAACTCATTCTCCCAGCATTCCTTGTAGCTGAGACCTCATCATGTGGCACAGACTCCACCAATCAGACAGTGCCATGTGATATTTCATTCAGAAGTGAGCAAATGGCTGGGCCCAGTGTCTCACGCCTGTAATCCTAGCACTTTGGAAGGCCCAGGCAGGTGACCTGCTTGAGCCCAGGAGTTCAAGACCAGCCTGGGCAACACGGCAAACCCCATCTCTACAAAAAATACAAAAATTAGCTGAGCATGGTGTGGCACTTGCCTGTAGTCCCTGCTACTTGGGAGGCTGAGGTGGGAGAATCTCTTGAGACCAGGAGGCAGAGGTTGCAGTGAGCTGAGATCACACCACTGTACTCCAGCCTGGACAACAGAGTGAGACCCTGACTCAGAAAAAAAAAAAAAAAAAGAAGTAAGCAAATGAAGACACTGGCATCTAGAGAATCTAATTCCTGTAGAGGGTGTGTGGCTGTCAGAGGCAGCAGAGGCTAGGGTCCTCAGTAAAATTATAGCTTTATTCCTGGTTGCGTAGTTCCCAGGCTGACACTGGCACTCCTGGAGATGATGTGAGCCACGTAATCTCCTTTAGTTTTCTTCCTGCTTAAGTGCTAGAGTAGATACTGTTATTTGCAACTAAGAAGCCAGACTGACAAGAGAGAAAAGACAGTGAAACTGATAACTGTGGAACAGTGTGATAAGGAATGTAAGAAGGGGATGTTCCGGCTATAGATGAAGAGAATGGTCCCCTGAGAGGCACCGCAGCAGACTGGTCATGAGCACGGTTCTGAAGCTCAGAGTTCCGGATTCAGGCTCTCGCTCTGCTATGACTTAGCTGTGAGGTATTAGCTCAGTTGCTCAAGCTTTCTGAGCATTAGTTTCTTTTTTCTAAAATGGGACAATAATACCTAACTCAGAGGAGGATTATAATAATAGAATAACCTTTGTAAGGCAAAGGCTTATTAAACATGGTGTAAAACTCATTAAATAGCAGTTATTAAACAGCATTATCACCAACCCAGCCAGCAATCCGGGGAAAAGTCAGGAAAGGAATGTTGGAGGACAGCACATTTAAGCCAGTTATTGAAGAATCAGCCTAAGAATGTAGGACATGACTGACAAATCTATGGCCCTGGATTAGCTGGGAAAAGGAGATTGGGATATGGATGAAACGGAACTATATCTTACCTTAAAAACAACATGAATCACAAAAGCTTTTATGCTGAATGAAAGATGTCAGATACAAAAGGTACCTTCTGTATGATTACATTTATATGAAATCCTTAAACAGGCAAAATAGATTTATAGTGACAGAAAGAGCATAGTAGTTGCCTAAGGTGGGGTGGGGGGAGGGTGACACAGAGCAGGACTCTTTCTGGAGTGACAGACTAGAGTCACATCTTGATTGTGGTGGTGGTTACATGGATGTGTGCATTTGTCAAAACTCAGCCTGTAGAAGTAAGTGGGTACATTGTATTGTATAAAAGTTATACTAAAAACCCAGAATCTGCTTACCTCTATCCCTTGTCAAGCCCTGTCAACAGCAATTACATTCCCACTTCTGCCCTCTCCACCTGCAAATTGATGGCTCCAAGCTACACAGTTTCCAGCACATCATTACAGCTTGTTAACTTGGACTCACCCAGACAAATTTCTCTCCCTCCCATCCAACTTTGAATTCAGTAGGAAAAAGGCAGATTAGCGAAACACTACCAGAGTTAGAATTGATAAGAAGCAGCTAATTTTTCCAGAACTTCACTAACATCGCCCCTCAGAGATGACTCAATAGAAGCACTCACCCCCTGGCTGCCTGCCCTCAAAGTCTTTCCCCACTGCATCATCACAATTTCACTCCACAAATACTTTGTAGACCACCTACCATGTGCCAGATACTGGAGTCTGGGGATACAGTGGAGATTAATGGGTGTTTGGGGTGCAGGGGAGGACACAGACTAGTTAAAACCGAGATTATAGGACAGCATGGGAAGTGCTGTGTTAGAGAACGGCTGAAAGCATTGGAGAAATGCAGGGAAGTAGAAGAAAAAGAAATCAAGGAAGCCATCAGGAGGAGGTGACCCTTGAGATAAGTTTTGAAGGAGGAGTAGGAGCTAGATAGAGCCTGCTTTTTGAGAGACTATGAATAACTATTCTTTGGGGATTTCCTGCAATGTGCCAAATTCTGGGCTGGGCTCTTCACATGGTTTATCTCATTTCAACGATCACAACTACTCTCCCCATCTTCCAGATGAAGAAATTAAGTCTCAAAGGTAAAATGGCTTGTTGATTACTCAGATGATGAAGACTAGTACTTATGGCTAACAATTTCAAACTGCTTTCTCTTTGCCAGGTCCTGGCCAGGCATGGTGGCTCACACCTATAATCCCAGCACTTTGGGAGGCCGAGGTGAGTGAATCACTTGAGGTCAGGAGTTCAAGACCAGCCCGGCCAACACAGTGAAACTTTGTCTCTACTAAATATACAAAAAAAATTAGCCAGGTGTGGTGGTGCATGCCTGAAATCCCAGCTACTTGGAAGGCTGAGATGGGAGAATGGCTTGAACTCAGGAGGCAGAGGTTGCAGTGAGCCAAGATTGTGCCATTGCACTCCAGCCCAGGCAACAGAGGGAGATTCTGTCTCAAAATAAAATAAACTAGTTAGAAATCTTTGCCAGACCCTGATCTGAGTTATTGCACCAAATTCTTTTGACAGTCCTATAAGGTAGATATTATTACTAGAGTCCTTTTATACATGAAGAAACTGGCTCAGAAAGGTTAAGTGATTTACCCCAGGTTACGTGGCTAAAACCCAGGTAGTCTAACTCCAAAGCACATGTTCTCAAGCACGACTCCACACTGCCAGACTTACTCCAGGGTCTGTGTTCTCAGCCACAAAAATAAATCTCATAGGAAGGTGATGTGTAGGTTAAATGAAGTAGATCCTGTAAAACTCTTAGCATGCGTCTGGCATCCCACAAGCACCCTATACTCTTGGCTGCTGTTACTAAGGACTGATACTCAGGCACTAAAAGTGACCCATCCATCCAACACAGGCTTACCAAATGCCTGCCACATGCCAGGCGCCATGCTGGGCACTGTGGGTGCAGCGATGGAGAAGGGTCCAAGAGCCCGGGGGCTTGCCGTCCGCAGAGTGTGTGCAACCCCATTCAAGACTGCCTGCATCCTAAGGATGCACCAACACTCACGGCAGGAGGTACAGCTGTATTTCTGCTCTGGTCTCAAGATACATTTTTTCAAAAAAAGCTCAGCAGAGAAAAAAGTCCGGGAAAAGAAATACTGCAAAATGCTAATAACGGTTGCCTTCAGGGGGTGGGACAATGGATGGATTTTTTTCTCTTTAACGCCTTCCTGCATTTTACAATTTTTCTCCAAGGGAAAAATGTCAAAAAGATGAGAAATGAAGATGGTCTAGGAGCAAGGACAAAAGAGCCTGTGGGCATGTCCCTGGCTGCCTGTGTGACCTGCTTCACCCTCACAGTTCTGCTACTGGGCTCAGTGTCTGGAGGAGCAGAGGCCACTTCCCCATCCAAGCCCCCGTCTCTGGTCTTCTGCAGCATGAGTGACACACTTTTCTCACGTTCCATTTCATCATCACCCCTTCCCCTTAGTTTTCTCCCCTTCTTGACATTCAATTTCATCCAGAAAAATAATGAGACACGGGTTTCTAAATTGGAATGAATAAATGACATTCCTATTCATTATTTAATCTGCTCTCAGACTTGAATGAACACTTCCAGGGGTAATTACCGCAAGACTCCAAATTCATTTCTAGGAAGTAGTTGCCGGCGGCATGCGCAGAAGGTACCGACGCCATTCAATATTTATGAGGCAACACTTCCCAAGAATATCAGGCTGGGAAGGCAACTGGAGAGACCTCGCCCGGTGAATATGAAAACGTTTGCTTGGGTTTTATTTTTCCCCTGGTGTTTTGGCAAAGAAAAGAACTTAGGTCTCTCCTCCCCTCTCCCCATGACAAACACACAAACGCACTGATTTGGGCTCTTCATCAGCCTGGCTCCTAGTGTGTTAGGGGACCCGTGTTAGAAGCAGCCACATAACATGGACCCCAGATACCAAAGAGAGTCAGGGAGGTCACATCTTCATGGACTGTCACACTCCAACTACTCTGATGAAATTCAACCACTCAAACATTTCCTGATTATCTCCACGGCAGGTGTGTAGCATGTTTCCAAAACATGACATAAAAGCACCAATCGTAAAAGAAGAAATGGATAAACTGATCTTAATAAAAATTAGAACCTTCTGTTCGTCAAAAGATCCCAAGAAGAAAATAAGAAGGCAAGCCACAAACTGGGAGAAAACATTCACAATACATCTATCTGATAACAGACTTGTATTCTGAATGTATAATGAAGTCTTCCAACTCAATGAGAAGAGAAAATAGCAATAGTAGAACAAACAAGATTTGAGCAGACCCTTCAAAAAAGAAGGCGTACAGATGGCAAATAAACACATTGAAAAGATGCTCAATATCTTCAGTCTTCAGGGAAATGCAAGCTAAAACTGCAATGAACTACTGCTACATATCCATTAGAATAGCAAAAGTTTTACAGATACCTGACAACGCCAAGTGTGGTGAAGATGTAACCACAATATATGGGCTACTGGAACTTCCATGCACTGCAGGTGGAAATGTACGTTGGTAAATCCACTTTGGAAAATGGCTTCACATTCACTGTAAAGGTAAATATATACTTATCACATGACCAAGCAATTTTACTCTGAAGTATTTATACTAGATAATGAAAATATGTGTCCACAAAAAGCCTTGTCTGTCAATGTTCATAGCAGCTTTACTCATAATAGCCAATAACTGGAAACAATAAATAGAAATAAACAGGTGAATAGATAAACAATTTGAGGTATACTCAAAGGATGGAATGGGACTTAGTAATAACAAGGAACAAACTAACGATAGAAGCAGTGACATGAATTATGCATGAAACATAATGCTGAATGAAAGAAGCCAGATATAAAGAGTAGAATCATACCAAGTGGGAAGAGTCCATACATATAAACTTTAAGAACAGGCAAAACTAACATATAATGTTAGAAAATGGATTGGTGGCAAGACATGGTGGCTCATATAGCACTTTGGGAGGCTGAAGCAAGAGGACTGCCTGAGCCCAGGGGTTCAAGATCAGCCTGGGCAACATGGTAAGACCCTGCCTCTATTTTTTTAAAAAAGAAAAATGGATTGGTGGGTGCCTGGAATCAGGTGGGGGATGGGGGTTGCCCACCAAGGGATACTAGGGAATTTTTCTGGAAGGATGGAAATGTTCTACATCTTGATTGAGATGATGGTTACAAGAGTGTTGACATTTGTTAAAATTCATCAAACTCATTTGTATGCTTTTTTTTTTCCTTTTTGTGGAGAACAGGGTCTCGCTATATTGCGCAGGCAGGTCTCGAACTTCTGGGCTCAAGCTATCCTCCCGCCTCTGCCTCCCTAAGAGCTGGGATTACAGGCGTGAGCCACAGCGCCCGGCCATCAAACTCATTTTTAAGTGTGTGCTTTTTATGATATATGCATTATACCTAATACAGTCAATTAAATTTTAAAAAGAAAAGCCATTTCCTCCAGTTCTAAGATTTCATAATGTTTTTGGGTTTTTTGAGATGGAGTCTCACTCTGTTGCCAGAAAGCCGGAAAGCAGAGGCATGATCTTGGCTCACTGCAACTGCTGCCTCCCGGGTTCAAGAGATTCTCCTGCCTCGGCCTCCTGAGTAGCTGGGATTACAGGCAAGTGCCACCACAGGTGGCTAATTTTTTTATTTTTAGTAGAGACAGTTTCTGACCTCCAGTAATTATCTGCCCATCTCAACCTTCCGAAGTGCTAGGATTACAGGTGTGAGCCACCACACCCAGTCAGATTTAATAAATTCTAAGGGTTATCCAGTATTCTCCTTATAAGAAAATGAATGAAATGAGCTGCACACACAGACCAATACTTTTCAAGCATGTCCAAGCCCCAAATCTGCATCTCAATTCTGTGTGTTGTGTGTCAGGAAGCAATGCAGCAAAACAGTTAAGAGCACAGCTTTGGGAGCAGATAATTCCGAATCCAAATCCTGCTTTTAACAATGCTGGTGGGCAAAGAACATTGCAATTATAGGAGTCCCTTGCTGGTATGCAGCAGTTGTTACGCCTTCTTCTATGGTAATAGACCACTAAACTCTGGATGGGAATATGGCTTCCTAGAATGAAGACTACATTTCCCAGGCTTCCTTGCAGCTCAGTATGGCCCTGCACTGTTCGCCAGTATTAGTGAGAAGTAGAGTTGCCTTGCGTCAGGTCCCTTCCAGGAGCCTCTTTAGGAGATGGTGTGAGGGCTGGGCGCGGTGGCTCACGCCAGTAATTCCAGCACTTTGGGAGGCCAACGCGGGTGGATCACGAGGTCAAGAGATCGAGACCATCCTGGTCAACATGGTGAAAACCCGTCTCTACTAAAAATACAAAAAATTAGCTGGGCATGGTGGCGCGTGCCTGTAGTCCCAGCTACTCAGGAGGCTGAGGGAGGAGAATTGCCTGAACCCAGGAGGTGGAGGTTGCAGTGAGCCGAGATCACACCATTGCACTCCAGCCTGGGTAACAAGAGCGAAACTCCATCTCAAAAAAAAAGAGATGGTGTGCAGGTCCCCTCGGTCCTCGCAGTTCCTTTCCCTCTCTGTCTCATGGGCCTGGAATGCACATGCTTCCATATTGGATCAAGAGGCCACAGACAGCAGGGCAAAAGTCGAGGTGTCCATAGCATTGACTCAGAACTGCCAGACCTCCCAACCTTGGGTGCCTGAGCTCAGATAATTACAGCAGAGAAATAAGCATCCCTTTCCCTTGTTTTGAATTTCAGTCAACTTGAGCTTTACCCAATCCTAACTAAAATGCCTGTCTCTGCAAATTTGTGCATGTAAAATCTGAGTTTATAAAGGTAGGAAAGGGCTTAACAGTCTGTTTAAGGAGTTGAAAGCAGCCCAACATGTCTGGAATATGGCATTTGAGGGAAGACATAGGGAGGATAAGGGGAGAAAGGCAAATAGGGAGATGGGCAGAGAGTCCACCCAGGTCCCTGCAGGTGGGTTAACAAGTTGGGTCTTTGCCTGAAAAGTAATGAAAAACAGCAGCTAACTAATCAGCATTTTTAGACCGATTCTTCCATCTGCTCCGTGGAGAACCAACTTAGGGAGCAATGCAAGGAGGCAGGGAGTCCAGGCAGGAGGCTGCTCCAGGGCCCAGATGGCCTTGGCCAGGCTGCCCTCTTCTCTTCTAAGCAGTGTGGCAGCTAATGAAAGACCTCATTATCCATTCCTTAGGGAGGCCAACATCTCAAACCCACATGCCCATGGAGGCCCTGCAGAGGAAGCAGGTAGGAGGTGGGACAAGGCTGAGGGTGGGGGAGCATTTGTTACTGGACAGCCTGCACCCACGAAAGACAGCCCCCCTCGCTCCCACCCACCCATCAGTTGTTGCCCTGCAGAAGACAGTCCTGGATCCCCGAGGCTGCCAGTTTTTCAGGAGAAGCTCAAAAGATGGATTACTATGGGAACCTGTTTTTTTTAGGCAGGCAGACCGTTCCTGTGAGTAGCAAAACAAACTTGTCCTTGGGCAGAAGCTGACCTGCAGGCTGCCAGGTTGAGGCCTCAAACTACCTTCCCTTCTCTCTCTTTCTGCTTCTCCCAAGCCCACCTCCAAAATTTAAATGAGAAACTCTAAATAAAACTTGCCACAGGAGCAGTACATGCAGATAACATTCTATTTGAGATCAGTAACTCCAGGGTTCCAATCAGCATGCTGGATAACTTCGTTTTGGGAAATTAACACCAGGGAGAAACTGAGATTTTCCTCTGAAATTCCAAGGATGCTCAGAAACCTTAGGAATGTGCTATGTGCTAGACAGGAGGCTTGGGCCCGATGCTGGCCCTGCCTTACCCACTCTCCTCCTAAGATCTCTCTGCCCCTTTCCCCTCTCCCTGAACGGGTCCCTGAAGACAGCTGGCTGAGGTCAGAGGTGACGCTCTGTTGATACATCATAATCTCCTGCAACTGCCTGTGGGAAGTGTCTGCTCCAGACACAGTCTGATAACCCTCTTGTTCCAGATGTATTATGACAAAACGGAAAACATGGGTCTCTAGGGAGACTCTAATCCAGCCAAGCAGATGGAGAGGTAGCATACAGACATTTGACGGGTATAGACCTGGGATCAGACCACAGGCCAAACCTGGCCTACTACCTGATTTTGCAAATAAAGTTTTATTGGCACACAGCTGCGCCTTTGCTACGTTTCATTCACGGCTGCTTCTCAGCAACAACGGCAGAGTTGAGAAGTGGCAAGACAGGCTGGCAATATAGCCCCCAGAGCCAAAGATATTTGTTATCTGGTCCTTTATAGAACACGTTTGCCCTGGAATAGAGCCAAACACAGCAGATATTCAGAGTGGACTATGTCAGGGATGGCACACACACTGGATCATTTAACCCTCAAACAATTCTTAAGAGGGAAGGTTTATTATTCCCCCCCATTTTATTTTACTTATTTTTATTTTGTTTTTAGAGATGGAGCCTTGCTCTGTCACCCAGGCTGTAGTGCAGTGGTGCTATCACAGTTGGCTGTAATCTCAGACTCCTGGGCTCAAGCGATCCTCCTGCCTCAGCCCCCAGAGTAGCTGGAACTACAGGCAGGCACCACCACTTGGTTTATTTTTTAATTTAAATTTTGTAAAGCTGGAATCTCAGTATGTTGCCCAGGCTGGTATCACGCTATCCTCCCACCTCAGCCTCTCAAAGTGCTAAGATTACATATGTGAGCCACCGTGCCTGGCATATCTCACCATGTTAGAGAACAGAGGTTCGGTGAGGTTAGCTGGCTCAAGGATGCCACAGGGAATCAGTGGAGGGTTCATTCTAAGGCCAGCCTTTCCACTACACCAGTAGGTGTCAACAGAGATGGAACTTCCCCCAGTAGGGCATTTTGAAAATTCACAGGAACATTCTAGAGGCACCATTGGCATTTAGAGGGTGAGCGTGAGGGCTACCAACTGCCCTGCCATGCACGGCACAGTCCTGCAGGAAGAGAGGATTGCCACAAGTCCCCCATACTCCCCAAGTAAAACAAATGTTTACAAGTATCTGAGGCCAAGCCTGATTCCATTTTGCACAAAGTATTTTGGGCATGATTTCTCTGCACATGATTCTTCTAGGAATGTACCTACCATTACCATGTAAAGAAAGGAGTATTGTACTTTCTTTTGCTCAGAATTTTACCAAAATTTGCTGGCCTTTTCAGCAAATCACATCCCTCTGAGCAACATGGCTTCTGGTGTCTGAGCCACAGAAGAACACACCTGTGTTAAAGCAACCTTGCTAAGCTGATTGTGATTTGGTGCACCTGGAGTCTGGCCCGGGGGCCATTATTACCTTTTTAGTGGCCCTCTACACTTGAGTAATTCTGGTGCTGCTGGACAATGGACCACACTTTGAGACATGCTGTTTTAAGGATGTCAAACCAGTGTTTTGATTCATTTTGGTTTTGCTGGAATGTCAGGATCTCTCTGGGTTAAGGAAAGGAGGGAATGTCAAACAGAAAAAGCTACTGCATGTCAGGGAGAGGGTCTTCAGCTACGTTAGGGTTTCTGTCAAGGCCAGCGTGGTCCATGCTTGTTGTTACGGAGAGTCAAAGGGAAAGGAGCAATGCCAGCCTGTCACAGAAACCTGCTGAGTAACAGCCATCCTTGAAATCTGCCCCTCGTGTTTGGTTAAGACTTTTCAACACCAGTGCCATCAGACAGGCTCTTTGCCACCATGAGCTGGAGAGAAATGAATCCTGGGACTAGAACTCAGTGCCTGGAACAAGCCCATCTCACTGAGACTTCACAAAAGGTCTTTCCATGACCCTTGCTTGTACCCAGGAGCCACAGACCATTTGGAACTTCTCTGAGGACAAACTCAGGCTTAACGACCCATTTTCCCTGTGCCCTTGGAAAATGGTCTCAGGCACGCAAGAGTCAATCAAAATCAGAGTCCACCAACTTGAATGAAATAGCCCTGGGCCACAGAGACAAGCCCCAAGCCTGGCTCCTACACCAGGCAGAGCAAGCAGTGGGCTCAGGAGAAAAGCAATTATTTAGGGTTGCAGCAAGGACGTGAGCTGCTAGCAGGGACCTCTAAGCTCCCTCACCTCCCCAGCTGCCCCTGCAAACATCCAAGCATCCTGGATACTGAATGCCTAGGTGGCAGATCATTAAACCATGTTTCCCATGCTGGCCTCAGCTTTAAAGAATAGTGCACAAGCACACTAACACCCAAGGTCCAATCAGGACATGGGAGGGCCTGCTCAACCCTGCCCCACCCCGGGATAGGAACTGATGTTTAGTGAAACTCCAAGTGCACCAGCTCTACACGCACCATCTCATTGAACTCTCAGGACAATCTCTCAATCTCTCAGTACTGCCCTGTCCCCATTTTATAGATGGTCACACTGAGGCTCAGATAGATTAAATGCTATTTCTAGGGTCATAGGGCTTGCAAATGGCTAACCCTGGGCTCTTCACCAGCCTGCCCTATTGCTTATTTCAGTGGACAAGGCATGAGCTCCGGAGCCAGGGTGCCTGCACCTCAAATTGTGAATCTGTCTTACGCTGGCTGTGTGACCCTGAGCAAGCTGTTTTCCTTCTCTGTGCCCCAGTGACCTCATCTGTAAATTGGAAATCATCTTACACACCTCATAAGTGTCACATTGATTGAAAACCCCACATACTGCTTGGTACAAAGCCCAGCACTTTCTAAGGACACAATAAATATGAGTTGGCTATAGTTTGGATGTGTGTCCTCTGCAAACCTCCTATGGAAATGTGATCCCCGATGTTGGAGGTGGAGCTTGGTGGGAGGTGTTTTGGTCATGAGGGTGGATTTCCTCATGAATGACTTGGTGCCCTCCTTACAGTACTGAGTCAGTTCTCACTCTGTTAGTTCACATGACAGCTGGTGTTTAAAGAGCCCAGTGCCTCCTCCCTTTTCTCTTGCTCGCACTCTTACCATGCTACACAGCTGCTCCCCGTTCAGCTTTCACTATGATTATAAGCCTCCTGAAGCCCTCCCCAGATGCAAATGTGGGCGCCGTGCTTCCTGTACAGCCTGCAGAGCAGTGAGCCAAATAAACCTCTTTTCTTTGTAAATTACCCGGCCTCAGGTATTGCTTCATAGCAATGCAAAACAGACTGATGCAGTTCTCGTGATAATAGGGGTTCTATTACTAGAACCTACTTACACAAAATGCAGCTCTGACCCAGAAGAGCAAGGCCTGGAAGTGGCCAGTGCCATCAACACAGAGCCTTCCCGGAGCCCGTGCGGGTCTCTCATCTCACCAGACCAACTGAACGACAACCACGGGGTATTCCCAACTCTGTGAAGGAGAGGAGGTGCATGTGGCACTTCCCTGTGTGCACACAGGATTCCGGTTGCAGTCATGCAATTAAACAGTGCTACAAAGGGGCACTTTGTTTGACGGGGCAAGCCGTCCCAGGGGAAACACTTTTAAGAAAATGGCAGGAGGGCTTTTATTTTAAAAAGTCATCCTCCCTCTACTTCTATGTATACATATATCCAAAAAAACTGAAAGCAGGGACTGGAACAGATATTGGCCCGCCCATGTTCACAGCAGCATGACTCACAATAGCTGAGAGGTAGAAGCAACCAAAGCGGCCAGCAGTGGATGAACAGACAAACAAAATGTGAAATATACACACATTGAAATATTACAAAGGAAGGAAACACGGACACATGCTCCATATTCATGCTGCACAAATGAATGACTCTACCTCTTTGCAGTTATGGGGCTGGGGAGCAAGTTACAGGCTACACCGTGGATGAACCTTGAGGACAAATGCTAAGTGAAATAAGCCAGACACAGAAGAACAAACAGTGTGAAATATTAAACGCAGAGTAGTCAAATTCACAGACAGAAAATAAAATGGTGGTTGCCAGGGGCTGGGAAGAGGAGGGAGTGGAGAGTTAGCACTTAATAATAGGTATGGTTTCAGTTTTGCAAGATAGAGTTCTGGACATGGCTGGTGGTGATGGTAGCAAGACAATCTGAACGTACTTAATGTTACCTAGCTGTACACTTAAAAATGGTTAAGATGGTAAATTTTATGTTACATATATTTTACCACATTAAAAAAAAAAACCGTAAAAATAGACCAGGTGCAGTGCGGTGGTTCATCCCTGTAATCTCAGCACTTTGAGAGGCTGAAGTGGGCAGATTACTTGAGCTCAGGAGTTGGAGACCAGCCTGGACAACATGGTGAGACCCCATCTCTACAAAAATCATACAAAAATTAGCCAGGTGCAGTGATGCATGCACTTGCAGTTCCAGCTATTGAGGAGGCTGAGGTGGGAGGATCCCCTGAGCCTGGGAGGCGGAGGTTGCAGTGAGCTGAGATCGCATCACTGCCCTCCAACCTGGGCAACAGCAATAACGACAACCAAGTTAAGATGGTAAATTTTATGTTACATGTATGTTATAAAAATATACAACACACCTGCTAAGTAAAGAAGCCGGTCACAAGGACTAAGATTCCATTTATGTGAGATGTCCACATAGGCCAACCCAATAGATTCAGAAAGTCGATCATGGCGGCCACAGATTGAGGGAGTTGGTGCAACGGGCAACGACTTTTTTGGGATACTGAAAAATGTTCTGAAATTAATAGTGGCTATGTCTACACTACTGTGGACGTACTGACAACTCCTGAATTCTACACTTTAAAGTAGTGAGTCTTATGCTGTGTGAGTTATATCTTAACATAAACGGCTATAAAAAGGAAAGTTGCTGTCAGAAAAAAAATCATCCTCTCCTCTGCTCGCTTCCCCCCAGTGGACCCTGTGCTCTTGGCTTGAGGCCTTTGCCTACACCATTCTCTCTGCACGAAACCTTTCCCTCCTGGTCCACACCTACCCAATGCATGGTTCATACTTTCTCATCCTTCAAGCATAAGCTTCATTTCCAGGAACCTCCCTCCCTCCCATTGACCCAGAGTGCCTGGAACTCCCCTCGGAAGACTCACAGGCTCAGGCATGTTCCCTCCTCCCAGCGGCAACACCTAGAATCCATCACCCTCCACAAATGAACGACCCCACGTCTTAGCAATTTCGGGGCTAGAGGGCGAGTTACAGGCTTCCCCAGCCTTGCTCTTCCTCACCTATAAGATGGAGCTAACACTACTTCCCTCATGAAAGTTTATGCTTTGTGGCCAGGTGCAGTGGCTCATGCCTGTAATCCCAGCTATCTCAGGAGGCTCAGGCAGAAGATTTGCTTGTACTCAGGAAGCAGAGGCTGCAGTGAGCTGAGATCATGCCACTGCATTCCATCCTGGGTAAGAGAGAGAGACTCTGTCTCAAAAACAAGGAGTTTATGAGTGGAGCCCTTCTGAAGTATCTGCAGTTGGTGACTTCATAAATAGTAGGAAAGCCCCATTTGGTGATGAACCTGAGAGGAAATAAGCAACGCGTAAGGCAGTCAAGGCTGAATTCTGAGGTCAAGTGGAGCTGAATGTGGGTTTTAAATTCAACTCGTCTTTCAAAGATTATTTATTGAGCAAACATTATGTGCCCGACATGGTCCCAGGCACTGGGGGCACAGCAGTGAACAAAACAGACAGGATGAATTGCACAGGGGTGCAGTGACAGGCGAGGGCAAGGGACGTTCACACTTGACAATGCTGTCGAGCCCCCACTTGGCTGGGGCCCTGCTCTAGGCACTGGGGGGATGGCAGTGGCCAAGGGAGGGAAAGAGCCCTGCAGAGCTGGCACCCCGTGGGTGGACAGATGATCAGTCAGCAAAGTCACTTCAAATTGTGGCAAATTCCACGGAGCAAGTGAGCAAAATGACAGGATAGAAAATAAGCCAGAGCAGTGGACTAGGGCTTGCAAAGAAACAGCCTTTTGGAGGAGTGGCACTGAAGCTGAAGTAAAACCCAGGCATGTGAAGAGACAGAACAGAGAATTCCAGGACAAAGAAACAGCCAGGCCAAGGTCCCAAGGCAGGAACTTGCCTTGATGGGGCGGGGGTTGTTGCTGGGAAGTGAGCAGAGTGCAGATGCCATGCAGCCTGGAAAGATGTGATGAGGAATTTGAGCTTTATCCTAAGAGCAAGGGGGACACATTAAAAAAGGTACAGTGAAAAGAATTTGGCTATTCTGAGAACAAGAAGACCTGCCTTCTATGAGCACAGCGTATGTCCTGGGGAAATGAAGCGAACTCAGGTCCGTCATTTATATTTTATGCTTGCAGAACCAAAGGCCCTAGTGTGTTTCAGCTGTATGAGCAATGCAGGATTTCAACATTACTTAGGCAGGATGAATAGGGGCAGGGAGAGACTGGAGTCAGGGAGGCTGGGGAGGCGCCTCTATTAGATCTACTGCGAATTGATGGAGACCCAGATGAGGAGGGTGGCGGGTAGACTGGAGGGGAAGGGAGGAAGCAAAGCCTGGACTACGGAATTAAAGAATTGGGAAGAACTGAAGATGGAAGCCAGGGCAGGTTCGGTCACCAGCAAAGGAAGAAGCCCCAGATGTCCCTGGCATGGGGTAGCGCGTGCAGGACTGGACTCATCTGGAAAGAGAGACTCTCCTGTTCCCTTTCACTATCACAACACATGCACAGACCAAAATGCATGGATACATGGGACATTCTGGGCTGAAAGAATCTGTGAATCTCTCAATTATTTATAAGTATTTAAATTATTTAATTATTCGTTAGCAACAGGGGAAGCCTAGAAGGAAATGTGTACTAACACACTGTGATATGTTATTTAAAATTCCAGGCGATCCCTTCCTTTCCCTCTGGGGCCAAATAAAACAACCCTAGATGCCTTCTGTAGGTCACATTTTCTCATCTTCTCAGTAAACAAAAATTAGGTCTTAGCAGCTATTTCTGCTCCTCCTTCTCTCCAGCCCAACTCCCCATTCTCACTTGCAGCTGAAAGCTTTGCTCGCCATTTAAAAATCCTTGCCAGAATCACGTGAACCCCCAGCTACTATCCTGCTTCTCTGCTCCCATTGATAGATGAACGCCTTTACACAATGGACTCCATTTGCTACCTCCTGGTCCTCTCCCCACATTCATCTTGAACTCACTCCCATTGGGCATTCTCCCCCATTCACAAGGAAACAGGCTTGGTTGAGGTCACCAGTACCTCCATGCTGCCAATCCAATGGTTCCTACTCAATAAGAGAGGGGGAGCCAATGGTTCAATTAATGGAGTTGTCCTGGACCAGATGCATTGGCTCTTGCCTATAATCCAGCATTTTGGGAGGCTAAGGTGGGAGGATCACTTAAGCCCAGGAGTTTGAGACAAGCCTGGGAAACATAACAAGACCCCATCTCTATTTAAAAGAGAGAGAAAGAGAAAGAGAAAGGGAGTTCTCCTGTGTGTCAAGCATATGAACAGTGGCAATTATGCCCATTTGACAAACAAGGAAACTAAGGTGACACAGAGATAAGAAGGCATTTGCCTGAAATTGGACATCGAATGACTTATAGGCACCAAGGGAGGCAGGGAAGGGAGTGATACAATGCACGAGAGGCAGACAACCTGTCCCCAAGGAAGTTTCCAGCAACCCCGCTGAGGGACAGGCAGGCCATAACCCCATACAGAGTCCCCAGTAGCTTTCAAATCACATCACAGGCCCAACCTGTGCTATATCAGAGAAAGCAGGAGGCAGAGCTGGTGGCTTAAGTCCTGGGACTACCCATGTTGCTGCTTCTTGGTATGGGGACCCTGGGCAAGTCACCTGGCATTTGAGACTCAGTTCTGGAATTTGCAAAATGAGATGTGAATTCTGGCCCTGCCTTCCTCACGAAGGGGCTGTGACAGTCCAGGGAGATGACGCGAGTGATGAGTGTTTGGCACACTAGGAAGTGGCGGAATATGACTATTTCCGCGCTGGCCCCATCTGCCACTAAGCTCAGCACCCACAGCGGCAGATATGTAGCATGACGTTTCCATGAATTCTTGCCATTAGGAATTCCCAACACCCACGCTTTTTCCTTCTGAAAGTTCTGCTGCATAAAAGAGGCAGAGAACAAGCCACTGCCTCTTCTGCTTCTCTGGATAATTCTCCAAGAGTCTCTCCCCTACACCACTCCTCCCTGCCCATCAAGCCTCTGTGGAATTCCAGCTCCTGAAACATGCAAACAATTCATAGTAGAGACGACCAGTCATTTGGAAAAGCCAGATCATTCGCCATTTCTCCTTTTTGAAAGGTCTTTGGGGACATGATTAACAAAAGCCAAGTCAGGAGAAAAGGACAGAAATGAGAGCCCCAAGGTTTTTTTGGGGGGTGGGGAAGGTTTAATGTTTTCAATTTGCTGACCTCGACTTGAAACAAGAGGTCGGACCTGGGCAGCCAGCAAGCTGTGATGAATATCGCTGCCAATGAGAGTCCTTTTTTGTCTGTTAATATCCCGCTTGTGCCCTAAGAGCAGGGCATGGTGTATGTCAAGTACATTAATGCTCCCCCACAGGGTGGGAAACCACAATGGTTAGTAAGTGGCTAGAGCCATTCCACCCAAGCCGCCTGTGTGCTCCTGTGTGCAGACTGCACCACTGAACACTGGCCTCAGTGCATCTCACAACCTCCACGACAAGAGCCTCTACGAACAGAGCATCCCCGAGGTGCCAGGTGTGGTCAGAGGTACCTACCACAGGTTAGTGTATTTCATAAATCTTCACCAGTTTCTCTTTCAGGTTGGAATATCACTCCCATTTGACAGCTGGGGAACCTGAAGCTTGAAGAGGAGCAGTCATGGGGGCCAGGGTCATGGGATCACTATCAGTCAAGGCTGGGACTTAAGCCTAGGTCATGTGTGTCCAAAAGCCACGCTGCTCTCAAATACTCCAGCAAGGGAATTCAGACTCCAGTGCTCCATGGGACAGGCAGTAAAGTGAAGGCAGGCCAGGCGGGACTGCAGCGACCTGACGACACACACCATCTAATGGAAAACGCAGCAACGCTGAGATTCCTGCAGTGATTTGCATTCAGCCAGGTGAAAGAAGCCATCTTGCAAAAACGAAACTACAGGGACCAAAAACAGATCAAGTGGCTGCCAGCAGCTGAGGGTCGGGGACAGCTTGACCCCGAAGAGGCAGCAGGAGGGAATTTGGGGGATGGTGGAAACGCTCAGCACCCTGGTGGCAGTTGTACAAAGGGATTTTTATCAAAGCTCGTATGACCATACGCTAAAAAGCCTGAATTTAAACATATGCAAAGGAGATCTTAAACAAAATGGGACAAAACAGCAAATCTAGGGGCTGGGTCGGAGCTGCAGGCTGCTGTTTTGTAATCTCTGCCCCACCCCCCACATCATGAACACCGGTCACACGCAGCGATGAATCTACGGGGCGGCGGGATGTGACTGAGAGGGGAAGAGGTGAGGGAAAAGCGCTGGCTCCCTTCCTAGTTCCATCACCTACCGGTGGGGCGACCCTGGCAAATACCTTTCTCTCTCTAAGCCTCAGTCCTTTCTGTTTCAAAGAGGGGTGAGGACACCTTTCTTTGCATTGCAGTTGTCAAAATTAGAGATTCTAGAGAGAATGCTCCCACCACACGGCAGATACTCAATACATTCTCATGCCCTTGGAAATTCTCATGTCCCTGGCCTCCCAGGAGTCATGTGGGCCCAGCAATCATCCCCTTTTAGGACCAGATTTCCCAGGGGACCCTCCTAGGTCACCTTAGCCCACGTAGAAGCAGGGAAAAAAGCCAACCAGGCCTGGGACTTGCTCTTTCTCCTGATTGCTCCCCTGGGGAGTCCCTAGCGTAGCCACCCACAGAGACCAGGTGGGACATGTAACTGCCCACCTCGCACCCCCAGCCACATTGTTACAGGTGAGTTCATCAGACCAGCTGGCCGTACAACTTAACAGGAAGGCAGAACAGCAAGGTAGCTAAGAGCGGGGGCTCCGGAGGCAAACAGACCTAGTGGGTTCGAGTCTCTCTTTGTTTTGTTTTTTGGAGACAGAGTCTTGCTCTGTCACCCAGGCTGGACTGCAGTGGCACAATCTCGGCTCACTGCAACCTCCACCTCCCAGATTCAAGCAATTCTTCTGGCTCAGCCTCCCGAGTAGATGGGATTACAGGCATACATCACCACACCCAGCTCACTTTTCCACTTTTGGTAGTGATAGAGTTTTACCATGATGGCCAGGCTGGTCTCAAGTAATCCTCCAACCTTCCAAAGTGCTGGAATTATGGGTGCGAGCCACAGCACCTGGCTGTGTTCAAGTCTAAGACTTGTTAGCTAAAAGACATTGAACAAGTGGCTTATGCTCCCTAAGCTTTGATTTCCCATCTATAAGACAAGGACGCAAGGAGCACCCGGTTCTCAGACCGTGGAGAGAATTAAGTGCAAAGATGCTGCCATGTCCGGCACACCATAGAGCCCAGCCCACTTACCTGGATCTTTCCACATCCAATGCTGCTGAGTATTGCTCTCCCTGGAATCCCTCTGTGGATGAGTATTTATAAGACTTAAATACAATGAAGTTCCCAGGGAGGTATGTGACATTTAATAGATGCTTGATAAATTGCAGCTGTTTTTATGATGATTTGTTGCTACTAGTGAAAGATCACGCTCCAGAGGCATCAGAGCAGGCACAGACGATGTCCAAATGGGATAGCTGGCTGGGCATGGTGGTTCATGAATGTAATCCCAGCACTTTGGGAGGCTAAGGTGGCAGATCATGAGGTCAGGAGTTCGAGACCAGCCTGTCCAACATGGTGAAACCCCATCCCTACTAAAAATACAAAAATTAGCCAGATGTGGTATTGGGTGCCTGTAGTCTCCACTACTCAGAGGCTGAGGTGGGGTAATTTCTTGAACCCGGGAGGTGGAGGTTGCAGTGAGCTGAGATCACACCACTGCACTACAGACTGGGCAACAGAGAGAGAATCCAACTCAAAAACAAACAAATACACATACAAACAAACCAAATGGGACACCTGGATTCTTGAATCCAAAATGCCAGAAACACAATTACTAGAGAAACATAAAGTACCAGGGCCCCATCGCAGTCCCAGACATGAATTAAAAGAGACCTGGGCCTCCAAATATCCAGCAGACACTAAGCACCTGATCCCCCCAAGAGTGAAAGGACAATATTCTGGAAACAGACCAAACCCCTTACAGGAGGTCACCGAGTGAGTGAGAATTGAAATCCACAAAAGGAGAGAGCCTCTGTTCCTTGACTGAAGCGCAGAGTATAGCCAGCTCCTCCTAGATTGTCACAAGCAGGCCACCCCCGCCCTCATAAAGGGCATTCATAATCGTACTAGGTAAGATAATTAGGCAGTCACAGAAAGGAAGCCTGGGAGAGAAAAATCCGATTATCAGCTGCGCCGATTGCCAGGAAGGAAATCTTTCTCCCCCATCTTGGTCGTTAACTAGCTGTCTGTGTTGTTCAACTCAACACTCAGCAGGAGCCCATCTGGGCAAGAGTGTCACTGTATGTTCTTTTCTAACTCCAAAGCCATTATGCAAACTAGAGTAGAGGTCTCTAGGGTCACGCATGGCGTTAGACGACGGATGGATTTGGGTTCTACTACTAAGATTTTGTTGGCTGAGCATTTTTCTCCTAGACCAGGGGAAAGAAGGGTTTAACACTGTTCCTCCCTCGTTGCTGAAGTTATTTCTACCTCTGCAATCGACGCACCTCTGGGCTACACGCCTCTCATCCCCAGTAGACGCACACCAGCTGGGAGGGAACAGGCAGGAACAAGAAGGAAGTCTCTGCTCAGCCCACAGGGACTCTGTCCAGTGCCTCCCTTACTTGTCACAAATCCAGTGGGGATGAGGAAATATTTGCTTTTAAGCCACTATCCACTCTGAATATCTAAAACTATTCCTTTTTCTTATTTTCCAGTCTCCTGGGCAACCCTCGGATAAGCCAAACTCTCTCTGGACATCTTTTCAATTCAGTCTAGTACTCATCATTCAAGCCTGTCCAAAAATCTCCTCCTCCAAGAAGTCCTTCTTGACTCTTTCACTATGGATCTCATCTTTCCTTCAAAAACCTTTTTTTTTTCAAGGTTTTCTAAAAACCATTGTACAAGTGTCAAGAGCCCTGTATATAGCAATGAACAAGATACATCCCTCCTCATGAGGTACTTTCTGAAAACGGGGTCCCGCCTGACTCAGCCTCTGGTTCCATCCCATCTTATGGTGTCTCCATCTGGTACAGGTGGTGTGGGTGAGCAGGAGAGTCAGAAAGATCCAAGGTTTAAGTATTAGCTCTGCTCCCTCCTTCCTGTGTGACTTTAAGCAAGCTGCTGAGCCTCTCTGATTCTCTCTTCCTTGTTTGGAAAAATGGGGATAATAGCAACTACCACTTAGGGCTGTTGTAACCGATGGGTTAATACAGGTTAAGGGCAGGTACATGATAAGTGCTCAGAAAGTATTCTCCTGTTATCCTTATAACAGGCATTTGATATACTGTGAATGTTTTTATCAGTAAATTTCAATTTAATATTAAACGATTCTCCCTGACTGTCTTGTCAATTCCTTATCAACAGTAAAGGTCCCTCTGTCCACTACGATGCCTGCCAGCAGAAGAGGCATTTGTAGTTTGATATTTGTTGATGGTGAATGAGCTAGTTTAAAGATTAATCGCTGCAGGTGTCTTCCTCACAACAGCAGCCAGTCTTTGTCACCATGCGCTGGCTTAGTATGTGGCTTGCTATTTACAGACATCATGCCACGGAGCCCTTGAAGTGGTCCTAGGAGTTTGTTCCTGGACTCGAAGTCCTAGGCCCCAGGAACGCTTCCTCCCTTCCACTCCTACCACCTTTCCTGCCTAGGCCTCTCAGCCTTCTGGAATTTTTGTCTCCCTTCCCCACCTCTTTACCTGGATAAGAACACAGGCTTGGGAGTCAAGCAGACCCAGCTGGAAGCCAGTTCTAAGCATCTTTCAAAGGGGGCTATCCAAATGCTTTCCCTAAAAAGGTAACTAGGGATGACATGACTTAACATATCTGAAGCCTGGTACATAGTAAATGCAATACAGATTAACTGTCATTATCTCCATCATTGCCCTAATTGGTGGTATAGTAGTATTTACAGAATTAAGGCCAAGGACTGTGTCTCGTTTCTCTAGAAGACAAGACATTATAGACTTTTCTCTATAACCCAAGTCTGCATGTTGACACAGTCCCCAGGGGGATGTTGTTGGTCAGACCCAGGTGGGCCTGAGGTTGAGATGAGTAGGCTTGGTCCCTGGGCATTCCCACGGTCTGGGGAAATCAAGCCAGAGATAGGAGCAGGCACGCAGGTAGCGGCAGAGGTGGACAACCATGTTGGCCCCAGAGAGGCAATAACAGGCTCTAATGACCTCCAATCCTGAGACAGAGCATCTGATTCCTAGGAGTGTCCCTTTGTCCCATTCAACCAATCTCTCCAAGCACTTCAAAATACCCTTCGGGTATGAGAAGGCAGGAATTAAATAAATCCCTTAAATAGAAAATTATTCCGCAGTTAAAAGAGATAAGTATAATCCTCGTGGACTGGCACACAAAGATCTCAAAGGCTTTATTTAAAAGTAAAAAGTAGGCCCAGCATGGCGGCTCACTCCTGTAATCCCAGCACTTTGGGAGGCCAAGGCGGGTGGATCACCTGAGGTCAGGAGTTGGAGACCAGCCTGGCCAACATGGCAAAACCCCCATCTCTACTAAAAATACAAAAATTAGCTGGGTATGGTGGCAGGCACCAGTAGTCCCAGCTACTCAGAGGCTGAGGCAGGATAATTGCTTGAACCTAGGCAATGGAGGTTGCAGTGAGCTGAGATTGCACCACTGCACTCCAGCCTGGGTGACAGAGCAAGACTCTTTCTTAAAAAAAAAAGAAAAGAAAAAGAAAATATTGACTTTATAACCTCAGGGGCAGATGGTTGAGGTAAGCACATTCAAAAAAGTATTAAATACATGTGTTAGTATATGAATTAAAAATATTTTTTTAAATGGCTTCAGTGCTTGAGCTACTCCAATTTCTTCAAACTCCTTTCTCCTCTACAGGAACCATTTTCTATCTCTTTAGTCATCTTGGCCACACCTCCCCGGGCCCCTATCCATGTCTTTGCATGTTTTTGTTTTAAACAAGTGACCAAAGCTGGGTTGGGAATTCCACTGAAAGCTTGCCTGGTGCAGGGTGCCACTTTATCCATCACAATCCTTGGAACACATCCCCAGAATCTTGCTGACTCCGTTCAGGGATAGTCACTAATGACCAGCATCCCCAACTTCAATTTGGGGGATTTTGTCTGATCCGTCCTCTCTTATCCTGCCTCTGGATTGCCTTGCACAAGCTTTGTGGTGGCTTTTTTCTGGGCACTTGGGGATATTATTGAAATGAAGTGACATTGAGTCCCTGCCATGTGCAAGGACTGTGCCAGACCCTTCAGCTGTATTCACTCATTTGGTCCTCCCAGCAACGACTCTGTAGGGGGTAACATTATCTTTGTTTCATAGGTGAAGAAACTGAGGCTCAGCGAGCTGTGACATATCATTGGTCACACAGCCAGGGAGGGACAGAGCTAGGGTTGAACCCATGTTCTTCCCACTCCATGTGGAAACTGCTGTTTTTGTTCATAAAACAGTAAAAAATTCATCTCATTCTGTTTTTAGAATATCATTTTCCTCAGTTTTTCAAAGCTCTTTGAATTCTATTTCTGTCTTCCAGGATATTAACCCTGCCTCTTCAGTATCATCTACATGTTTAATAAAGTAGATTCTCCAATCCTTCATCCAGGTTGTCAGCAAGGACATTAAGTGGAAAAGCTCCCAGGAGTTTTTGGAGAGTCAATTCCCATTTGGTTGAGATTCTCAAACCACTTGTTCACTAACCTGTCAATCACTTTGTAATATTTACTGACCACTTCCTACGCCTCTGCTAGGACATGTCGGGAGTAGCCCTCAGCTACAAGAATCTCACAGTCTAATTGCACAATGCAGTGTGGTTAGGACCACATTTGCCCACAGGGCCAATAAAAATGACAAGGAAAAATGTTCACTGTAACATCGTCTATAATAGTAAGTTCTCTAAATATCAAATTACTGAACTTCGGTAAGCCTATTTCATGGAAGGTTAGACAGCCATTATGATATTTTTGTAAGCATTTGAAACATGGAGAAACAATAATGTTAAGGCTACAGTATTATCTATAGAATATGTTCACAGCCCCCTCCCGTAATATTGAGCCATGGTCAAAAGTAAAATCCCAGGGTTAAAATATTCCAGTAGATTATGAAAATAAAATACAAACAGTAATTAAATACCTTTACACACTTTAAGTATATAAAACCCAACACGATGTAAAAGCTGTGTGATAGATAAAGCTTTGGTGAGATGGTGTTTTGGTGGGCTGGGCTGAGACTTAATAGATCAATTCCATGAAATGTGGACCCACAATATCTTTTCTGCCAATTTCACTAAAGCAAGCAGAAGCATTCGTCAATGTTCCAAAGAATTTCTGTTTGCATTCAAAATTAGTATCAGCTGTCTCTAAAATTATCTTGACCAATCAAGCCACATTTTGAGTACCAACTTTCTCTATAAGGCACAGTACTTGGCATTAATATTGTAATAACAAGAACATCAGCAATTAGAACGATAACGAGGTCTTCTTTGATCGCACTTTTAAAAGTGCAATTCCCGAAATGCTTACCCCTTGTCCCTGCCTTGTTTCCCCAAAGCACTTACCACCTCTGTCACATCACCATTTGTCATTGTCTCTTGAGATGCCATTTGCTGTGAGACACACCATTATTTTATGTACCACTAACAATGGAAAAAAAAAAATTGTCATTTAAATAATATGAAGCCTTAACGATAGTCCTGAATCCAAATGAATCAGTTCCATCAGCCTCGCAATGTCTTCAAAGTTTTTTCATCTTTCCAAGGGATTTGACCATTTCCCTCATCTTTACTCGTGCTGATGGGCTAATGGTAGGCGAGCCTTCTGCACTACTTACTATTTCAATAATCAAATGCAACACAGATGCATCTTCCTTGAATACCTTCCTTGCTTATGTCATACTAAGTACGTGGATGCTGGTTTACAAGAAAACAATGGAATTGTGATTGTCACTCCAATGATGAACATTGTCTTCACTAACATCAGACAAATGTCCTGCCGTTTCCTTCCCTACCTTTCTGCATACATAGTACCAACACTCAGTCAGATGGGGATAGTGTTAGAGATCTTAAGTGGTATTAACATCCCAACACATAGAATAGTTCCCACAGCTCACTCAGCTCAACAAAAGCGACAGCCATCTGAATGACCTTAATGATGCTTCCGCAGGAACATACAATGACAAGCAATCTTGACTATTGTCCCCACCAAGAGCAGGCATGAGACAGCAGCAGTTCCACTGACTGCCAAGTTATCCAGGGTTCAAAGACATTGAAATGGGGGATGGGGCTGCATTTCAGAATGTATGAAATCTGGCATTTATGTTACTTGTTTTCATCCCCTGCCCCAACTTAGAACGGATGCTCTTTGAGGCAAGGGATTTTCATGTCTTCTGTTCTCTGCTATATTTTCAAACTCTAGAACAGCAACAGGGACAGAGCAGTCAACATCTGCTGAACGAAAGGCTCAGTATTGCTCTTGATCTAGCCCAATATCAGAACTGTGTCTATTCAGACTGTATTCCACAGAGAGTCCTACATTCAAGCTTTGCTCCTTGCTGTGCAAATCTTATTTATAATAATTTGGCACACAGATACCTCATGCATCAGAGGTCACATGTAAGATTACGCCAACATGAAACTTTTACATACAAATAAAACTGAAGTCTATTTTACAAGGTGTACATTTTGACCTCAAACACAGTCATTGACCAACATTTGTCAAATGCGGTTGTTACCTTCAAGGTGCGATACTGCACTCTTAGCCCAGTCATGTGAGTACTTTCCAAAAATTTGAGTCCTTTTGTATTTTAATACAAAAGGATTAAACTCACCACAAGTAGTTCTGATGTGTGTTAAGATGTCCGAGACTGATATTTTTTGTATTTTTGCATTCTCAGGATGCAGAAAGGCACAAGCGAGTGAGAGAGTCAAAGCATGCTTGTAAAAATACAAGGACTGGCACTACTCCTGTTCTGTGCTGACCCAGGCCAGCACTGGCCACACCTGTTGTCCTTGCTGTTCTCCCTCACCTTGTACCCTCAAAAGAGAACCTTGAAATCCCCCCTCCAAACAGCCACTGCCCCATGCCAATTGCAGGAGGAGGAAGCGGAGGGTGAAGGCCAATGCTGAGCAGACCTGGCTATAATTTCTAGAACCATCTTCTGCTTTTCAAAATATCAAGCCTGTTCTACTGGAATAGAGTCACCGCCTTTTCCATTCCCCATTCGACATTTCCCCTAAACCCAATTTGCATTTTATAATTGCAAAAATGAGGCGTGCTTGGGAGCCTATAATTATTTCAAAATTAAAAACTAAAAAGTGACACATGCTCATTGAATTAAAATTATACAAATTAAACAAGCAGACAAATATGAAGTGAAAGTTTCCCATCTCTCAGAGGCAAACCGCGCTCCATGTGTTATATGCCCTTCCAGGCTGCGTTCCACATGTACCCAGTTCGGATAAGTTCTGTTGTGAAAGTGGAACCACTCTATACACACTGTTCTGGAACAAACTCTCAGCAGTTATTGACGGCATCACATCCATATTCATATCCATGTCTATAGTACAGATATATCTACACTATATTCGTGTCTATACTACAGCTATCTATATCTGCAGCCATAGCTGCAGCTACCTCATTTTTTTGCCTTTATAAATCCTTCATTGGGAAGCTTTGTAAAATTTGTATATGGTTCTATTGTATGCCTGTACCCCAAGTTTATTCAAGCAAATTTTCTTTATGGGTCATTTCCACAGGAGGTGATAAATCACATATACACACACATAAAATTAGCCTTTTGTACTTCTGTAGCATACATTTCTAGAAGTAGAAATTCTGGATTAAGTGACGTACATTTTTCAATAGATGATACTGATCAATCGCCCTCCAGAAAAACTGTACTGTGAGATCTTCATTTTTATTTTATTAGTATTATTATTATTATTGAGATGGAGTCTTGCTCTGTTGCCCAGGCTGGAGTGCTGTGGTGCAGTCTTGATTCATTTCAACCTCCGCCTCCCAGGCTCAAGCAATTCTCCTGACTCAGCCTCCCAAGTAACTGGGATTACTTGCCTGTGCCACCATATCCAGCTAATTTTTGTATTTTTAGCAGAGACGGGATTTCACCATGTTGGCCAGGCTGGTCTCGAACTCCTGATCTCGAGTGATCTCCCCGCCTCAGCCTGTTAAAGTGCTGGGATTCCGGGTGTGAGCCACCCCAGCCAGCCTAGATTCCCATTCTCCTCACGTGCATTGAAATACTGATTGAGTGCCTTCTCTGTGCCAGCTTCTCTTCCAAGTGCCGGGGAAACAGCTGCAAACATAAGGAGGTCCCTGCCCTGGTGGAGCTTGCAGTCTAGAGAAGGGAGCTGGATGGTGACCAAATACACAAGCTACGGGTCACGTGATAATAGAAACTATGGGGAAAAAAGCAGAGCGTGGGATGGGGAGTAGCTGGGCAAGTGGAAGCCACTCAGATGAAACAGTTGGGATACCTCCTTGAGAAGCGAAGGTACTGGGGCTGGGGAGATGTAGGTATCTGGGGGAAGAACATTCCAGACAAATGGAAAGCATGCCCACCAAAAAAACCAAGCTCTCTACCAAAACTTTCACCAAGATGGCCATAGTCATGACTTCTCTATCTTCAGAAATTGGAAGTAAAATAGACACATACTATTTGAAGTAAAACATCCCACATTTTGTGACCATTTATAATCCATTTTTGGGAATTGCCTGTTCTGTGATCTTTGCCATTTTTCTCTAGTCGTGTCTGGCTTTCCCTCACAGATTTCTAACAGAGCTTTCTACTTGAAGGATGTTAAGACTGTCAGTTAGGGTGCAAATATTTCCCAGAGCTGCAAGTTTTCTTCTGACTTGATCCTTGGGTTTTTTTCCGTAGAGAAATTGAAAAGTTTTATGTAAACAAATGTGCCAATCTTGGATTATTTGGGATTTTGTGTTTTTAAATGGCCTTTCTCAACCCAGAATTACATGAATACTTGCCAAAAATTTGCGTCCTTTTGTGTTTTAATACAAAAGGATTAAACTCACCACAAGTAGTTCTGATGTGTGTTAATATGTTTAAGACTGGAATTTTTTGTCAGGGGTGGTAGAAGCATGTGGCACAATGCGGGAAATTACATTCTTTTTCAATGACTATGTCAATTACTCTAACCTTCCTTGTCAAACAATAACTGATGGGTTCAAACTCTGAGGCTGGGTTATCTCAGCTAGAAAACAGCTCCATCCCTCACCATCTCTGGGACCTCAAAGATGTCCCCTCACCTCTGTTTCCCAGAACTCTCATCTGTAACATGGGATAGTATCAGTATCTGCTTCTTAGGTTTGTATCTACCTACGATGGACCTACGATAATGTGAGACTTCAGTGAGGCTCAAAGTGAGTACAAGGTAAGTCTCGCAACTGCACCTGTGCCAGACACACATCCTGTTCAAGTCAGAACTTGCTTCAGACTCGGAAAGCAACGCTGTTCTAAGAAACATGAACAACCAAAGCTGTGATAATCTCCTGAATTAGCCAATCATTTATGCTGAAAATGCCATAGAAGGGAAGGGGAAGAGAGGGCATCCCAGGGTTCCTTTTCCTCTCAGTCCGTCCTTAATCATCAGCAAGCCAAACACAGGGAGTTGGTAACACGTGCGCACAGCAAGAAGTGAAATAAGGGCAGTTGTTAGTTTTGTGCAGGTTTTAACTTTTCTACTAAGAATGAGATATATATCCATCTACAGAATACAAAATAGGAATTGTGTGATTTCAGTGATTCCAATATGAGTTAACTGCTCTGTATTTGCGTTCTTAATGGGCATATAATATAATGGTGAACAGTAAAATTCATGCTAATTTAAACACTTTTATTTGTCTTAGAATGACACTAAATAACAAAAAAACACTATGAGAGAAAGACTATGAAAGAAAAAAGCAATGTTTTTCTACCTTTAATGATATCTCTTTTTGCTTTTTGATCAAGAGTTTTACATTTTCATTTTGCACTGATCTCTGCTAATTATGTAGCCAGTTCCATCCTGGCACATAGCAAGCAATCCATAAATGTCTGAATAAAGCAATGAATGCCCCAACAGCAAATACTGATAAAGCCCTGGTGGGTAGGGGAAGTCGCTGGCACAAGTATGGTGACCTGTGCTTCTGTCCCGGCTCTCAGAGACGGGCACAACCATTCACCCAGCTCCATTCTCTTATCAGCAGAAGTCCACATGGGGCAGGAACATCTCTAACAAGAGCCTTTTTTTTTTTTGAGACGGAGTCTGCTCTGTTGCCCAGGCTAGAGTGCAGTGGCGCAATCTCAGCTTACTGCAACCTTTGCCTCCCAGGTTCAAGCAATTCTTCTGCCTCACCCTCCCAAGTAGCTGGAACTATGCACATGTGCCACCACACCCAGCTAATTTTTGTATTTGTAGTAGAGACAGGGTTTCACCATATTGGCCAGGCTGTTCTGGAACTCCTGGCTTCGTGATCCACCCACCATGACCTCCCAAAGTGCTGGGATTACAGGTGTGAACTACCACGCCTGGCCCAAGAGCCTTTTCTTTCTTTCTTTTTTTTTTTGAGATGGATTCTTGCTCTGTTATCAGGCTAAAGTGGAGTGGTGCCATCTCGGCTCACTGCAACCTCCGACCTCCCAGGTTCAAGCGATTCTCCTGCCTTAGCCTCCCGAGTAGCTGGGACTATAGGTGCATGCCACCACACCCAGATTATTTTCTGTATTTTAGTAGAGATGAGGTTTCACCATTTGGTCAGGATGGTCTCAATCTCCTAACCTCGTGATCCACCTGCCTCGGCCTCCCAAAGTGCTGGGATTACAAATGTGCACCACTGCACCCGGCCCCAAGAGTATTTTCTACCCATTGCCATTCTCCATGCAAAACCCCACAGGCCAACAGGAGCTACTTACAGAGCTTAGACATGAAGAACACCTTCCTGGTGAGATGCTACCCAAGGTTTGCCCCCATCTCTGAACTCCCTGTGCCCTGTGGCTGTTCACTGCAGCCTTCAATTCCCAGACCCGCCACTCCACAGACTGCTTCCTATCTGCTCCTCTGAGTCAAGGACTGCTCTTGTGCATTTTCTAAAAGTAAGGACTAAAAGCCACATGATGGCCCAGATGTGGTGGCTCACACCTGTAATCCCAGCACTTTGGGAGGTCAAGGTGGATGGTTGGTTAATAGACCAGCCTGGGCAACTCGATGAAAGCCCAACTGCATTTATTATATATATATATATATACATATATATATATATACACACACACACACACACACAAAATTTGCCAGGCATGGTGGTACATGCCTGTAGTCCTAGCTACTTAGAAAGCCAAGCAGGAAGGATCACCTGAGCCCAGGGAGGCAGAGGCTGCAGTAAGCGGTGATCATGCCACTGCACTCCAGCCAGGGTGACAGAGCAAGACCCTGTCTCAAAAAACAAAGCAAAAGCCACACAATGAAAGACCAGTTCATTAAGAAACCTGGAAGATGCCATGGACTTCATATACCTGTGGCTTATCTTTGCTGAAAAAAACTCAAGAAAATAGACTCGTTCCGACACTTCACTTAGTGATTTGTTTCCCCTTCTAAACACAGAGGAGCAGTCTTTCCTTCCACCTCCCTCTATTCTTCTACCCAGCATCATGAAACAATGTGCTTTTGTGTTCTCTGTCCTTTGCAGGTTGTAGCTTTGGCTGTTCTAATCTACCCTCCCAGAGGAGTGCTATTAGGAGCGTTTCTAACAAAAACCAGGTTTCTATCCACTTCCCCTGGCCTTCTGGTTTGTCCTTGAACTCAGCATAAAGTTCTGGGGTTAGCCAGTGTGGCATCATGGTCCCCTCCTACTGATCTTGCACTGCCATAGTGATGATCACATGTGCACAGGCACACACAGAGAGATCCAGTCAGTCACACTGACCCTGGGCTGAGCCTCCCACGAGCCTGGCTGCCTGTATGCGCCATCTCCTTGTTTTCTCAGAACAAGCCCCTATGAGGGGAAGGTTATAATCCCCATTTCACAGAAGAATGAACCAAAGCGCAGAGTTGCTAGGAAACTGCTCATGAGTAATGGGTGGGAAACAAACCCAGGGCCCTGACTCTCAAGTCCATGCCCCTCCACTCCACACACTGTTCCGTCCACACCTGGGCACATGCACGCCTGAGTGTCCCCAGTGGCCAAGCATGGGGTCTCCCTTAACAGCAGCTCCTCCTGACCGTGAAATCACTCTGCATTCTTCCCAGTATCCTTTTGTTCTCCTGTACCTGGTGGCATTCACTAGGTGCAGATTTAAGAATTCCTCTTCCTCTTGTTAGATTTTCCCTTCCATCCCATAGGTCTGTGTTTGAATCCAATCATCTCCAGCACTTTCCCAGACCAGGAAGTGCCTCAGAGCACATAGGGAACCCCATCACACCCCAATACATATCCCTGGAGCCCCAGATTCACTGAATGGGGACCTCTAGAGGTGAGCCCAGGAATCTGTGTTTTAACGCACATCCTGGACTCAGCCCAGCAGGTGCATATACACTGGCGTTTGCGAACCGAGTCCTTTACCGTTATTGGTGCTGCACGGGAATCACCTGGAGTTCTTATCAAAATGCAGGTTCTGGTTCAGCAGGGCTCGGGCTGGGCCTGGGCCTGAGATTCTGTTGATGCAGCAGATCCTGGGGCCACACACTGAGTAGTGAAGGTTCAGGTCAGTGGTTCTCAGCCCTGACTAAACATTAGCATCACTGGGGGAGCTCTTGGAGCTAGGCTGCCCGGGCCCTGCTCCCAGAAATCATACAATTATTTTAGAATCAAACCAGTGTCCGCCAACTCAATGTGCTGAATCTGACTTGGCCTGGCTTGGGAAAGTCTGATGTTACATTTTTAGAAATTTTGTGAACCAGTTGATAAACGAATCACTACTAACCATCAAATTATATAAACAAAATTAAATAAATTATATTTAGAAGAAAGACAGTACATAATTACAACCCAGCATTTCCTAATCATTTCACTGCATTTCACTCCTTCTGAGTTTTTAGGCTTGTTTGTATCTATCTGATTGTTTGCATACCTGTGTGGTGGAAGGGCTATTTCGTATTTCTTCCCAATTCTGCACCCAGTCAGTGACATAAGCCTTGGTGGGGGTGTTTCTGTCTTGGAAAACTACAAACGCTACAGATAAGGGTTTGCTTCCCCAGAAGCTGGCTGCTAGATATTTACCAGCACACCTGCCGCCCTTACGTGCAAGCATCATAATCACCTGGGATGCCTGATAAAGTGCAGGCAGCTGGCGTCTACATTGGATTCCTGAATCCGACTCTCTGGGCATGGGAACTGGGGATCTGGCAAGTTTTTAGAATAAGTGACCCAGGTGACTTTTTATCTACAGTGAAGTTACTTTAGAATAATGATCAAATCACCCGTGGCCTCGTGGCACAACAGCAGCGTGCCTGACTCCAGAATAATGATCAAATCTTCCTAATTAGCAAAACTCAAGTTGGATTAAGCTACTCACTGGGCACTCATTTCTCTTTGCTCTAAGAAATCATTTCCAAGGCCTTTTGAAAAGGGTTTTTATCTGAAATCCCGTGAGTGGCCATTCCATCAAAATCCTGAGCAGAGCACTTTTTCTCCCCCAGACATGGAAAGGAGATTGTATCAGGAAGCTCAGCGGAGGCCTTGTCACCTAGTTGTCCTTGCGTCTGACCTCACACCCAAAAGCATCAGCCTGTCATTTTTCCCTAATAAAGATGATGTGCTGGCCAGAATTTTCCATGCTCCAATGTCTCATCAGGCTTGTGTTCAAGCTTAGACCCTTTTGAAATGGTTAGAAAGAACTGAGTCAAGAAACTAAGCTATGAAATGAAAGTTCTGCCATCCAGGTACGGTGGTGGATGTCTGTAATCGCAGATTCTCAGGAGGCTGAGGCAGAAGGACTGCTTGAGCCAGGAGTTCGAGGCTGCAGTGTGTTGTGATGGTGCCTGCGAATAGCCGCTGCACTCTGTCCTGGGCCACATAGAGAGATCTCATCTTTAAAAGAAAAAGAAGTTCTGCCAAGTCATATACTGTAAATCTTCACTGAAATTTGCCATCCCTGGAATCATGAAACTGGGGGAAAGTGGTGGGAATGATCCTATTACTCTTGTGTTCTAACCGACAGTTCTTCAGCCCAGTATTCTCCTCACTTAAGGTAAGAATTTACATTTATTTCCTCACCTGTTGCTCCTGCTAACTGACAAATAGGCATCACCATGTTACAAAGGAGGACCTGGTTTGCTATAAGAAATTTGCTAGGTGAGAAACATTCCTCAAGTCTAAACCTCTAACAATGTATATCAGTTTTAAAAAAAAAACTTGGAACACAAACACTTTATTTAAGGATGAAGCTCAATTTACGTGTGGTGGCACAAAATAAAGGAACAGATCATGACACACCATTCCCATCAGCCAAGTGGCTGAACCCACCATGCAAGACCCAGTGAGGAGTCAAACTCAGTGCAACCTCTGGGCCTCCCACTCTGACTCCAACTGGGGGAGCACGTTGCCCTCGCACACAGGGCATTTTACATTGTGGATGATGGAGCGGCTTGTGTCATCCATAAATTCCATGTGCACCTGCGTGCACTGTCCCTGAGAACTGGTCCTGCCCAGGACCTAGGTGACCCTGACCAGCTTGATAGGCTGCACACAGCTGGTATCCATGATGGCGGCTAGGTGGCAGTCTGGCTGAAGCGTATATCAATTTTCTATTGGTACATAACAAATTACCACAAACTCGGCAACTTAGAACCACACACATTTATTAGCTAGTTTCCACGGGTCTGGGGTCCAGGAAAAAGGGTTAATTGCATCCTCTGCTCAGGGGTTTCCCAGGCTGAAATCAAGGTATTAGCTGAAATTGCAATTACCATCTGAGTTTCTGCCAAAGCCAAGTACCATTTAGATTATTATTTACTTAAATATTTCATTAATAAACTCATTTTTTATAAAATTCAGGCTTGTCCTAAGCAATAATATCCATTAAATTGCCAAGTTTGATCAAGTTTTCCTTTTTTCTTAATATGTTCTAATAAACATATCACTATTAAAAAAGTTTTAAGTGTTCCATCTAAAATTGTCTTGTGCAGTGATTGTACCCACACCACACTTTACAATTATTCCCCGTACCACACCTGGACTTCATGACGCCACATCCTACACTAACAGGCCCCAGGTATAACAAATGATTTTTGTTGCCCACCAGCTACAGAGAATCTACAAGATCCAGGACCCAGGTAAGTGGGAAGCCTGCAGATTGGTGCATGTTTTTTCATAAAGAACATTAGATATGCACATTAGAGATACACATTATCAGCACTGGAAATGAATTTCCACAACGTGTCCTCAAATATATGCAGACATTTGAAGAAGCTTAAGAAGGCCAGGTGTGGTGGCTCACACCTGTAATGCCAGTACTTTCAGGGGCCGAGGTGGGCGGGTCAGCTGAGGTTGGGAGTTCGAGACCAGCCTGGCCAACATGGAGAAACCCCATCTCTACTAAAAATACAAAATTAGCTGGGATTACAGGCATGCGCCACTAGGCATGCCTGTAATCCCAGCTACTTGGTAGGCTGAGGCAGAAGAATCACTTGAACCTGGGAGATGGAGGTTGCAGTGAGTTGAGATCGCACCATTGCACTCCAGGATGAGCAACAAGAGTGAAACTCCTTCTCAAAAAAAAATTTTGAAAAAGAAAAGAGGAAGGATGGAGAAAGAAAGAAAAACTTAAGAAGTATCTTCCAATACACCATGTCATTTAATCTTCACAAATTGTGAAGTAGTCACTATCACCCACCTCATAAGTAAGGAAATTGAGACTTGGGAAAGTTATAGGACAGACTGAAATGCAAAGTTATAAGTCCTCTGATTTCATTCAACAATGTTTTCCATAGCATCATCACTTTCTCCAAACAATCTGCTACTTCACCACCAGTGACCATTTTTCTTTCTCTCTTAGTGATAGAGCTCACATTCCTAGCAGCTATGTGTTGTGGCTGAGCACATGGCCACTAGGAATAAAGACTGCATTTCCCAGCTTCCTTTGCAGCTAGGAGTGGTCATGTGACTCAATGCTGGCCAATAGGGCTGTGAGTGGAAGAAATGCCTGCAACTTCTGGGAAGAGGCCTTCAAGTGAATAATCTGTCTTTGTCCTTTCTCCTTCCTGATGACTGGAATGCAGCCGAGATGGCAGGAGCTGTAACAGTCCTCTTGGACAATGAAGTAACCTTGGGAAATGGAAGATACGCACAGGGAAGTAGCAAGCCACCTGGAGGCTTCATGGAGCAGAACTGCCCTGCCAGCCCTGCACTACCTCCCACTGGACTGTTACAAGAGAGTGAGATAAACTTCTACCTTATTGAAGCTACTGTTACTTGGGTCTCTGTTATTCACAGCCAAACCTTTCATAACAATATAAAGTCATAATGAGGAAGGAAAATGCCAAACTTCCAATGTCCCCATTTTACAGAACAAGTTCCTTATTTGTTTTCTTGGAAATAGAACACCTGGCCCACAGTAGGCCTATGGGAGAAGAAAGGTGGCTTGACTCAGAATCCCCAGACGGCACCTGGTAAACACCCACTCAGGTAGAGCCTGGACCCAAGTCTTCAGGACCTGCCACCTACAAGCAATCTGGGACCGCAAAGCAGTTTGTTCTGATAGCTCCTCTTAATTATGTGTTTCCTGCAAGCCAGCTCCTCACCAGGAACTCAGAAACACAAAGTCAAAGCAGCCCTACCAGGCACTGACAAATATCGATCAAAGCCAGCAAGGCTGGCAGAATTCTGACACCTCCTTCCCTGAGCTTGCCTGAGAATTGGGGAAATAGCATATGTTGGTAGTAGAGGGCAATTCAAACTTCATTAAGGGATGGAGAGAAAATGAGCCCAAGCCAAATAATGCCCACCCAGAGATGGCAGGAAGGGAGGGAGCCATTTTTGGCAGGAACACATTGGGCAGGCATGGAAGGTGATGTTGGACAGAGGAAGGAAAGAGCCGACATTTCTTGGAGCATCTCCAATGTTGACTCAACTCTATTGGATCTATAGAGCTGGTCCAGCACCTGGAGCTCTATCGTGGCATTTTCTCACTTCTCAAATTGTTATTTCACACACCAACAATAACTAAAGGACCTCCAGCCCCAGCTCCCCACTAGATTCCCCCCAGGCGTTTTCCATGATGCTGCCAATATGCGATTTCTGTATTATTGATTCTCACTGCCTTTTTCCATTAGCTCCAACAAGGGAGATGATACTGTTGACCTAGTAGGAGAAGCAATCTACTGGATATCAGTATTCAGAACTGGAGAAAACCGATGCTCTTTGACTTAGGATGGGGTAACATCCTGATAAATCCATTGTAAGTTGAAAATACTGTAAATCTAAAATGCATTTAACACACTTTACCTACCAAACATCATAGCTTAGCCTAGCCTATCTTATATGTGCTCAGAACACTTACATTAGCCTACAGTTGGGCAAAGTCATCTAACACAAAGCCTGTTTTATAACAACGTCTTGAATTTCTCATGCAATTTATCGAATACTGTACTGAAAGTGAAAAACAGAATGGTTGAAGGGTATGGTTTCTTCTGAATGTGCATTGCTTTTGAAACATCATAAAGCCCTAAGTCAAATGATCATTTGTAATGGTAACCATTACATTACAATTTATTGATTGCTCACAATGTGTCAGTCATTGTGTTGGGTAATTGATATCTTTATTGGCTAATGTTTATGAAGTTATTTACTAAATGCCAGGCACTATGTTAAACACACACTTTACATGTATTAACTCATTTAATCCTCTCAATAACCCTAAAAGCTAGGTAATATTCTTATCCCTATGTTACTGATGAGGAAATTGAGGCACAGCACTGGGGGAATTTCTCAATCACAAAGCTGGGAAGTAGATAAAATCAAGACTGACCCATACAAAGCACTTCCTGCCACTTGAGGGATGAAAAACATGAACAAGTACAGAACTGTTCATTCAGTGAAAATTATTTCGGGGCTAAGAGAATAGACTTACAAACATTTGCACACCCATTACTACATCCTCTTACCCAGCTTTATCTTTCTCAGAACTTACCACTATAATATGAATTGTTCATGGTCACAATTCTACCTTCACATATATCAACTCCATGAAGGCAAATTTCTTTTACCTGTTTTCTTTTTTTTAATTGAGACAGAGTCTCACTCTGACACCCAGGCTGGAGTGCAGTGGTGTGATCTCGGCTCACTGCAACCTCTGCCTCCCAGGCTCAAGTGAGTCTTGTGCCTCAGCCTCCCAAGCAACTGAGATTATAGGCGTGTACCACCATGCCCAGCTAATTTTTGTATTTTTAGCAGAGATGGGGTTTGCCATGTTGGCCAGGCTGGTCTCGAACTCCTGGCCCCAAGCAATCAGGGGCCACCTCAGCCTCCCAGAGTGCTGGGATTACTTTACCTGGCCTTTTTTTTTTTCCCTGTTTTCTTCAGTGCTATTTTCCCAGCTCCTAGGGCAGTGCTATGCACATAGTAGGTGCTCCATTAATAATGGGGGAAGGAAAAGAAGGAGAGTGTTGGAGGAAGGGGAGAAAAGGTCAAAGAATGTTTAAGATCATGGAACACTGGAGAAAAAGCAGCTCTGAGGATAGAAAGCATTATAGGGAAAAGAGGGGATAGGCAAGTAGGTCACACACAGAATAAGCCACTGGGCCCACTCTTGAGTGGGGGTACAAGGAAAATCTCTGAAACAGACTTTGATTGGAACAATGGCCTATAAAACCGGCTTGAAAATGATACAAAGAAATTGACAGTTGGCCTTAGGTAGGGTAGACAACAGGGTGTGGTGGGGACAGTATCAAACCGGAAAAGCCATGCTTTTTCTGGTGGTGTGATGCTGCGGGAGGTGGGGTGATGCTGCGGGAGGTGGGGAGATGCTGCGGGAGGTGGGGTGATGCTGCGGGAGGTGGGGTGATGCTGTGGGAGGCGAGGGGGCTGCGTTTGATTCCAACCAATTTGTCACAACAGAAAAATTTGATTTTTTGCAACCTCAAAATCAGATTTTTGTGAAATCTTTTAACTTTTTATGTTAGCATCAAATTCCAAGTTATAAAATGCTATAGGAATGAGATGGGGGGGTCAAGTGATTGAACTAACCCACCCACACATCATTATAAAATCTGGACAACAAATTTTTAAAAACAACTACTTGAAGGCTCTGGAGACCAACCAAAAACAGAGAAACAGGAAGCTGAGTGTGGGGTTTGCATGTTAGTGACTCTTTGCCTGAGGGTACTTGCCAATCCACAAGCAGCTGAATGACAAAAAGCTGCAGTTTACTGGCTGGAGGTGTCAAAGATTGAAGGCTGGAATGCTGCTGGGTTGTCAGGTGGTAAATCCAGGGAGAGGAAAAACTGAAGCTGCAATTAGCCCTAACATCTGTATCTAAAATGCACCCAAATTCTTAACTGACTACAAAACTACAAGGGTCAGGGAAAACCCAGGAACTATAGTGAAAAAGCAACAGCTAGAAACTGAAGGAATTGAGTCAGAGTCCCTGCTGACATTGAGGGAGGCGGAGTTTGGAGTATGAGCCTATTCAAATTAACTGCCTGCTAGAAAAAATAATAACTCTTCAAAGGAGCACAACAGAACCCAGAATCTCTATGACATATCATTCATGATGTCCAGTAGTGAATCGTAAGTCACTAAACATACAAAGAAGCAGAAAAAAAGTGGCTCACCATCAAGGAAAAAAAGCATTTAATAGAAAATGATCCCAGGTGTTGTAATAATTTCAGGCAAGAAATTTAAGGCAGCTATTACAGAGGTGTTCAGTCACCTAATAAATGTAATGGGAGTATAGGCAGGAACAATTTGAAGAATTAATGGCCAAATATTTCCCAAATTTAGTGAGAGATATCAACTTACAAGTCCAAGAAGCTCCACAAACCTCAAATGAGATAAATAGAATAAAAATCACTACATAGGCGCATTGCAGTCAAGTCCCTGAAATCGAAATATAAAGAAAGAACCTTAAAGGTAGTCAGAGGAAAGCAACATATTACATACTGGAAGATAATGATAAGAATTATGGCTGATTTCTCATTAGAACGAGTGAAGGCCAGAAGAGAAGGGAGTAATGTCTTTGGGATGTTCAAAAAAAAATCATAATTCTTTATCAAATGAAACTATCCTTCAAAAATGAAAACAAGGCTGGGCACAGTGGCTCATGCCTGTAATTCCAACACTTTGGGAGGCCAAAGCAGGAGAATTGCTTGGGCCCAGGAGCTCGAGACCACCCTTGGCAATGTAGGGAGACTCTGTCTCTACAAAAAAAAAATTAAA
This sequence comes from Callithrix jacchus, assembly GCF_049354715.1. Lineage (NCBI taxonomy): Eukaryota > Metazoa > Chordata > Mammalia > Primates > Cebidae > Callithrix > Callithrix jacchus. Next base: position 46,704,778 of record NC_133506.1, on the reverse strand, counting down.
AATAAAAATTAGCTGGGCATGGTGCCTATAGTCCTAGCTTCTTGGGAGGCTGAAGCAGGAGTATCACTTGAGCCCAAAAGTTAGAGGTTATAGCAAGCTATGACTGCACCACTGCACTCCAGCCTAGATGATGGGGCAAGACCCTATCTCAAAAAAAAAAAAAAAAAAAAAAGCAAAATGAAGACATTTCAAATAAAAAAAAAAAAGACAGAGAGAATTCATCACCATAATCTTCTTCTACTGTAAGAACAGCTAAAGCAAGTTTTCATTCTGAAGAAAAATGACATCAAATGGCAATTAAATGACAATCACCAAAAACAGCACGTTTCGAACTGCTCCATCATCTCATGAAATACGTGAAAGAGAAGCCAGATAAAAGAAATACATATGCAAAATCTTGTCCCTCAAACATTAGAGCTTTAAACAATTCTAATGCCTGCCTCGCAGGTGTGAAGGCAGGGGCACACTCTAGGACAGGGGAGAGAATTCTATGAGGGTCTTTTCCTCTTCCTTCACTTTTTGGTCCCTGCAGATAAGTTTTGAGGGACAAACCCTGAGGTTTTGTAATCCAGGCCATGCTGAAGACTCACCTGGCATGTCCACAGCCCCTGAGCATTGGGGGTGAGGCTGGCTTGGGACGTTTCACAGATCCTGCTGCCTCTGCTCTTATAAGCAGGTCAAAAGTCTCAGCTGGGCGCTGTAGCTCACATCTGTAATCCCAGCACTTTGGGAGGGTGAGGCAGATGGGTTACTTGAACCCAGGAGTTCAAGATCAGCCTGGGCAACATGGTGAAACTCCATCTCTACAAAAAATACAAAAAGTAGCCAGGTATGGTGGTGCAGTGTAGCTCATGCTTGTAATCCCAGCACTTTGGGAGGCTGAGGTGGGAGGATCACTTGCGCCCCGGAGGAGGTTGAGGCTACAGTGAGCCAAGATTGTGCCACTGCACTCCAGCCTGGGTAACAAAACAACACCCTGTCTTAAAAAAAAAAAGTCTCCCAAGCCCAAGCCCAAGGTAACACAACTGGGAATAGGGAAGCCATAGGAGGCAACTTGCTTGCTCCAGAGAAAAGACCGGAAGAGGTCAGGAGACCTGAGTTCTAGTTTGGAATCTTCCAGACTCACTGAGCTGTTCTTCAGCCTCTCTCTCTCAAAAAGGAAAGATTGACTGAGAGAAAAAAAGGTAGTCTCAACCTTTTCTGTCTTGCTGTACTATTGTGAAGTTCAAACATGCATCAGCTCACTGGAAATGTTTGAAGCTCTTTAGAAATACAAATAATTTTTATGAAGGGCCCTTCCCATACACATGTTATACTGTTTTCAGTGTATAAAAATCCAAAGGACAGATGGGTTAGAAACACTTGGGATTGGTGATGATGTGAAGAAATTGCAACCCTTACACACGGCTGGTGGGAATGTAACATGGTGCACCCACTGTGGGAAACCGTGCAGAGGTTTCTCAAAACACTAAGAATAGAGTTACCATTTGACCCAGCCATTCTGATTCTAGGTATACACCCAAAAGAACTGAAAACAGGGACTCAAGAAGATACGTAGACACTATTGTTGATTCCAGCATTATTCACAATAGTTAAAAGGCAGAAGCAACCCAAATGCCCATCAAGAGATGAATGGATAAACAAAATGTGGTACATCCATGCAATGGAATATTATTCAGCCTTGAAAAGGGAAGGGAATTATAACACATGCTACAACATGGATGAACCTTAAGGACATTATGCTAAGTAAAATAAGGCAGACACAAAAGGACAAATATTGTATAAGTCCATTTATATGAAGCACTGAAAATAACCAAATTCATAGAGACAGAAAGCAGAATGCTGATTTCCAGGAGCTGAGAAGGGGGAGGCTGGGGAGTTCATGGGTACAGTGTTTCGGTCTGGGAAAATGAAAAAGCTCTAGAGAGGCATAGTGGTAACAACAATACAGATATAGGTCGTGATTTGTACATTTAAAATGGTTAATGTTAGGTAGAAACTCACTACCCGCACCCTACCCCCAGACTTCCTTCCCAAAAAACAACCCCAGTGAGTCACTCTGCCCGGACCCTACCCGTAGACTTCCTGTATTCTACCAACGCACTCAACCCTTAAGCCTCCCGCCTGTCTGAACTTTGCCTGACCCCTACAGAAAGGACCCGCATGGCCTACCCTACTCTGCCCAGTAATTACATTCAGTCAATCAATCTGCCTGGAGACAATCAGTCTATCTCAAGCCTCTATGATGACCTCATCAGTTCTGTGTCAGCCCTTTGTTCCTTTTCCTATAAAAGCCTTTTTACTTCAGCTGCGCAGTTGCAGCCAGCCCCAGCCTCCTTCCTCTCTGGCCTGCCCGCTAATCCCAATAAACCTGGACTCAGCCTTCAACTCTCGAGCTGTTATTTGGGATTGAGTGTCGGGCAGAGGGGCTACACGGGGTCGCACATTTGGTGCCGAAACCCGGGAGCGAGGGTCGTCAGCCTCCCTGGCGACCCCCTCCCTCCAGCGACCTCGCCAGACCCCCTTCGATTCGACCTCAGCACTCCGGATAAGGTAAGCCCTTTTCTTGCCTTTTCCCTTCCGTGGCGTGTGTGACAGGGAACTCCCTCTCCTCAGCCCCCGCACCAGAGGTCTTTCGGCATCCGGCCGGCCCGTTAGACCTCCCCGCCAGGCTCCAGGAGCCTTGGGTCGGCAGACAAGGGACGCCTTCTCTGACCACCCAATCCGAATTACTAAATAGGAACGATCAGACGAGGGACGCCTTTTCTGGTCCTTCCTATCCGCTCTCCTCTGGAGTAGCTAGTGGGCGGCAGGGACGCCTCCTCCCACACTACCTCAGCCCACTCGGATACTGTTCCGAGCTCGGATCCTGTTCCGAGACTACCCCTGGCTAGTAGGACAGGAATCCTTCGCTGCACACGCCATGGGAAATACGGAGTCCAAAATTCCAAAAAACACTCCGTTAGGCTGTCTGTTACTCAATTTTGATCGCCTAGGCTACTCTCAAACTCTTAAACGGAAAAAGCTTGTTTTTCTCTCCCAAGTAGCCTGGCCCCAATATCAGCTCGACAATAAGTCGCATTGGCCTCCCACCGGCACTTTCGATTTTAACGTGCTCCGCGACTTAGATAGCTTCTGCCGCCGAACTGGCAAAGATAAAGAAGTGCCTTATGTTCAGGCTTTTTGGGATTTGCGTTCCCACCCTGACCTCTGTTCCTCTTGCTCCACTCACCAAGTTCTTTTAGCCCGAACTCCTCCACCGCAGACTCCTACCTCATCAACCAAACCCCCTCCCTATACTCTACAAGAAGAAATGCCTGACTATCTGTCTTCCCCTTTTGTCTCCACTCCAGAAGTTCTTGACCCACCTAACCCCCTCCCTTCTATGCCTTCCCCTACTGAGCCTACCTCCCCTTCACCATCTACACCTTCTGCTCCCCCAAATATTCTTCCCTCCTCCTCTCCCATAGCGGCTCACACTCGTGCAAAAACACCGACCCTCCCCCCGGTAGTAGCGCCACTACGAGAAGTGGCCGGAGCAGAAGGCCTTATTAGAGTTCATGTCCCTTTTTCCCTCCAAGACCTCGCTCAAATAGAACGCCGCCTAGGGTCCTTTTCAGCTGATCCTTCCACTTACATTAAGGAATTTCAGTATCTCACTCAGGCCTATAGTCTCACTTGGCAAGACATTCGCATCATCTGTACATCTACCCTTTCTGCCGAGGAGTACGAGCGCGTCCTAGCGGCAGCCAGACATCAAGCAGATAGGGATCATGCCATAAATCCAAACCAAGTCCCAGTAGGAACAGCAGTCATCCCCACCACAGATCCCCAATGGGTGTATCAGGATGGTGCCGGCTCTGATATCCCAGCCCGAGACCGCATGCTTCAATACTTATTACGTGGGTTAGAGACTGTATCCAACAAAGTAGTTAACTATGATAAGTTACGAGAGATCACACAAAAGCCAGATGAAAACCCCGCTCTTTTTCTTAACCGCCTTCAAGAAGCCCTTGTCCGCTATACCCGACTAGACCCAGCTTCCCAAAACGGGGCTACCATCTTAGCTTCCCACTTCATTTCCCAATCTGCCCCTGACATTCGGAAAAAACTTAAAAAGGCCGAGGACGGCCCAGAGACTCCCATTCAAGACTTGGTGAAAATGGCATTTAAAGTCTTTAATGCCAGGGAAGATGCAGCTGAGGTTGCCCGCCAAACTCGTTTGAAGCAAAAAGTTGCAATGCAAGCCCAGGCCTTAGCAGCGGCTCAGACCCAGGCCTTAGTGGCAGCCCTACGGCCGGTTGGAGCCAAGGGATCGAAAAGTGGCCCCAAGCCTCCTCCAGGGGCGTGTTATAAGTGCGGCAAGGAAGGACACTGGGCCGCCCGTTGTCCACAGCCACGACCACCCGCCAGACCCTGTCCTATTTGTCGGCTCAGTGGTCACTGGAAGTCGGAGTGTCCCCAGGGATCCAGGGCCCCGGTCAACACGAGCCGAGGAACTGAACCAAGGGGTCCCTCCTCAGAAAGTCAAGCTCTTGACGTTTCCACTCAGGAGCCCGGCTCTTCTGACCACCTATATCCCGTTCCTTCGAGCCAGAAGGACCTATACCCTGAGCTTTTAGGACTGCTGGACGATTAGGGAGGCCCAGGCTCGTCGACCCCAGTGACCCTTGCCGAGCCTAGGGTATTGCTTCAGGTAGCGGGACAAAGCATTTCCTTTTTGCTCGATACGGGGGCTACCTACTCTGTGCTTCCCTCCTTTCCAGGACAAACTATACCTTCCCAGGTCTCTGTTGTGGGGGTCGACGGGGTCGCCCACGCGCCACGACAAACCCCACCGCTCACTTGTATATATAACTCTGTCCCATTCAGCCACTCTTTCCTTATTATCCCTTCTTGTCCCGTACCTCTACTAGGACGAGACATTCTTACCAAACTCAAAGCCCACATCACTTTCCCTTCCTCTCCTCCACACCTCCTATTAGTTGCCCACCACTTTAGCTCTGACTCAGACTGTGTCTCCCCAGACATTCACCTCCCAAAAGTACATCCTAAGGTATGGGAGACAGATATACCTGTAGTGGCTACACACCATCAGCCAGTTAAAATTCAGCTCCAGGACCAATCCCCCCGATTTCTTTGTCGACCCCAGTTTCCTATCTCGAAGAAACACCGCCTAGGGCTCCGCCCTATCATTGAAAAACTAAAATGTTGTGGTCTCCTAGTACCTACCAATTCCCCGTGTAACACTCCCATCCTTCCAGTCCGAAAACCCTCAGGAGAATACCGCCTAGTCCAAGATCTCCGATTAGTCAATGCTGCTGTAGTCCCCATACATCCAGTAGTTCCAAACCCATACACCCTACTCTCCAGAATCCCTTCCAACACTACCTTCTTCTCAGTCCTTGACCTCAAAGATGCCTTTTTCACCATTCCCTTACACCCAGATTCCTATTTTATCTTCGCCTTCACCTGGGAAGACCCCCTTACTGACAACTCCTGTCAGCTCACCTGGACAGTCCTACCCCAAGGCTTCAGGGATAGCCCTCACCTGTTCGGTCAGGCTCTGGCAACAGACCTTCTAAGCTGCCACTTAGCCCCATCTGTTGTTCTTCAGTATGTTGATGACCTACTCGTCTGTTCCCCCAGCCAGGAAGAGTGCACCCGAGCCACTACAGTACTACTCAACTTTTTAGGAGACAAGGGGTATAGAGTTTCAAGGAAAAAGGCCCAACTCGTTACCTCATCAGTCATTTACTTAGGCCTGCAGCTTTCCCCGGGGAAGAAATCCATTATCCCCGACCGACTGCAGGCTCTAAAATCCCTCCAACCTCCTCAGTCTGCCACTGAAATACTCTCCTTTCTGGGAGTAGTGGGATTTTTTCGGCACTGGGTACCCAACTTTGCCCTTCTGGCCAAACCACTCTACCAGGCCGCTGCAGATACTCCTGAAGGCCCACTTACCTCACAGGGAACAGTGACTCGAGCCTTCCACACACTCCTACAAACGCTATGTGCTTCCACCTCTCTTGCCCTACCCAATCCTAATCTTCCTTTTCACTTGTATACCAATGAAAAGGCCCACATCGCAGTTGGAGTCCTAACTCAACCAGTTAGCAACACCCTCCTTCCACTGGCCTACCTTTCCAAACAACTCAGTCCCACGGAAAAGGGTTGGCCTCCTTGCCTCCGAGCCTTAGCGGCAGCCGCCACACTTACAACGGAAGCCCTTAAAATTAATCTCCAGCAACCACTCACAGTATTCTCCCCCCACAGATTGCAGGAACTCGTGTCTAGTCAGGCTTTACCTCACCTTGGGCCATCTAAAATACAGCTCCTGCACCTTCTGTTCCTGGAGAATCCAGACATTTCTCTCTCCCACTGTTCCGCTCTTAACCCAGCTACCCTTTTCCCTTTGCCAACCATTCCAACACAGAATCACCGATGCCTCGAGGTTATCATTGAAACTCAATCTCCGCGGCCTGACCTACACTCCACCCCCATCCAGGCCGAAGCAACACTTTTTGTAGATGGGAGTTCCTTCCTACGCCCAGGGAAACCCCGTATTGCTGGATATGCAATAGTAACTCCTTCAGACGTCATTGAGACACATTCCCTCCCTTTGGGAACCACCTCACAACAGGCTGAATTAGTCGCTCTCACCCGGGCTCTCAGGTGGGCCAGAGACAAAACTGTCAATATATACACTGATTCAAAATACGCTTTCCTTATTGCACACTCCCATTGTATGATCTGGAAAGAGAGAGGATTCTTAACCACCAAGGGTACCCCGGTAATTAATGGAAAACTTATAGCTGATCTTATTTCAGCCATCCAGCTTCCAAAACAAGTTGCCATCATTCACTGTCGAGGACACCAAACCTCTAAATCCTTGGTAGCCCTAGGTAATGCTTTTGCAGACAGGACAGCCAGGGAAACAGCGCGAACCTGCCCACCCCCAAAAGAAATCTACTTCCTGTCACACAGCTACAAACCCCAGTATTCCGACTCTGAGCTCAAACTTTTACAGCAAAACCCTGGAGTGACCTTCAAGGACGGATGGGCCTTCAATCACAACCTTCTGATACTACCTCAAGCACAAAAGACTGCCATCATAAAAGACATCCACGATTCCCTACATATCGGGCCAAAAGCCCTGCTCCACTTCCTCCTACCCATATTGCACCCAGAAGGACTTTCTTCCCTTATTCACCAGGTCCACGCTCAGTGCCTCACTTGTGCAAAAACCAACCCCCAAGGAGCCCGTCACCTCCGCCAACGGCTCCACCAGCTGCGCGGATCTTTGCCAGGACAAGATTGGCAAGTTGATTTTACTCACATGCCAAAACATAAACGGTTCCGGTTCTTGTTAACCATTGTTGATACTTTTTCAGGCTGGATTGAAGCTTTTCCTACCACCTCCGAGTCTGCCGACACCGTTGCCGCCCATCTCATCCGAGACATCATCCCTCGGTTCGGGCTGCCAGCTACTATACAGTCAGACAACGGCCCGGCCTTTGTCTCCAAAGTTACTAATGCTGTCTGTACTTCCCTAGGAATTCAGTGGAGACTACATGCGGCCTACCACCCCCAGTCGTCGGGTAAAGTAGAACGGGCAAACGGACTCATCAAAGAGCAGCTTACCAAACTCTCTCTCGAACTTAAACAATCGTGGGTCTCCTTACTACCGTTAGCCCTCACCCGATTGCGAGCCCGCCCTCGGGGGTCCTCACAACTCAGCCCATTCGAGCTCTTATACGGGCGACCTTTCCTGCTTTCCACCCCACCCCCTCCAGAAAATTCCCCTCTAAGCACTTATCTTCCCTACTTTACCCTTCTTAGACACTTACTTAGAGAACATGCCAATGCTTCCATACCCCAGACTTCAGTAATTCCACTAAACCAAAAGACAGTCGCCCCTGGTGACTCTGTCCTTATTAAGACCCTCACCCCAAAACCCCTCTCACCCCGCTGGGAGGGGCCCTACACCGTCATTTTAGCCACCCCCACGGCCATCAAAGTTGCTCAGATTCCCTCTTGGGTTCATCTCTCCAGAGTCAAAAAGTATCCTAATGGCTCTGCCAGTCCCCGCTGGGAGTGTGTTCCTACTGGTCCTCTATCACTTAAGCTTTTTAAGACCTGACTTATCCCTAGCTAACCCACAGTATGTCTGGAGATTTTTTCTTACTGAAAATTACACCAAAAACACTGGAATTTGTGAAACCCCTCCTTATTCCCATAACCGCCTGCTGACCACTACCGACTGCCCCGCCACCGGGTGCACGTTCCCCATCCAACTCAATTTCTCCGCCTTCAATAACGTCCACAGTACTCACCCATTGCTGTGCTTTAACTACAAACAACCAGGTCAATGTAAAGTCTCCACATGGCACTCTTGTATGGGATGTGTCTGGAAGTCCTGTAAGTATGACTCCACTTTCAACGAAGGCGAGCAAAAGAACCATTTCCCTTCTCTCATTGAAAAGCCACCAAATTCGACTCAGAAGGTAACCCTACTACAGAAACTCAATTCACCCTAACTATTCCAGATCCAAGAGACCAAAGGTGGCTGTCGCCCCAAAAAGCCTCAGTCTATGAGACTAACACCGACAGCTACCCGTCCTCACACCTGTACATCTGGCGGGCATATGTCCTTACCTCACCAGAAATTCACAACACAATCCAAATACAAGAAACCACACTAAAAACTAAGTTACCCCCTTTTCATGGCTAACCCTTATGAGAGAAGGCCTAAAGCTTGCTAATCAGACTGGACTCACCGACTTAATCTCCTGCCTCTTGTGTGCTACTCTTGGGCAAACTCCTTTAGTCGCAGTCCCAACCATGTTTTCTGCAAACCAAACCACTGAAACAAGCCAATGCCCTCCTCCCATTCCAGACGTCCCACTCTTCTATTTCGACACTTCCTCCTTTCCAATGTGCTATTCTCTACAGAACCTAGACCCTACTTGCAACAAAACCTTTCAACTCTCAACTAATCTAACAGCTCCCCACGGTTTCTACTTTTGGTGCAATGGCACTCTCTCCAAACTCCTAACCCTATCCGACCTCAAAGAACATTCCCGCTGCCTCCCTGTCACCTTAGTCCCACGCCTCACTGTCTATTCACCAGCTGAATTTCTTATGAAACACACTACTACCACTCATACCTACTCCAGCCCCCACCGTCAACGACGAGCTGTTTTCCTTCCCATAGTAATCGGGCTCTCCCTCGCAGGATCCGCTGCCGCTATAGGCCTAGGAACAGGAGCTTTAGTTAATAATAATCAAGCTATAACTCGCCTTTCCTTGCAGCTACAAGCAGCAATTGATGACTCTGCTGCCTCCCTAGCATCTCTCCAACGACAGGTCACTTCGGTAGCCCAAGTAGCCCTACAAAACCGACGGGCTCTAGACCTGCTGACAGCTGGACAAGGAGGAACCTGCATCTTCCTACAGGAAGAATGTTGCTACTATATCAATGAATCCGGAACAGTAGAAACCCGCATCGAAAAGCTCCAGAAAATCAAGACAGAACTACAAAGTCATCAGTTTACCACTGAAGCCACCACATGGTGGTCATCGTCCATGTACTCTCTCCTATCCCCTTTAGTAGCGCCTCTGATAATCATATGTCTTTTCTTACTTATCGCTCCTTGTTTCTTTCAGTTTCTACAACGCCGTTTTCAAGAACTCACTCGAGTCACAATCAACCAAATGATGCTACAACCAGTTCTCAGCCATCCCAACTACACTTATCGCCCCCTACCGACTTCCCAGACTCCTTAAAAGAACCCTCACTTCGCCCCTGTTCAGCAGGAAGTAGTCAGAACGACTCCGCCGCCCCTTTGTCCTTTTTTAAGGAGTCGGGAATGTTAGGTAGAAACTCACTACCCGCACCCTACCCCCAGACTTCCTTCCCAAAAAACAACCCCAGTGAGTCACTCTGCCCGGACCCTACCCGTAGACTTCCTGTATTCTACCAACGCACTCAACCCTTAAGCCTCCCGCCTGTCTGAACTTTGCCTGACCCCTACAGAAAGGACCCGCATGGCCTACCCTACTCTGCCCAGTAATTACATTCAGTCAATCAATCTGCCTGGAGACAATCAGTCTATCTCAAGCCTCTATGATGACCTCATCAGTTCTGTGTCAGCCCTTTGTTCCTTTTCCTATAAAAGCCTTTTTACTTCAGCTGCGCAGTTGCAGCCAGCCCCAGCCTCCTTCCTCTCTGGCCTGCCCGCTAATCCCAATAAACCTGGACTCAGCCTTCAACTCTCGAGCTGTTATTTGGGATTGAGTGTCGGGCAGAGGGGCTACACGGGGTCGCACAGTTAAAATGGTGAATTTTGTGTTATGTACAAGGATGTGAATGTACTTAATGACTTATACACTTAAAGTGGGCAAATTTGTGTATGTTCCACCATAATTTTTTTAACTTAAAAAAATCACTTGGAAGCCCCCAAAACACAATGGATTTTAAACTGAAATTTCCCTGGGGTATAGACTCCAGTGTTCCAGATACTGAGGCCAGTCCAACATCACTCAAAAGCCTGGGGGCAGTAGGGAGAGCAACTGTGCCCAGGGTAGGAAGGAGAGAGGCATAGGCAGCCACATGTGGTCACTTCGTCGTCCAGAGCCTCCCTCTCACTCAGTGTTCCTCCAGGGCACAGTTTCATTTTAGCAGTTCCCAATGTACCCTTTCCCTTCTACACCAGACTGGCCATGTATAATATTAAAAGTAATGGCAGGAAAAGCAATTACTTTTGTACCGACCAAATAATATTTATTAATAAAGCCATTTATTGGGTGAACTCATTTAGTCCTTTCAACCCCAAGAGGTGGGTAGAGCCATTGCCTCAGATGAGGAAACTGAGGCACAGGTTAAGTCATCTGCCCAAGGTCATTTACACGTGCAGTGGGGGACAGAGATGAGACACAAAAGCGGGGGGATGGCTCTATAGCCACCTTCTTAATCTTAACTCTTACCGCCCTTCTAAGACAAGCTGCACATGTCACTCAGGAATGAAGGGCCTTCCAAAGGCAGGTGAGTTCCCACTATTGATTTGTTTGAGTGTTTTGTGAAGTTAGTCCTCATCAGGAAGCCACGGGCTGTGAGGGTGCCATAATCAATAGCAGCTTTCTCATATTGAACGCTCTCCGCGTCCCAAACACCATCTCCTCTAACCTTCACACCAACGCTGCCAGATGGAAAGGTATTGCCCTCATTTCACAGATGGAAACGGAGAGGCTCCTGGGCATGAGCTAACTTGCCTGAGTCTATGCCTAAGCTGGGATTAAAAGCCAGGCCTGGCTGATTTCAGAGCCTCTACCCCTAAACCCAGCAATGGTCCAACTGGGCCAACTTTGTACTTGGCCCTTGGCAATATCTAGAGACATTTTTGGTTGTTTTATGGGAGATGCCACTGGCGTCTGGTGGGTGGAGGTCAGGGATGCCGCCAAACATCTCACAATGCACAGGAAATCCCCACCACAGAGAACCATCCGGCTCAGAATGTCACCCGTGCCCAGCTGAGACAGCCTGCCGAAGCCCAAGGCTGTGAGGAAAGGCAGTGCAGGGAATCTCAGTTTTAGGTTTTTAAAATTTCCCTCAAGGCCTTAAAATATACACCGTGGCACGTCAGCCGTGACTATCTCTGGGTGGTGAGAATGCTGGTGAGTTTTATTTTTTTCTTTTGGCAGAATTGCATTTTCTAAATTATCTTCAATGAATATGCATTAGTCTTGTAATCAAATAAGTTTCGGCTTTTCCAAGAAGTCCATGGGCTCAACCCTTCTGGGCTGGCATTTCCTGATCTGATGTGAAGTTTCAGGAAGGTTAATCTTAGCATAGGGGCCAGAGGCAAGGTCTGGCTCGGCCAGTTGCTGGATGCCCACCCTTGGACTTTGCCCCTGGGAGCCTGGTTTCTTGCTGGTAACATGGAGATGATACCTTGTGGGTTGTGTCAAAGTAGTTTTTCTGGGTGCCTGACCAGGTGCCAGCCACTGTGGAGCTAAGTGTTTTATCCACCTCTGCTCATTTCAACTCCCCACAAGCCCATGAAATTGACCACTGAACTCAGGAGGGAGAAGCAGCTTGCCCAGGGTCATGTACATGGTAGGTGGCAAAACTGAGACTCAAACCAAAAGATAGTTGACTCCCAAAGGCCTGCCATGAAATACAGACCCAAGTGGTGGTAGTGTTTGCTCTTCCTGCCCATGGAGGGAACGCTTGGCAAAGACTGCCCTCACAAGACAGTTGAAGAATCTTGCATGCAGCTGGCATCCTTGAGCCCCTAGGGCACAAAGAGCTGTGTCTTCTCTGCTCAACATCTGAACATCAGTCTCCTTCAACATCTGAAATGACTCATGGAAGCTGCCTGGCTTAAGTCCTCCCAGGCAGGGAAGAAAGACCTGGTCAGCTGGAAGAGGAAAAATGTAAACCCGGGGGCCTGAGGAGGCTGACAGAGCTCCTCTATCTTCTCTCTGACTCATCCTGCACAGAAAAAAACGTCTCTGGTGTTAGCCTTGTCCCCATCCAGCTGTGGGCTGAGCTCAGGTGAACACTTTGAAGTACCTGGCGTGCCACCAAATGCTGCCCGTCAACTCCGGATGTGACCCCATGGGGGTAGGGTGGCCAGGGTTAGCAGGTATTTTATATAAGTATGTCTTGTTCAATATTTGGGACATTCTCATACTAAAAAATTTTGTTGTTTATTTGAAGTTCAAAACTAACTGGGTGTCCTGTATCTTACATGGCAACCCTTCCAATGGGCCCTCAATGTCTGAGGGTGAGGGAGGAAAGGGCTGAAGGCTGCAGGGTTGGCCTTTGTCAGGACAGCTTTACTAGGACCAGGCAAGGATGCCACCCTTCACATCTGTGCTGGGATCTGACCCTCTCTGATTCAGCCTCCACATCTTTTTTTTTTTTTTTAATTTTTATCTTTTAAGATGGTGTCTTCCTCTATCGCCCAGGCTGGAGCGCAATGGTGTAATCACAGCTCACTGCAGCATCCTGGCTCGTGATCCTCCCACCTCAGCCTCCAGAGTAGCTGGGAGTACAGGCATGCGCCACCACACAGCTAATTATTATTATTATTATTATTATTATTATTATTATTATTTGTAGAGATGGGGGAGCTCACTATGTTTCCCAGGCTTGTCTCAAACTCCTGGTCTCAAGCAATCCTCCCACTTGGCCTCCAAAAGTGCAGGAATTACAGGCATGACTGTGCCTGGCCCTCCATATGTTTCTCAAAGGCATTTTTTTTCTTTCTTTTTCCTGCATAATATCCCCTCTTGGCTCCCCATTTACCCTGAGCTAAGCCCCTCAGCTGAGTCCTGCACACTACTGTCCCCAGGGGCCTAGATGTAGAAGGGACTCCGTAAACCTCTGCTGAAAGAACTCATGAGAAGACGGCCCCAGCCACCTGCAGCCTCGGCACATATCCCTGCTGCCTTTCACATCCTGCGGGGGCCACGCAGAGCTTCTTACTTTCTCCACCATCACCTGCCTCCAGCACACCCCACCCCTGTGCCTTCCCCCAACTCATCCTCATATCTCAGCTTTCCCAGGTCTTCCACCTTGGGGGTTGGCAGTGAAAAGAACGCCCAACCCTTCCAGCCATGCAGAGTGGTATTGCTCTAAGCTCGGCGGTGTTCAGCTCATCCTCCTGACATTGGGTGAGGTGAGTAATTCCTAGTGCCAGGCCCCTTTTTATAGCTAGTAACGGTGAGGCGAGAATTCTGAGCCAAGTCACTCTGGCTCCTGGGCCCACGCTTGTGCCAGCTCCCTCTTCATCCCCTGCGTGCAGAACTTTCTACCCGGGCTGTGATTGCTTGTTTACCTCTCCTTCTCCTCTGCTCCCCGTGGGCTCCACGGGGGCGGAACCACTCAATCCTCCATGCCTGTCATTAGCATCTGATAATAACAAGAATCATATCAACCAACACTTATTGAGTGCTTATGAAGTTCTCAACGTTTTAACACAATTCCCACAACAACCCCACGAGGCATAAGTACTGTTGGTATCCCCATTTTACAGATGAAGAAACTGAGGCACAGAAAGACTGGGTTAGCAGCGCCAGCCACATAGCCAGTGGCACAGCTGGGAGTCCAGTGCTGGCAACCCAGAGCCTGCGCTACTCTCACGGCCTCCATACCAAGTGTTCAGAAAGTGCTTGGCGGTGTGCTCGAGTAAAGAGAAGAGATTTTGTAGTTACTTAACAGGACCTTGAGAACAAACTTGTGAAATAAAGAGAGGGTTGCTGCAGAGGAGAAGGAACTGAGGGCCCCGCACCAGCTGGCTGTGGAATCAGAAGGCACTACCATCGCTAAATGCCAGCACAAGGTGCATTCGTTAAAGTATTCTGTAAGCCCCGATACTAATATGGCCTGATTACTCTAAACAATAAACCATCATACCAATGGCTGTTGCCCACTGAGAGCTTACAGTCTACCTGCAGGGTGCTGAGGCCCTCACGTGCCCTCTTCCATAAGATTTCTGAGCAGATACTGTTATCCCATCTGATCAGCAAGGTTCAAAATGAGGAAATGACTCTCCCATGGTCCTGTGGCTTCCTGGTGACAGAGCTGGTATTGGAGCCCCAGCCTGTGCCACTCTAAAGGACAGGCAGGAACACAGCTTTCTTCTCTGTCCCCAGGAAACAGCCATGTGTCATCAGGAAGCTTCGTTGTTGTTGTTGTTTTAACAGAAGGATCTCTAATGAAATTTATTTACCTCTCTTCATTCCGTATTTTCCGAGATAAGGATTCAAACCAACTGAAATAAACATTTCTTTGCTGCTTTTTTTTTTTTAAATGATGGCCATTGCACACCTACTATGTGCGAGACACTGCCCTGGATGCTGGGGATGCACAGATACCAGTGCCAAGGCATAGCTTGTAGGCTAGTGCAGGAGAGCCAAGGAAACAGATGGATACAATACCAGGTGATGAGGCGCCAATGCTGTACATGCAGGGGGCAAGGGGAGCCCACTGAAAGTAACCAATCCCCTGAACGGAAAGGAAAACACAGAACCCAAGATGAGCCATGAAGTGTTTTAGTTGGGGTTCACCGAAGAAATGGAACCAACAGGACATAGAGAGATTTATAAGAGGAGATTCATTATGAGAATTGGCTTAGGTGATTATGAAGGCCAAGAAGTCCTGTGGTATGCCCTCTGCAAGCTGGAGATCCAGGAAAGCCAACGGCATAATTCAGTTCAAGTTCATAGCCTGGGGTGCAGCTCCCAGCCTGAGTCTGGAGGCCCGAGGACCAGGAGCACCACTGTCGGACAGCAGGAGAAGATGGAGGTGCCACCTCCAACGGAGGGAGAGGATTTATGCTTCTTCCACCTTTTTGTTCTATTAGGACTCTCAGCAGACTGGAGGATGCATGCCTACATTGGGGAGGATGGTCTCCTTTTCTCAGCCTACACTGGGGAGGACGGTCTCCTTTTCTCAGTCTACACTGGGGAGGATGGTCTCCTTTTCTCAGTCTATGGATTCCAATGCTCAGCTCTTCTGGACACCCCCTCACAGACACACCTAGAAATAATGTTTAACCAGCAATCTGGGCTTCCCTTAGCCCAGTCAAGTTGACACGTAAATACCATGACATGAAGAATGAGCAGAAATCAGCCAGGAGAAGGGGAAGGGACAAAGAGACAGCATGTGTGAAGGCAAGGAGCAAAGCTTGCAGAAAGCCCGCCGTGAGTACCAAAGTGCCTCTGTGTCCCTGAAGCATGGGCGGTGCAGTGGGGAGTGGGGAAGCCTGAGGTCAGGGTAAGGACTTGACCTTGAGGGCCGCGGGGAGCCACACGAGGCAGGTATGGAGCCACAGTTCCCACTCCCCATCCATCCATGCACTCCTCCTTGATTGCTGGTCCTGTGGAGTTAGGTGGGGCCGTGTAACTACTTCTGGCCAATGGGCTGTGAGCAGAAGGGAGCTGTGTCCCTTCCAGGCTGAAGCATTTAAGAACCAATGCATGAGCCTGTGGGTCTCCTCCCCTCTACAGGGACCCTGGAGCCATGTGTAGCTATAGGATGGAAGCCCTTGGAGATCTGAGCCACCCACCCGCAGGGAGCTTCCACGGAGAGGTGCTAGATCCACCGCAGCCTTTGTGCAAATGAAAAGGAAACATGAGTGTTAAGCCACAGAGATTGCGAAGTTTGTTGACAGCAGTGTTGACTAGCCTGACTAGATCCGAGCGTGGAGGACAGGTCAAGTTTGGTGACTCATGCCTGGGGAGATGCTTTGGTTAGACAGGCTTAATAGATATCAAATATTTAGGTTTGGAGATAGCATCTGCAAATTGATTCATTCGCACTGGGATTCAATTCCAGCCTCTGCTCCATAAACTGGAACGTCTGTCTTGTACTTTGTGGGTACATGGTGAGCAAGTGGTCAAACCAAGAGAAGAATCGGGGACCAGACAATCTGTCAGCCAACCTCAGACTCAGCCCCCAGTGGACAAGCATGTGGGAGGTCCTCCGGGGACTTCTGTTCATCCCTGTTCTGCCCTGGTAGACCATCAACCACCCAGTCAGCCCCTTTCTCTTCTGCTTCCATGCACTTATCCCAGGCTCCTTTACAGCCTGGGGTGGGACGTGCCCCTCCACTCTGGCCGATGAGTTGTATAAGCACGTCTCCTCAAAGGCTACCAGAAAGTAAATCTTTCAGATCAAAAGGCTTAGGCTTACAAAGAGAGCCTCTCGCCTATGCCCTGCTTCCTCCCTAGGTTGCAGAAGAGGATCAGAGACACATGCCTGGAGCCACAGCAACCATCTTAGGGCTGGAGATGACAAATTCAAGGACAGAAGGTCAACCCAGAGAAGAGTCTGGGAAAGGGCCTAATTCCCTGATGACACTGTTCTGACGTGCAGAATCTTGTACTTCTGCCCAGACATCTTGCTAAGACAGGAGTGAATATTCTTATCCTTTTAGCTGCTGTTACTCAGGGATTTTGGTAGCCAAACACACCCTAACAAATAGGCTTTTCACCTTTAAAAACCAATCAGTCAATCAACAGTGTAAATGGTTAGTTCAGCTCAGGAGGATGTGTTCCACCAGCAATTCAGGCAGAAAAGCCAGTTGTCTCTGTAAGCTGGCTGTCATCTCCCCCCAGACATGCCTGGAGTCTCAGAGGCAAAGGAGCCTGAGCTGGATGTTTTTGCATCTCCTTAGTTTAGAACGTTGGCCACTGCTCCTGCAGGTCACAGGCATTCAAGGTCTGTGTTAAAAGCTTCAATCCCCATGCCACTATCTGGGGCCGATCTGATGCCAACTGCTCTTGCTTTTCTCATCTCCTTCCCCGCGCTCCGGGTGCAGCCCACAGCCATCTGTGAAGGACACTTTGCAGGCATCATCCTTATCAATGTTTTGCACATCTGCAGGAGGCAGCAGAACCCATGCCCAGGCTGCTGCGGCCTCCCACGGCCTCCCATACACAAATCCCTGCTCCTCCTTTCAATCGGGTCCTAGGCCCTTCTCCTTGCTGCATCTACAAGCAGAAGGCTGAGGCTAGCAGAGGACACATCAGTGTTTCCTTGATTATTTTGTCTCTAGTCATTCCACAGATACTAATGTTAAATTCCCAGTATAAAACAGTGAAGGGGCCAGACGCAGTGGCTCACTTTGGGAGGCCGAGGCAGGCAGATAACCTGAGGTCAGGCATTCAAGACTAACCTGGCCAACATGGTAAAACCCATCTCTACTAAAAATACAAAAAATTAGGAGATGTGGTGGTGGGCACCTGCAATCCCAGCTACTCAGGAGGCTGAGGCAGGAGAATTGCTTGAACCCAGGAGGCAGACATTGCAGTGAGCCGAGGTTGCACCACTCCACTCCAGCCTGGGCAACAAGAGCGAAACCCATCTCAAAAAAAAAAAAAAAAAAAAGAGTGAAAGGGACTTGATTTTAGGGAGCAGGGGCCCAGCCCAGGGCATTCATTTCACAGATGGGAAGACTGAGGCCCAAAGAGAAAGTGGTGTTGGCCCATGTTCATGCTATGACTTACAGTCAAAGCCAGAACTCAAATCCAGGTCTCTGTGGGTATAGGATAACCTCTTCAACATAAACAGAAGCATAGACCTATATGCACATGCAAGGATAAAGTCGAGTAGAAGGCTATTCCTTCTTGTTGTTTTCAATGGGATTATAAACTGCTTGTGGCCAAGTGTGCATATGGTAGAAACTATTCAAATTAGCTTGATTATTTACAGGGGCTATTGCCTCTCATAAGTAAAAACTCTCGGACACATCTAACTGGATCTGGTAGGTTAAGAGATCCCTTCTGGATATTGCATCTTCAAGCTCTGCCGCCTTCCACACAGGCTGACCCATCCCGGAACTGCTAACCTCGATCAGGGGATGTGGTTCTCATTCAACCACCTGAACCACCTGAACCGCAGTGGGTACATCCTCCAAAAGAGCACCTGTGCTGTTATCAGAGAGGCAACAAAGAGGGATTTACAATGCCAGGCGCCCACCACAGTGAAGAACGTACCTTAGCGTCCCTTCATTTCCCCAATAGGTCCCTATAGACCCTAAAAACAAAACACTGACTCCCACATATGAATGAATGAATGAATGAATAAATGAACGAACGAAGGAATGAATGTGTGTTGAATAAGCACTCACTGAGTTGTTGATGATTAGCACTGGTGCTGTACACTTAGGCTACCATCCCCAAGGACTGCCCTGTGTCTCTTCAGCTTTCCCCACTCCTACCCCATTCTCTCTGCAAGATATTGGAGCAACCCATGGTCAGGAAAGGCAGAAAGTTACCCATTTGGATTGCTCTAATGAATCAAGACAAGCCGCTGTCGAATGCTGGCCAGCAGCTGCTCTCCCACGTGCTCTCTGCTATG
Organism: Callithrix jacchus; assembly: GCF_049354715.1. Taxonomy (NCBI): domain Eukaryota; kingdom Metazoa; phylum Chordata; class Mammalia; order Primates; family Cebidae; genus Callithrix; species Callithrix jacchus. Next base: position 46,685,904 of record NC_133506.1, on the reverse strand, counting down.
TGGGAAGGCTGACTTCAGCAGCACAAAGGGCTACTGCACAGTTGGGAAGGCCACAGGTTGAATCTGAAAGACCTGGGTTCAAGTTCCAACTCTGCACCTTATTAGCTGAGGGTCCTTATGCACATTCCTTCCCTCTCTGAGCCTCAGTGTCCTTATCAATAGGGATAAGGACAATACCAAACCCTACCTGGAGGGAAATCGCGTGGGGGTCACATGACTGTAAGGCAAGCCATTGACTCAGTGCTTGAAACATATCACAGAGGACCACTGTTAGCTATTCTCAGCCCGGCAGGGGTGCTCTTAACCCATCAGCATCCAACATACTTATTAGGTGAATGCTCATTTTGCAAGGAGCCAACCGCTCCTGCCCTGGGGAGGCGTACCAGGTAGAAGATAAAGCAAATCCATGGGGCTGTCACAGTTTGTAAAGGACTTCTGCAAACATTAACTCATTTAATCCTCACAATGGTCCCATGAGAGAGAGCCTGCTGTTGTTTCCTTTACACAGACGAGAAAAACAGGCTCAGAAAGTCTAAGTCATTTGCTTAATTCATCCAGCTAGCAAGTGACTCTAAACCATTGCTCTTTGTGGAGCTGGAGATGTGAGCTGACATGGGGACAGAGGTCATCCACCATCCTTTCTCCCTGTCATTGCCAAGAGGAACCCATTTCTGAGGTCATGCAACTGTGAGTGACTTTACCTATCCTCTCTGTCAGAGAGGTGGCCTATGTCCCCAGTCCATCCAGTCACCAATCAGAGTGCCCCATCTCCCGGCCACAGAGACTGGAGCATGAACAGGTACATGGTCCAGACAGGACCAATCCAAACCTCCCAGGAACCTCATGGAACAGAACCCACAAGTTTCCCACTCAGTGAGCCCCACTTCTCCCCTGGAGAGGAAACGCCAGGATTCCCTGGAAGGGAATTCATGGCATCTGTGAAACAGGACACAGATACACATGTAGCCAGATGCTGAGCTGCCTTTTACAGCCTCCTCTTCGCTGTTTTAAGAGCACCACTCTGCCACTTCCTGCTGTGATCTGGGACGAGTGCCTAAGCCACTCTGTGCACCCCCTTCCTCTCTGCAGTGCGAGGCTAGCACTAGTGCCTTCCCCATAGGCTGCTGCGAGGGTTAAACCAGATTATGCCTGCAGAGGGTTCAGCACAGGGAGAGCAGGGTACGCAGGAAGCGTCACTAGCTGTCAGCTGCCATGATCTTTTTTATCTTACCCAGGCCTGCCTGCATCTCATCACTTGTCACCCAGGTTATAATCAGCACCCAAAAGCTTCTGTGCTCTCAAATGTATCTGTCTCTTTACTGTTGGACTAGCTGGGGGAAGGGCTGCAATCATTGAGTCCCCAAAGGCTCCCTTTCATAGCCCTTCTCCATTCCAACCTGGAGAGATAAAAACTTCAAATGATCCCAGCTGCCATCCTCTGAGGCGTGCCTCACTGGCTTCCTTTCTCCAGAGCATTCTCAGCAAACGGCACCTCTCAGAGGACCCCGAGCTGAGGCATCAACCACAGCTTTCAATGGTCATTCACAAAAGTCCTCCTGGAACTGAGACTGTTCCCTGCTGGTCCTAATTCATTGGAGATGTTGTTTACTCTTTCACCTTCCTCGGACTATGTGTTCTGGAACCCTGAAAATAAAGCCATTTTGGCATTCCATCAATACGGATTTCTCAATAGCTATGAACCGAAGCCAATTCTGGAAAACCTAAGTGAAAAGGAAGAAATGTACTGAGAGAACGTGAGCCTAGCAGCACTATTCACAACAGCCAAAAGATGGAAGCAACCCAAATGCCAGCAGCTGATGAATGGTTATGGAAAATATGGTCTGTCCATACAAAGGAGTATGATCCAGCCTTAAACAGGAATGAAGCATTGACACAGGCTACCGTGCAAATGACCCTCGAACACCATTTGTTAACTAAAAGAAGCCAGACACAAAAATTCATGTATTGTATGATTCCGTTTACATTAATATCCAGAACAGGTACATCCACAGAGACAGAAAGCAGTTTTGTGGCTGCCAGGGGCTGGGAGAGACCGGAAGAGGAAGTGATTGTTTCACTGGGAGAGGGTTTCCTTTTGGGGTGATGATAACGTTTTGGAAGGAGATAGAGATGCTGGTTGCACAACACTGCAAATATAGTAAATGCCACTGAACTGTACGCTTTACAATGGTTAGTGTAAATGTCGTGAGTTTTACAACAATTTTTCACAAAAAGATTAAAGTGTTAAGAATCTTTTTTTAAGAAAAGGAATATGGGCTGGCCCAAAAGATGAAAGGAAAGCTAAAAGCTGGGTTTGGGAAAGGGCAGGAACCAGAGCAACCCCGTGGGCCTGGGCAGCGTGGGTGGAAAGTCTGCCAGGCTTCACCCTGCCACGAGGCAGCACCCGCCATTTTTAATCCTTGAGCCAAAGACCCAGACAAGCCTCAGTCCCCGGCCCAGCTCTCGACAGGAGAGGGCAGGAAGCCTGGACCGATGGTCTCTCCAAGCTGCACAAGAGAAGAGGGATGGGGAAATTCATATTTTGTTGTCAAAAGAAGGAGACAGCAGCTGGGAAGACAAAAACATAGGAATTTGTGGGGAAGGAAGCCAGGGATGTGAGCTGAGGCAGGGACAGAGGTCATCCACCCTCCTTCCCCCTGTCATTGCTGAGAGGACCTCATTTCTGAAAAAAAAAATCCTTCCATAGCAGCCCTATTGCCCTCATGCAGCTGTGAGTGATTCAACCCACCCCTCTTTATCAGAAAGGTGGCGTGTGGCCTCCGTCCATCCAATCACCAATCAGAGTGCCTCATCTCCCAGCCACAGAAACTGGGGCATGGATGGGCACATAGTCCCGATGGGACCAATCCAATCCTTGCAGGAACTTCATGGGAAGACCCCTCTTTCTGCAGGACCCCACCCCCACCTACCATCTGCAGTGTGGTGGAGGCAGAGGGTGGTGTCAGATCCATCCGAGACAAGTGGACTACAAGAGATGAAGGGGAGGCTCCCTCCACCACCAAAAAAAAAGGAAGATGCTGTTTGCAGAAGAAGAAGGAATGTGAGCTAGGTTGGTCAAAACAACAGATGGTCATCACAGACACTGCCATCAGGAGGTTCACGGGACTGTGCTGACATGCTGCCAGTATCAGATCATGGGTCTCCTGGTGGCCCCAAATTACCCAGACCACTTAACTCTCAATTCCTAACTTCTGGAACTAGGGAGTCCAGGTCAGAAGGTGATTCAAGGATCCCCAGTTGCGGCACAGAGTATTTGAATCAGCCCCTAGGTTAGATGCAGCACTGGGATTATTTAAATTTTATTTGCAACTCATGGCCGTCTTGCTGACACTGTAATTATTTTGTCAGGATGCTTCTTTAGTGCCAGGCTTTGCTTTCCCCCAGCAGCCTCCCTGGGGCTTGGTTCTGAACAGAAGGTTGGATGTAGATTAGCCAGAAGCAGCAGGACTGCAACGGAGCAGCAGACGAAGCTGCTGTGCGGTGAATGCAAGATAAGGCCTGAGGGTCTTTCTTGACCGGGTCACCTCCGTCACCTGCTCACCTCCAGCAAATCTTGTTGGAAATGACTTGCTACTGCTCAAGTATTGACAGTCAGACCCACCACCTCTCAAGCCAACCCAGTACCTGGTCCTGTCTATTCTTCTTCCTAAACCTTTCTCAAACTCCATCTTTTTCCCACCCATTCCTTTCTCTGCCACCATCCCCCTGTCTCCTCTGAGCATCCATCTAACCATTCTCTGTTCCTTCATCCTTGACCATCCAGAAGCCATCAGTATCTCTTCAAGGATCAAATCTGACCCTATTATCCACTCCCTCCACCCATCAATATCCTTCAATACCTCCCTATCACCCTCAGAAAAAAAACTCCAGCCTCCCAGCCTCCTTGGCATTGTTTAGAGAAACCTACATGATTTAGCCACTACCTGAGTCTTCTACCTTTCAATTACTCTCGCATAGTGAACCTCTTTGGGCTCTTTGAGTGACGTATGCTCTCTTACCTCTGTGGAGCCTTTGCATATGCTATTCCCTCTGCCTGCAACATGGTTCCCTCACTTCCTTTACCTGCATAACTCTTCTTTTTTGTGCCTATTTCTTTTTCAGCTACTACAGATCAATGCCTGCTCAACCGTTAGTCCTCCTTCAGTTCCCACAGAGAACACTGCCTGCAGAAATGTTAGGTGCCCTTTCCGCAGGCTTCCATAGCACCCTGCTCTCTCCCAGTCAAGAGTAAATTATAATTCTTGATTTGCTGTAGAACACACACACACATGTATGGGGTAACCACCTTATGGGAAGGGTCCTTGACCAACGTGTTCACTGTTTCTTCAGCATAGTGCTTGGCACATCAGAGCCATCCACTAAATGTTTGCTAAATGAAATTACTTTTCCAAATATTTATTACTTCTAGTTGACACTACTAAACTTTTTGTTGATACATAATACACATATAGAAAGTGTGGATGTCCTAAACATATGGCTCACTGAATTATCACAAAGCAAGCTCACCTGTGCAACCACAACCCAGGTAAAAACTAGAACATCAAAAGATTCCAAAAGACCTGCTGTCAATCATTCTTTCCCGCCCCCTCTCCAAAGGTGATCACATTATTGACTTCTAAGACAACTGTTTTGCCTGTTTTAAAACTTTCTATTAATAACTTCAAATTTATAAATTTATATTTTATATTAATATATCATACAGTAGGACTCTTTCACATCTGGCTTTGTTTACTTAACATTGTCTCTGAGATTTATTTATCTTGTTGTAGTAATTATAAGTTGTTCCTTTTTTGGCTGTATGATATTTCACTGTGGGAATAATATACTATGATTTTTAATCCATTATACTATTGATGGACATTTGAATACATTCTCGTTTGAGGATATTTATGTCTTTGGTGTGGAGATATACACAGTTCTGTTGAATATGTACTGGCAAATGAAACATTGAACCAGAAAATATGTGTATGTTCATCTTGAGCAGATACTTCGGCCAAACAGTTTTCAAAAGTGGTTGTTTAGACTCCCAACTGCAGTGGGTGAGAGTTCCAGCTATTTTACACCCTTAGTATTGCTGGTCCTTTTAATTGTGGCCATTCTGGTGGATCTGTAGTAGTATCTCATTGCAAATTACATTTGCATTTCCCTGAAACAATGAGGCTGAACATTAGTTTATTGAATATCTTCTTTTGTGAAGTTTGTTTTAATTTTTTCCTGTTCCTTTTCTTCTTGCTTTGTAAAAATTCAGGGCATATTGTGAATATGACCCTTTTTTCAGTAATGGGTATTGCAAACACCTCACCCATTCTGACTGTCATTTTCTTAATGTGCCTTTGATGAAAAAAATTTCTTAATTTTAATGTAATCCAATGTATAGGTCTTTCATTTATGGTAAATGCTATTTGTGCCTTACTTAAGAAATCTTTTCCTACCCCAAAGTCATAAAGATATTCTCCTATCTTCCATGGCTTATTGTTTTACCTTTCATGTTTAGATTTAAAATCCACCTGAGGCCAGGCATGGTGGCTCACACCTGTAATCCCAGCACTTTGCGAGGCCAAAGTGGGCGGATCCCGAAGTCAAGAGATCAAAACCATCCTGGCCAACATGGTGAAACCCTGTCTCTAGCAAAAATACAAAAATTAGCTGGGTGTGGTGGCACATGCCTGTAGTACCAGCTACTTGGGAGACTGAGGCAGGAAAATCGCTTGAACCCAGGAGACAGAGGTTGCAGTGAGCCAAGATCGCGCCACTGTACTACAGCCTGGCAAAAGAGCAAAACTCCATCTCAAAAAAAAAAAAAAAAAAAAAAAAATCCACTTGGAACTGATTATTCTCAGGTAGGAGTCAAGTTTCACTACTTTTTCTTGTGGATAGCTGATTGACCCAGCTACATCTATTGAAAAGACCACTCTTTCCCCACTACTTAGAAAGGCCACCTTTGTCATAAATCATGTTACTTTATATTTGTGTGTTTGTTTCTAGAACCTAAATTTAAGAATCAGCTTATCAATTTCCACACACACAAAAGAAACCTGTTAAGATTGTGAGGACTGCACTGTACCTGTGGATTTGGTGAGAACTGATACCTTTCCAATATTGAATATTCCAATTCATGAATATACTATCTCTCTCCATTTATTATGTCTTTTAACATTTCTCTCCCTAATATTTTAGAGTTTTCTGCAGCGACTCTTACGTATCTTTCATTGGATTAATCCCTAGGTATTTGATGTTTGATGCTATTGTAAATAGTATTGCTTTTAAAACCTCATTCTATAATTGTTTCCCTTTGTTATATAGAAATGAGGTCAATTTTTGTATGTTAAACTTGTATCTAGGGACTTTGATAAAATTAACTTATTATTCCAATAATTTATCCGCAGATTCTTCCAGCTGTACTAATTACTCAAATATGTCATCTGTTGATAATTTTATTTCTTCATTTCTAACCTTTATACATTTTTGTCTTGTTTTATTGCACTAAGACCTTCAGTACAACGGTATATCCCAATCATCTAGCACTCACCCACCCTTTCAACATTTTACCGAGGTTTACATAGATACACCCTACCAGATTAAGAAAGTTCCCTTCTACTCCTAGTTTGCTAAGAATTTTTATAAGAATAAATGTTGGAATTTTTCAAAAGTTTTTTCTGTTTACATTAAGATAATCAAATACCTTTACACATTTATTATATTAAAATGGGAAATTGCATTGATAAATTTTAAATGTTAAACTATCTTTGCATTTCTAAAATATATCCAACTGGTCATGACATATCACTTTTTTTCTTAATTTCTTGCACAAATTAACATATTACTCTTTGTACCAGATTTTGTGTGCTAATATGTTTAGAACATTTGTACCTATACTTAAAAGAGAGATTGGTCTAAAATTTTCCTTTCTTACAATGTTCCTGTCAGATTTTGTTGTTGGGTTATAATAGCTTCTAAAATGAGTTTGAAAGGAGTCTTTACTATCCTCTGGAGGGATTTGTGTATTTGTATTATTTCTTCCACAGATGTTTAAAAATTTTTTGCCAGAGAAGCCATCTAGACCTGCTTGAAGTTTTCTTTGTTAAATGGTTGTAAATTAGATTCAATGTTCTTAAGATGAAGAACTCTATATTTTTACTTTTTTCTTGTATCTGATTTATGATGGGGTTTTTTAAAGGCATTTGTTCATTTTATCTAAACTTACTGTCATAAAGTTGTTCATAATATCCCCTTATTGTATTTTTAATGTTCATTTGACCTATACTGACGCCCTTTTTAAAGTCCTGATCCTGATCATCTCAGGTCTTCTCTGTTTTTCCTGATCACTTGCTAAGGATCAAAAATTAATAAAAATGTTATCAGTCTTTTCAGTAAGCTTTGGGCTTTGTGAACCTTTCCTTAGCATGTTTGTTTTCAGATTCATTGTTTTCTACTCCTATCCTTGTCACTTCCTTCTTTTTATTCTCTTTGTGTTTAATTTGCTGCATTTTTTCAAATTTATAGAAACAGATGCTTAGACCTGATTTCTACTCTTTATTATTTTCTGAATATGGATATTTGAAGCTACACATTTCCCTCTAAGTACTGCTTTAGATACCTCCAATAAGACTTTCCCCATTTTTTATCTTAGGTATAATCTACATAAAATGATAATCTCACTTTTTAGTGTTCAGCTCCGCTCCAAGTTTTGACAAATGTATACAGTTGTGTAACGACCCCCATGATGAAGATACAGAAGAGCTCTATCACCTACCAAAAACAACCTTATGCCCCTACATACAGGGCAAGAATTTTCTCTTCAGCTGCCTCTAAACTGCTATCAAACCCAACCACTGAGTTCTCACTTTTGAGCACTTTTTTCCGTTACAGAAATTTAATTAATCATATAATCACAATTATATGTGATTATGTATGTTGTTTCCATTTTTCTTTTCTATTTTTGAGTAGTTTAAAGCAGAAGGGTAAATCCGGTCCCTGTACTTCACCTTGACCAGAGTAAAAATTCCCACAAGTTTTAATATGTAACCTTTTCATTATCCTTTGGTTGAAAATATTTTCCAATTTCCATTGTAATTTCTTCTTTGGCTCATCAGTTATTTAAAAGTGCACGGTTTGTTTTCCAAACATATGGGAAATTTTCTAGTTATCTTTGGATTAATTTCTAGCTTAAATCTATTGTAGCCAGAGAACATATTCTGTGTGATTTCAGTTCTTTGAAATTTGTTGAGACTTGCCTTATGGCCCAACATATGGTCTGCTTTGTTAAATGTTCCATAGCTCTCGAAAATAATGTGCATTCTGTAGTTGCTGGGTGCAATGTTATACGTATGTCAATTAGGCCAACGTATTAAGCATGTTGATCAAATACTGCCAATCCTTACCTTTTTACCTGATCAGATCATATTACACTCCCTTAATATGATTGTGGGCGTATCTATTTTCTTTTTAGTTTTGTTGACTTTGAGATTTGATACATTATTTGATACAAATGAATTTTAAATTGCCATATCTTCCTTATGAATTATACCTTTTTATCATTATGAAATGTCTCTCTTTATCTCTAGTAGTATTTTTGCCTGAAAGTATACTTTGATATTAGCAAAGCTATTTCAGCTTTCTTTTAATCCATCTTTTAATTTCCATTTATTTTCAATCTATCCTCCTGTTTGTGATGGTCCCTTGTAAGCAGCATATTGTTGGCTTTGTTCTTCTATCCAGTCTAATAATCTTCACCTCTTAATTAAAATATGAAATTCATTTCATTTTAAGTGCCTTATCATCTTGTTACCTTTCTTTTGCATCTAGGTTCCTTTTCGAAAATATTCAGTATGTTCACTTCTGCAGGCCCACAGGAAAAAAAAATCAGTATGTATTATTATGTAACTCTCAATTATTACATTCTTTCACTACTCTCGTATGATTTACCTAGAGATTACAACATACATCCCTGATGTATCAGAAAAAATATATCTAGCCTGGGCAACATGGTGAGACTCTGTCTCTACAAAAAAATTTTTTTAATTTGCTGGGCATGGTGGCATGGCACCTGTGGTCCCAGCTACTTAGGAGGCTGAGATGGGAGAACCACTTCTTGAGAGCCCAAGAGGTTGAGGCTGCAGTGAGCCATGTGTGTTCCACTGCACTCCAGCCTAGGCAACAGAGCAAGACCCCATCTTAAAAAATAGTATACACACACACACACACACACACACGTATATAGACACACATTAATTTCATTCTTACTCCCTAAGTAGCCATCTACACACACACATATTTATATATATACACACACGTGTGTGCACACACACATATATACACACACATATTTATATACACACACACATATATACACACACATATTTATATATATACACACACACATATTTATATATATACACACACACACACACATATGTATATAGACACACATTAATTTCATTCTTACTCCCTAAGTAGCCATCTACACATACACATATTTGTATATATACACACACGTGTGTGCACACACACACATATATACACACACATATTTATATACACACACACATATATACACACACATATTTATATATACACACACACACATACATATGTATATAGACACACATTAATTTCATTCTTACTCCCTAAGTAGCCATCTACACACACACATATTTGTATATATACACACACGTGTGTGCACACACACACATATATACACACACATATTTATATACACACACATATATACACACACATATTTTTATATATACACACACACAGAGGCATGTGTGTGTGTGTGTACTTTCACCATTTGTCAGGAAACAAAAGGTCCTTAGAGCACTTTAACTCCATTGACCACCTCCTAACTTAAATGTTATTATTGTCACGTTTTAAAATTCTATGTTCAGTTGACCCTTGAACAGTGCCCTGAAGCAGTTCTCCTTCACTGGGAACAGACAGATAATGATGAGAACAAAACATGTGACCCCAGGGAATCTCGGAAGCCGGAAACTCAGACCAAGGGGCCTGCCCATTTCGTTCCTACCACCCAACCAGGAAGGAATGAGGGTCAATCGGGAGCAGACGGGTACCAGCCTGCCTGACCTCCACCAGAGATATGTTCCTCAGGGTCAGGACCAGCCATTTCTCAGTGATGCGCATTTCCAACATAAACACTCCTTTGAGGAATCCTGCATTTTTTCTAGCACCTCTTGAGACTGAAAGAGACATGTGTGAGAGTCTGAAGAAGAAGGTGAGAAGGGAGAAGGGGGCAGTGAGAATTTTCACATGGGACTCAAGAGAAGTGGGAAGAAGTTTGTAAACGTAGCCAGGTGTGTTTAAGCATTCACAAGACGTTTTCGATGGGCTCTGGCTTTTTGTTTGTGTGTGTGTGTTTGTTTTGTTTTGTTTCTTGAGACAGTGTTACTCTGTCACCAGGCTGGAGTGTAGGGGTATGATCTCAGCTCTACTGCAACATCCACCTCCCCAGTTCAAGAGATTCTCCTGCCTCATCCCCTCAAGTAGCTGGGACTACAGGTGCCCACCACCACGCCTGGCTAATTTTTGTATTTTTAGTAGAGAGGGGGTCATGCTATGTTGTCCAGGCTGGTCTTGAACTCCTAGCCTCAAGTGATCTGCCCACCTCAGCCTCCCAAAGTGCTGTGAATACAGGCGTGAGCCACTGTGCCTGGCCTCTGTGGGCTCTTGAACCTTCCTAATGAGACATCTAATACTCACCAGAAGTGGAGCAAATACTCCAACTTCTAAAACCTTCCTATGTTGCCTGACGTGAAGACCACTGGCTGGTTCATTACAAATTTGCTGCAAAAACATAAGACCTGCACAGGCCATCGCTGTAAGAAGGCAGCCCGGAGGTGACGGGAAGCCAGTGGTCCTGCCTGTCACAGTTGCCTGAGATGAATGACTTTCATTTCCCCACGCCACCAAGACATAATCACCCACAGCACTCCCACCCAAGTTTAATTTCACATCACGCAGCTTTCACAAATGAGTGATTGGGGGCAGTGCTTATCGGGGAAATCTTTTTGTAGCCACCAAACCTCCAGAACCATTTCTCCTTTAATTTCCGCCCCGTTCTTCCTGCAGAAACAAGTAAGATTGAGTTAGGGAGCCATTCTGGGAAGCTAGGAAATAGATTTGTATCCAAACCAAGAAGCATCCCATCCATTATGGGAGGGACAGGAACGGAGAAGAGCCAGGAAAAAGTTGTAAACTGGCAGCCTGAGGGCCCATATCAGTCGGCAAAGGTGTTTTGTTTGGACCACCCAGTGTTTTGCTGTTTTGTTTTTTAACGTTAAAAATCTGTAAAAATTCAGAGATTTAACATAAAAATCCAGCTGTCAGCCTTCTCCTGGAAAATCAGATCTGAACATGCTGAGCCAATATGGCAACAACCAGATGGAACCAAACGACCAGGGCACATGCTCCCCAATTTGCCTCAACCCCCACGCGCACTTCACTCACGTGTGTTTCCCATGGAGTAACCAGCGCATCTTGGGTTGGCCCCAGGTGGTTCTGGTCTTTTTTTTTTTTTTTTTTTTTTTCTGAGCTGGAGTTGCACTCTTGTTGTCCAAGCTAGAGTGCAATAGTGCGATCTCGGCTCACTGCAACCTCCGTCTCCCAGGTTCAAGCGATTCTCCTGCCTCAGCCTCTCAAGTAGCTGGGGTTACAGGCATGCACCACCACACCTAGCTAATTTTTGTATGTTTAGTAGAGACAGGGTTTCTCCATGTTGGCCAGGCTGGTCTCAAACTCCCGACCTCAGGTGATCTGCCCGCCTCAGCCTCCCAAAGTGCTGGGATTATAGGCATGAGCCACGACGTTTAGCCGGTTCTGGTCTTAACACTGAAAGTGTCATGTTCTGGGAGGCCTGCCTGTCCCAGTTGAACGGAGATGGTCAGTTATCCTAGGTACCAACCTGGCCCCAATAAACATAGCGGACAATACTCATATCTTATGCATCCCCTGCTAGGCACAGCTCTAAGCACTGTAAGGGGGTTAACTTATGTAATCCTTGCAGAAACTCTGAGGCAGGTACTATATCCATCCTAGTTTTATGGTGAGAAACTGAGGCACAGTCGGCTGAAGCATATGCAGCCTGGAGGACGCAGCTATGAACTGGGACTTCAGTCTCTCTCCCGGGGTGAGGTCTCTCTAATCCAGGGAGTCAGGGCATCTTATTTTAGGTCAAAGCAAAGGAGGAAATTGACTGATCTGCTTCCAACCTGCTTACCACCACGGCCTTCTTGGTGGCAGATATGGTTCCTACCCACCCAACATCTGGCTCCTCCTCTTCTTGCTTAGATTACAGGGCCGTGATTTTGCACAGCAACTATCATATACAGGGAAGGCGAGCCCCTTCCCCAACCCAAAAGAATGACCCTAGATGGTCCCCAGCATGGTAATTTTACTCCCATAAGTTTGGTTTGATTGGTTTAGGATTTATGGCCCAGTTCTGAACAATGAAACGTTAAAAGGAGCTATGGTGAGGTTTTTGTTCTTGGAAGGTTTTCACTCCCTGATACAGGTAGCAATAGGGACAAAACTTTCTCCTATTTTCTTCCTTGAATGAGGTTATGTAAGGATGGGATGCATGGAGCTGTGGCAGCCATTTTGTGACCAAGGCACAAACCTAAGGATGAAAAGTCAACAGATTCAGCAGAGTGGGCCAGAGGGGAAGAAAGAGCCTTGGTCCTCGGTGACACAGTGAAGCCACCAAGCCAACCCTGGAGTAACCCACCTCCAGGGTTTGCTTAGGTCCCTATTAGTTTATTACATTGTAACCTGCAGCTGGACACATCCTGTATGACATGCCATGTGACCCTCAAGAACACCTTTGCTTTTCCCGTAAAATCTAGAACAGCCTATGTCCTATTTCCCTTCTGTCTAAGCCCTCCTCTGACCCTGTAGGGACTTCCAAGGTTTAGGGGACACCTCCCAAGCATGAGGCATGCCAGGCCCAGTCTTACCATGTCGGTCACATGGAATTGAACAAAACAGAGAAATATTGATTGGCGGAGGAGCCAAAACTCACCATGCAGAAGATAGCAGGGTCAAGGAAAGGGGCCTGTTTCTCCCAATGTATTCGGCAAGTAATGGAGTGAGCACCAGTGATGGTGAGGTCCGTCCCTCGAAGGTTCCCGCTCATCTCCTCCAAGTGCTCTCCCACATCACAGCCTCTTCAGGTCCTGGCTTTGACCTTCGTGCACCATATGACTTGAACGGGTTCCTTTGCCTTTCTGTGCTTCAGTTTCCTCCTCTGTAAAATGGAGAGAATAGTAATCTCAACCTCATAGTGTTGTGTGGTAATTGAACAAAATGATATGATAACTACAACATTTTCTGCAAGATGCCTGGCACATAGACGCATTCTATAAACGTCTGTGATTATCTTTATTATGGAGGCAGGAAGGTGGAGCAAGTGAGAAGGACTTAGGTACCAGCATTCCCATTTTGTAGGCAATGAACCTAAAACCTTAAGAGGTTAAAATGAATTGTCCTCAAGTCACCCAAAATATGGTCAAATAACTAAATTTGAATTTAAACATGGGTCTATCTCATTCCAAAATCTGTTCTAGAAAGCAGAGTGTACCGGGCACGGGGGCTCACACCTGTAATCCCCGCACTTTGGGAGGCCGAGGTGGGCACATCACAAGGTCAGGAGATCAAGATCATCCTGGCTAACACAATAAAACCCTGTCTCTACTAAAAAAATTAGCTGGGTGTCATGGCGCATGCCTGTAGTCCCAGCGACTCAGGAGGCTGAAGCAGGAGAATTGCTTGAACCTGGGAGGCGGAGGTTGCACAGTTAGCCGAGATCATGCCACTGCACTCCAGCCTCAATGACAGAGTGAGACTCCATCTCGAAAGAAAGAAAGAAAAAGAAAGAAGGAAGGAAGGAAGAAGGGAGGGAGGGAAAGAAGGAAGGGAGGGAGGGAGGAAGGGAGGGAGGGAGGGAGGGAGGGAGGGAGGGAGGAAGGAAGGAAGGAAGGAAGGAAGGAAGGAAGGAAGGAAGGAAGGAAGGAAGGAAGGAGGGAAGGAGGGAAGGAGGGAAGGAGGGAAGGAGGGAAGGAGGGAAAGAAGGAAACAAAAGGAAGAAAAGAAAAGAAAGCAAGCAGAGTATTATTTCAAAGCAGGTATTAAAGGCAAGAAAAAAAAACAAAAATTTCTATTCATATTTGGGATACTTTCAATAAAGAAAAGCAAAGAGGTTTTCTAGATGGCAGGCTAAACTATTTTTACTGAGACCTTTAATTAAAGACAATTACCCTTGGTGATAGAATGGCTGATCTCAGCACTCAGGAAAATTGCCCCAAATGGCAAATGGAATTAAATACCCATTCAGCTACTGACAGATGCTCTCCAAAGCAATAGAACCACAGGATTTGATTACAATGACAAGAATAGGGTCTGGGCCCCAGAATGGAGGACAAAATCCACTTTCAAACGATTCTCCAATGACTTCAATTAACTGTGGATTAAACCAGGCAGTTAGTTGTGTAAGCATAGATCTCTCTGTGGTTCAAATTAAATTTCGTCTAGTACAAATGCCACTTTGAGATTTTCAGAGAGAAAACACAGCACTCAAGAAATGCAGTTGGATCTCATCTGGGTGTATAGTGTAATTAGAGATCAGGTGGGCTCTCCCTATTCCCCAGGGCATGGTTAAGAGTTCTTTTGTTTGATGATAATTATTTATAATTATTATTAGCAATATCCTCAGAATACCCCCATGCCTACTTACCTGTCCAATTCCCATCTACCCTAAGAGAATCAGCAGACTCTAGGCTCTGAGCCAAATCCAGCCAATGCTTGTTTTCTTGTAAATACATGTTTTTGGAGCACCACCATGTTCATTCCAGTTACATACTGCCTTGGGCTGCTTGCATGGGGCAAGGGCAGAGTAGAATCGTTGTGTAAGTTGCAACAGAGACTATAGGTGGCCAGCTAAGGCAAAAATGTTTGCTTTCAGACCCTTTAAGAAAACATGGTTTGCACCTGTAATCCCAGCACTTTGGGAGGCCAAGGCAGGCAGATCGCCTGAGGTCAGGAGTTTGAGACCAGCCTGGCCAACATGGTAAAACCCTGTCTCTACTACCAATACAAAAATTAGCCAGGCGTGGTGGCATGGACCTGTAATCCCAGCACTCAGGAGGCTGAGGCAGGAGAATTGCTTGAAACCCGGGAGGTGGAGGTTGCAGTGAGCTGAGATTGCACCACTACACTCCAGCCTGGGAAACAGAATGAGACTCCATCAAAAGAAAGTGAGAAAGAAAGAAAGAAGGAAGGAAGGAAGGAAGGAAGGAAGGAAGGAAGGAAGGAAGGAAGGAAGGAAGGAAGGAAGGAAGGAAGGAAGGAAAGGAGGGAGGGAGGGAGGGAGGGAGGGAGGGAGGGAGGGAGGGAGGGAGGGAGGGAGGAAACATGTACAAACCCCTGCAGAGACAGTAGAGAGGAACACTTTCTGAAGGACATTGTTGGCCACACTCAGACATTGAGACTTTGTGCAGAAGGTGATAGAGAGTGCCTGGAAAGTTAGAAGGAGGGGAAGCGTGGCCCCCGCAGCTGATGCCATCGGGACCCCATCCTGTCCCCTGGTCATCTCCTCTACGAGGATGAGGTCGCCTGCTGCAAACACTTGTGGGCACACAAGCCCTGCCCTGTCCATGCTCTCATTAGCGATCCAGGGTGTCTGAAGTCCACAGAGCACAGGCTCAGGAGTCAGCCAGACCTGTACTCAAATTCCAGCTTCTCCCATGTCCTACTGAGCAACCTTAAGCAAGTTGCTAAAGTTTTTCTGTGGCTGGAGAGATGGACGGGCCAACTTTTCAGGGCCTTGGAGGACAAGCGAGAGAAATGGGCAGCACAGATGTTAAGTTTGATTTGTGCTTGTATTGAAGCAGGAGCAGTGGGGAACAAACCTCTGAAACACCAAACTGAGGAAGGAAGTGGCTTTTCATTTGGCTGGGAGCTGCAGGGGGGCTACGGCCTCATTCACCAAACTCCCGGAGCTGCAGTTTCTCTCCCCTTTTATAGGCTTATAATGATAAAGGGGAAACTGAGGCAGAACTAT
The DNA here is from genome assembly GCF_049354715.1 of Callithrix jacchus. Lineage (NCBI taxonomy): Eukaryota > Metazoa > Chordata > Mammalia > Primates > Cebidae > Callithrix > Callithrix jacchus. The sequence goes on along the minus strand of NC_133506.1, from coordinate 46,669,811 downwards.
GTCATTGTCCACTTGCTGGACGTCTGACCTTACAATTTTTTACTTCATTGATTTGCTAATTCATATGCAGCGTGAGCAGGGACCAGCAGGGGAGGGGGCTTACAGAGACAAGACAAAACAACAGGCTGTTGGCAGAGGTGCTTCCAGGAGGGAGCCTGGTCCTTGGAGACGTAGGGGCCAAGCTCCAGCCAGCAGAGATAACATTCATTTGCAGCTCTTTCAAGGTCAACAGATAGTAGAGACCCTGGGAACTAAAGAGGGAGCTTCGGGAGGCCAAGGCGGGAGAACTGCTTGAGCCCAGGAGTTCAGGACAAGCCTGGGCAATGTAGTAAGACCCTGTCTCTACAAGAAATTAATATAATTCATTGGGGCATGGTGATTTGTGCCTATAGTCCCAGCTACTTGCAAGGCTGAAGCAGGAAGATCACAGCTGCAGTGAGCTGTGATCATGCCACTGCACTCCGGCCAGCCTGCATCAAAAAGTCAGACCATTTCTTGAAGCAGAAGCAGAAGGAAGAAGAAGAAGAAAGGAGGAGGAGGAGGCGGAGGAGGAGAAAAAGGAGGAGGAAGAGGAGGAGAAGGAGGATGAGGAGGAGAAAAAGGAGGAGGAAGAGGAGGAGGAGGAGGAGGAGGAGGAGGAGGAGGAGGAGGAAAGAAAAACAATAAGGGGAAAAAACTATTTTAAAAAACCAGTCTAACTCCTGATAGTGTCTTCTGTCTAATGCAGTGGGCAGCTCAGAGAACGAAAATCTGTGTCTCATCTTTGCTCTGGGATTTGAATAAAGTCAGTTCCACCTGCTTAAGATCCTAGAAAATGGGGGGCATTTTTATTATGTTTCGATTTCAGCAAATTATCACTTTCCTCAGGAAAGTCCACCAAAATAATGAACAGGAAGTTGTAGAAATTCAGGAGAGAAACCCATTTTGCTCCAATGACAGCAAACCACATTTGAACTTGAGATAATGTAATTATCTGCTCCAGTTCAATATTTCCAGTGAAGATTTTGAGAAACAGAATTCGATTTTCAGTAATGGAGATGCATTTCAATACATGCCACAGCTGGACAGATTCAACTTGTTGCACCAAAGGCGCTATTTCCTGGCCATGTTGAAGAGTAAAATCTCAAACTCACAGTTTCAATGGAGCCAAGAAAGAAAATAAATCCTTTAGCACTAGGCAGGATGGAGAGGGTTTTAACCAGGCCCTGGAAGTACTCCATTCCCAGGAACTCACTGTGCTGGGAGAAATAATGGCCCAGCTCTCAGGAATACAGTCGGTTTGAGCTGGAACAGTTTTTAGACATTACCTAGGGCAACTAAGGTTCCATAAAACATGAACCATAAGATGTTTTGTGTTTTGTTTTGTTTTGTTTTTTTATGAGACAGGATCTTGCTCTGCCGCCGAGGCATAAGTGCAGTGGTGCAATCATAGCTCACTGCAGCCTTAACCTCCTCTCCTCATCATCCTGCCTTGGCCTTCGAGTAGCTGAGATTACAGGCACATGCCACCATGCTCAGCTAACTTTTTAATTTTTAGTAGAGACAAGTTCTTGCCATATTGCCCAGGCTTGAACTCCTGGGTTCAAATGATCCTCCAGCCTCAGCCTCCTAAAGTGCTGGGGTTATAGGCACAAGCCACCATGCCCAGCCCACCGTCAGATGTTTCTAAGAATACAAGACCCCAGCAATAAGTAACAAAAAATTTTAAATCCACCTATCAAGAAAGAGATTCCCTTTTCAATTGATCTGTATCATTACAACCATGAAGGAACCTCTATTTGGTGCCACTGATTCTTCAACACTTCCTTTTGAAACAATAGGCCCTAGGTCAGTGGCAACACCGCCCAGCTAGAATTTTCCTTATAGATCAGGAGTCAGCAAACACTTTCTCCAGAGGCCCAGAGAGTGACTATTTCAGACTCTGCATGCCACATGGTCCCGGTCACAATTAAAGGTGAAGGCAGCTATAGACAAAAAGTCAGAAAGCATGAGTGTGGTTGTGTTGTAATACACCTTTATTTATGGGTACTGAAATTTGAAATATTCTTCACATATTATAAAATATTATTCTTCCTTCCATTTTTTCCCCCAACCAATTTAAAAATGAAAACATCTTTCTTAGCTTGGGAACAGCGCAAAAATAGGCAGCAAGCTGGGATTTGGCCATGGCCATAATTTGTAGACTGTTGTAGCATACGGTGGCGGACGGAGAAGAGGGCTTCACTGTGGTGGTTACCTGCTTGGATGCCGAAATTCCAGCTGCTGAGTTTATCACTCCTGTGACTCCAGAGAGTTGCTTTGCTTCTTTGAGCCTCAGCTTTCCCCTCAGTGAAGTGAGAATAATAACAGCACCTACCTCAGCAGGTTGTTGTGAGCATGAAGTGAGTTAATCCACATAAAGTGAAGAAGTGAGTTAATCCACATAAAATGCTTAGAACATTACATGGTGTACAGTGTTAAATCAATATTAGCTCTTGTTACTGTTACTTTCTCTTTAGAGCAAGGGATGCTGATTTTTCAACAATGGTGATAATATAGTTTCCTTTTTACCTAAACTTATTAGGTAAAAAGTCAATTTAAAGGGAAATATCATTTGAATGCATGTAGCCTTATGCGAATAGGGTAAAAATTATACATGGGATGCTAAAGGTTCAGAAATACTTTGCTAGTTCCTCATCTTCACTATACAAGGTTAGGAAATAAATATTAATAATTGGACAGTCTTCATATTAAAAAAGAATTAGTCTGGGTATGATCTCAGCCCTTTCGGAAGCCAAGGCAGGCAGATCGCCTGAGCTCAGGAGTTTGAGACCACCCTGAGCAACATGGTGAAATCCCGTCTCTACTAAAACCAAAAAAATTAACCAGGCATAGTGGCGGACACCTGTAATCCCAGCTATTCAGGAGGCTGAGGCAGGGGAATTGCTTGATCCCTGGAGGCAGAGGTTGCAGTGAGCTGAGATGGTACCACTGCACTCCAACTTGAGCTACAGAGTTAGACTCTGTCTCAAAAAAATTTTTTTTAATAAATCAATTTTAAAAATAAATAAAAGAGAATTTGAGAGCATTTCCTTGTCTGTGATTTTAACTGTTAGAGTCATGTGTGTACCTTGTCTTTCTAACCCTGCTATACTTTGAGCTCTTAGAGGAAATGAACACATCGCTTCTCAACCCCTAATCCTCAGATGTGGAACATAGCCACAGAAAGTGGCCACTGATATTTGTTTTTTGAATTGAGGTAAGATGGATTACCCTATCTCAACTGAAAACTAAAAATAAAATCCTAAGCCCTGCAACCAACTGAATGGACCCCCATCTTAGCCAAGAGAACCTCGGAGAAACTGTAAAAACTGAATTCTGCGCCATAATGGGGCAGGAGGTCAGACTCACCCTGTTATAAACCCCTTCCCTTTTGTGGCTCAGACTTAGTAACAGACCGACATTCATGTGAACACAGAGATTGTAAGACTGACAGGATAGACTTTGTGGCAATAAGATACAAATTATAAACAGGATCTATCGCCATGCCAAGCAAGGGTGAAGTCACACACCCCCATCCTTAAAGAAACTACTGTAGTCATATGCTAACAACAGCAAGATTTCTCTTTTTCTCTAGCATCTAAATAAGCACTGACCTCAAGATCAGCAACACTAAACAATTGCAACTCACACCATATGCCAACTGCCCCCCTGTTCCACAAGCCACAACTTCAGCTTTGACTGGACAGAGACTGATTTCGGTAACTTCTCCCCAGTAAGAGACCGCCAGCCGTAAACAGGTTCTGGCCAATTTATGGAGGCTGCACACTAAGTGCCTCCATGGCCCTGCTTCACCTTTTGAGCTTTAAATGCATTTAAACACTATCTCCTTCCCAAAGTGAACATAGGTCACATGTAACACACGTTTGTTCATGCATACATCAGAACCCCTTTCATGAATATTCATAGCCCCTCGTGTAACCTGCTGAAGATGTCTATTTGGCCCACTCATTCACGAATTCCTGTCTCGTCTTTCCCTCCCTCGGAGTGTCTGCTAACGGTGTCTTCCAGAGGTGATGCTTCCCCATCTGTGAGAATGGCCACCTTCCAGGCTATGATTCTTTATAAGAAATAGTCTCCTTTCTACATTTATACATTTGTGACTTTTTCTCAGTTGACACAACACGTAGGAACCTTCAAGTCACTTCCAGACTCCCAAAAGACCAGGAGTCCGATTTCTTCATTCATTCATTTCACAAACACTTAAGAACCCCAATCAGGAGCAAGCTCTGCTCAGAGAACCCTGAGAAAAGGAATAAATAACCATTGCTCCTGGTCTTTGATGCTTGGCTCTGAATTATTTGATGATGCATTCCTAACTTTAAAAACTGCCACTCACCTTTAACATGTATCCATTATTAATATGTGGTCATTATTATTTATTGTTATATTATTATATAATAACTATTATGTTATTACATAGTCATTTTTTTTTTTTTTTGGAGACAGAGTATTGCTCTGTCACCCAGGCTGTAGTGCAGTGGCCACGCTTTCAGCTCACTGCAACCTCCACCTCCCAGGTTCAAGCAATTCTCCTGCCTCAGTCTCCTCAGTGGCTGGAATTACAGGGACCTACCACCACACCTGGCTAATTTTTGTATTTTTAGGAGAGATGGGGTTTCACCATGTTGGCCAGGCTGGTCTTGAACTCCTGACCTTAAAGTGATTCACCCACCTCAGCCTCCCAAAGTGCTGGGATTACAGGTGTGAGCCATTGTGCCTAGCCATATAGTCATTATTATATATATTTTATTATGATATAAAATACAATTATAATTATACACTATAACATCTGGTATTATAATTAACAAAGTACTATTTATTAATTAGGACTAAAAAGGAAGAAATGACCATCGCTCCTGAGCTGCCCCTGGTGTGATGAACCAGGAGCAGCTCAGAAGCAATGATTATTCCTTTTTATTCCTTTGGAATAAAGGAATAAAAGGGACCCTGCCCATTACAGAAGCTGGGCATGCTGTTCCATAGACATTTGTCTAGTGAGTGAATGAAGGCACAGATGAATGAATGGATGAATATTTGCTCAGGTCCTAGCTGCACTATTTTCAGAATAAAAATACTAATAGAAGTAGGAGCTAGATTGTATTATTCCCAATTCTAACAACTGCACAGCAGAAATGATTTTAGCCCTGTGACTACTTGGACTGAGAGAGGAGAGAGCACTCCCGGCATGCCACCTGCTGGGAAAGGGGCACAGCTGCTGCAAGGCCCCAGGTTGCCTGACCCTGAGCCAGCTTCTCATGCCCTTTGCCAATGGCTTCAATCTGGGGACTGAAGGGGATTCCACTGGCTACGTCAACCCCATCATCTGTCTCAGATATCACCTCCCATACCTCTGCCATCTCTTCACCCACGAGCTACTGGAATACCACCAGGGATGGGACTCCTGTTTTTACCTTGTGTGGCTAGAAGAGTCTTCTTAATTTGGAGTTGACATTGGTCTACCTGTGACTCTGTCTATGGGGTCCATCCTTAGGAGTTTTAGAAAACAAGTCTACTGGCTTTCTGTGCTACTCACAGAGGGATCCATACAGCACTGTTCTGGTTTTGCATTGTAATTTAAAGGGAACCTTTCACAATGTCTGGAGCCCTTCATGTCCTGCAAATGAAGGAGGAGGATGTCTTTAAGTTCCTTACAGCAGGAACCCACTTAGGTGGCACCAATCTTGGCTTCCAAATGGAATAGTACCTCTGTAAGAGGAAAAGTGACCACATCTGCTTCATGCATCTGAAGGGGACCTGGGAGAACCTGCTGCTGCTGCTGGCTCAAGCCATTGTTGCCATTGAAAACCCTGCTGATGTCAGTGTCATATCCTCTGGTAACACTGGCCAGAGGACCGTGCTGAAGTGTTCTGCTGCCACTGGAGCCACTGCTAGTGCTGGCCGTGTCACCCCTGGAACCTCCACTAGCCGGATCCAGGCAGCCTTCCCAGATCCACAGCTGCTTGTGGTTACTGATTGCAGGGCTGACCACCAGCCTCACATAGAGGCATCTTATGTTATAACCTACCTACCATTGCTCTGTGTCACACAGACTCTCCTCTGTGCTATGTGGACGTCGCCATCCCATGCAACAAGGAGCTCACTCTGAATTTGATGTGGATGCTGGCCTGGGAAGTTCTGCGCAGGCAGTGACACCATTGCCCGCAAACACTGGTGGGAGGTGACGTCTGATCGCTACTTCTACAGAGAACCTGAAGAGACTGAAAAAGAAGAGCAGGCTTCTGCTGAAAAGGCTGTAACCGAGGAGGAATTTCAAGGTGAATGAACACTGCTCCAGCTCCTGAGTTCACTGCTGCTCACCCTGAGGGTGCCGCTGGTCTCACGGCATGCAGGTGTCCTCTGTGCCTATCCAGCAGTTTTCTATTCAAGACTGGAGCACTTAGCCTGCCACGGAAGACTGGTCTGCACCTCCCCCGGCTCAGGCCACTGAATGGATAGCAGCAACCACTGAATGGCCTTCAGCTATTCTTCCATGGGCTCTTAAGCCACATGGAAATAAGATTGACTGAAAATAAGCATCAGTTTCTAAGAAGTTTTTTAGAAAGAAAAGGAGTCTACTCTTCTAGCTGTGTGGATGAATGTGCGTGCGTGTTTAGATAGATAATGCTAGCATTCAATATTGATAGAATATTTATATATAATTAAGATTTATTGAGTGCTTATCATATGCCAAGTACTTTACAGAAATTATCCCACTTAATCCTCACAGCATGACTATGAAGTAGGTATCATCAGACCCCCTTCTTCAGATAAGGACACCAAGGTTCAGAGAACTTGCGCGACCTGCCCAGAGCCCCGGACAATTCCTATCCGAGCAGAAGCTACACCCAGGTCCACGGTGACCCCAGCACCCTCCTTCTGGCTGCCATGCCACCCTCTTGCAGGCCTTACCAGCCTGGTCCCTTGCCTCTACAGTCCATTTGTGTTATTCGAGTAATCACTTTTCCTTTAAAAAATGTTAGAAGGCACAGAATTCATCTATAATCCCATCACCCAAAGATAACTATTGTTAATATTTCCATGCATTTTTCAAGATATAGTTTGAAGTGCTTTTTTTTTTTTTTTTTTTTTACAAAAATGACCTCATACTATACATTCTATTTTGTAACCCATATTTTCTTACCGAATTATATATCTGGAACATCTTTCCGTCACAACTCATAAAAGCTGGCATCGGCCGGGTGCGGTGGCTCAAGCCTGTAATCCCAGCACTTTGGGAGGCCGAGGCGGGTGGATCACAAGGTCAAGAGATTGAGACCATCCTGGTCAACATGGTGAAACCCCGTCTCTACCAAAAAATATACAAAAAAATAGCTGGGCATGGTGGTGCGTGCCTGTAATCCCAGCTACTCAGGAGGCTGAGGCAGGAGAATTGCCTGAACCCAGGAGGCGGAGGTTGTGGTGAGCCGAGATCGTGCCATTGCACTCCAGCCTGGGTAACAAGAGCCAAACTCCGTCTCAAAAAAAAAGCTGGCATCATCATTTTATGACTGCCTAGAATTTCATTCTGTGGATATACCAAAATGTATTCAACAATTCACCTCTCATTGCACATTTAATTTTCTCCAAATACAAATCCCCCAACACATAGACTGGCTCATAGATCTTTGTGCATACATCCCACTGTTTTGTAGGTTATTGCCTATAAGGAAAATTGTTTGAGTCCAAGGTTATGCCCGCTCAAAGATGTCGCTACAGAATCCTGACAGCCCTCAGCAGTGTAGAAGAGGGCTTGTGTCTCCACCCTCTAGCCCACAGAGCTGTCACCTTTTTAAATCTTGGCCAATCTAAAAATTATAATAAAATGGCCAGGAAAAAGTATAACAAAGTGACATCTTATTTTCAGGTATTTATCTTTTATTACCAGTGAGGCTGAATTTCTTCCAGTATCAGACAGTTTCAGTTCCTCATTTGCACACTTACATCAATTACTATGGTGTCCCTAAGAGCACAAAATACCCCAGGTGGGGTTCAGACCAGCATAGATTTCAGAGGCATCTGCCCACCGGGTCTCAGCCAAGTGGTTAACAGTCACCACAAGGTGCTGACCAGCCACCAGGGCCCAAAATGTGCTCCAGCTCCAAACATGCTACAAGCCTGTCTGCAGCCCTCTGGTTTCTGTCAACACTGCCTCTGCTAAACTACGCTGCTGTGGAGCCTGCACTAAGTGCAAAGCTGGCTCCCGTGCCGGGCACCTCACCCACGCCACAGGAAAGGCTGCCTTGATTTGAACCTCTACTCGGGGCCTGCAGGGAGGGGTGCCTCTGTGTAAACACACTTGTGGCTTTTCGTTCTCCTTCCTCCTATTTGAAAGCTAGGAGTTAAGTATGATTTGGCCCAGCGATCAAGTCACTCATGATGCTGCATAACCTGCTGCCATTTTATAAACTCGAAATTTTTCTCATTGATGGGTCTTGCTGTTGAGGGTAAGACTGACCAGCCCCCTCCCATGACGCTGAGTGCCTGGAGGAAAGGATGTAGTGTGGCAACCTCAGCCGTGTCCCAAGAACCAGCATCCTTCCCCTTTTCCCAGGGGGTCAACACCTCTGTTTTTCTTACCCAAGTCTATCCACGACCTACTGCCTATGCCCCACCTCCAGCCTATGGAACAAGCAGAGTTCCAGACCTGGGTTCAAGTTCCCCACTGCCAGGGGTCAGATAAGTTACTTATCTTCTCAGAGGCTCAGTTTGTTCATCAGTAAAATGGGGACAGTAATAATACCCAGCTCATAAAGTGGCTGTGAAGATAAAATAAGACTACATCCATTAACATAATCTTGGAAAGGACGACATGTAGAGCTGATTTCATTTTTATTTTACAAATACTGATTGGCCAGTTGCATTCATTGTAATCACTCTCCAAATATAAGTGAGGCATAGGAAAACTTACAGATAAATTCTAATTATTTGATCTGACTGCCCACAAATAATTAGAATTTCTGATTATTTCGAAATAATTAGAAATACTGATTATTTGATCTGATTGCCTTTCTGTGGCCTCAGATATGGGCCCTGATGCAGGTACATGCTCACTAATATTTGCTGACTTGAACTGAGCTAAGGTGGCCAAAGCCAATGTTTCTGAACCCTGAGTCCCTTTCTTTCTTTCTTTCTTTTTTGAGACGGAGTTTCACTCTTGTTGCCCAGGCTAGAGTGCAATGGTGTGATCTCGGCTCACTGCAACCTCCACCTCCCAGGTTCAAGCAATTCTTCTGCCTCAGTCTCCCAAGTAGCTGGGATTACAGACATGCACCACCACGCCTGGCTAATTTTGTATTTTTAGTAGAGATGGAGTTTCTCCATGTCGGTCAGGCTGGTCTCGAACTCCCAACCTCAGGTAATCCACACTCCTGGGCCTCCCAAAGTGCCGGGATTACAGGCGTGAGCCACTGCACCCAGCGACTAAGGTCCTTTCAGCTCACAATAGCTCAGTGGTGTGGTGCCTGACTCAGTGGCTGCAGCGTGTCTTTTGTCCACTCATTCAGGAAGCACTGATGAGCCCCGAAATCAAGTCTTGTGCTGGGGAAGTCCCGTGAAAGCAATAAAGGGTTCTGTTGTCGAGCTGTTTATCATGCAGAGAAGGACAAACCCCCACACATACTACTACTGTCCAAAGCCAGTGGCCGGAACATATAAGATGATGCAGTCTGACCTGCGGCCTCTGCAGCAGTCAGCCCAGGACAGTCAGGACTTGGCGACGACTGCCAGCTTCCCAAATCAATCCCTGGGTCCCTTTCACAGTCCTCTTGTAGCACATGCTTCCATAGAGCTATCACTGCTAAGGGTGAGATTGCGAAGCAAATCCAATATTTCTCAAATCCACTGAGATATGTTGCCTGGCCTGGGAAGAAGAAAGAAAGAGAAGGAAAATGAAGGGAGAGAAGAAGAGGCTGGGCACAGTGGCTCATGCCTGTAATCCCAGCACTTTGGGAAGCCGAGTCAGGCAGATCAGGAGTTCAAGACCAGCCTAACCAACTTGGTGAAACCCTGTCTCTAGTAAAAATGCAAAAATTAGCCAGGCATGGTGGCTCATCACTGTAATCCCAGCTGCTCAGGAGGCTGAGGCATGAGAATTGCTTGAATCTGGGAAGCAGAGGTTGAGCCAAGATTACACCACTGCACTCCAGCCTGGGTGCAGAGTGAGACTCCAGTTCAAAAAAGAAAAAGAGGAAGGAAGGAAGGAAGGGAGGGAGGGAGGGAGGAACCACCTAAGTCCTAAACACAAAATGACACATTATCTCCCACAAAAGTTATGAACAAGCCACATTTTCCTTACACTAAAATTAACTCATTCTGGCCTGTCAAGCTTTGCTGTATTTGAATCACCTAGGAGGCTCGTTAAATACTTGGATCCTGGGACCCACTTCTAGAGGTCCTGAAACCATGGGTCTGGGTTGGGGCCTAGGAATCTGCAATTTTATTCTAAATTCTCAAAGTCCTTGAACCCCAAAGCATGGTCTTCAAACGGCACCTTGACTACCAGCTACGATAGCTCTGCTCCTGTCAGTGCAGACTCCCAGGCCCGCCCTGCAACCTATTAAATTGAAATCTGTACTTTAACAAGATCTCTGGGTGTTTTATGTGCTCATTAAAGTTTGAGCAGCCCTGCCTTTGGTGATTCTCATTTAAGAAGTCCAAATACCACTTGGAGCATAATAAATAATACAGTGAACTAGGCAGTGTTTAGAGTGCTTAACATATAATAACTCATGTGTGAGTCAAAAGAATCCTGTGAGGTAGAGACTGTTATTATCCCATTTTATAGATGAGAAAAATAAGGCACAGAAAGCTGAAGTAACTTGCCAAAGTCTCAAAGCTGGCACGTGTGGAAGATGAGATTGAACCCAAGCTGACCAGCACCTGAGGCTCCCACGTGCTCGCATTGAATTCACCTGGAAATTGACAAGCCCTGCATCATCCTGGCTGCCCTCCTGGGCCCCGATTTCTCAAACAAGGTGTTCAGCAGCTCTGCGAAAACAAGAAGAGCTGAACTGCTCTGGGATGTCCCATGGCCAAATAACACGTGCAAATTACATTGATTCTCTGGGAAGAAAAAGGCTGTGTGGGTCTGGGCAAAGTTATTACATTTTTTAACTCAACCAGTTTAGAAAAAAAAATGTACATACAGAAACACATGCCAGGGGCTCAAATGAGCCCCTACAATTAAATCAATTCATTGCCTCAAATCTGCACTGAATATTATTAGGTTGGTGCAAAAGTAATTGCAGGAAGAAAAGATAGAGAAAAGAAACCTAAGAAAATTGCACAGAAGAGGCCGAGTGCGACAGCTCACCCTGTAAACCCAGCACTCTGAGAGGCCGAGGTAGGCAGATCACCTGAGGTCAGGAGTTCAAGACCAGCCTGGCCAACATGGAGAAACCTCATCTCTACTAAAAATACAAAATTAGCTGGTCATGGTGGCTCATGTCTATAATCCCAGCTACTCGGGAGACTGAGGCAGGAGAATCACTTGAACTGGGGAGGCAGAGGTTGTGGTGAGCCGAGATCATACCACTGCACTCCAGCCTGGGCAACAAGAGCAAAACTCTGCCTCAAAAAAAAAGAAAAGAAAATTGCAAGGAAGAGAAAATATATTTACTATTCATCAAATGGAAGTGGATTGTTAAAAAGATCTTTACCTTCTCTTCCTGTTGAACAGGCTGACTAGGAGAAAAGGGAAGGGTTGGTCCTTCTGTCTCAGGGGTGGTAGAGGCAGAAGAGGTGGAAGAGAAGGCAGGTGAGGCAGGCACTCTGGGTAACTTGTGTTGAAAAAACTCCTTATATAAGTGGGCCTGGATGGTGACTTATTCCATATGGTTCTGGGATAAAAATTATGGCAAAGCAGGTAAAGAGCCATTTGTAGTGGCTTCTATCCAGAAGAGCTTGTTTAGGGACATTTGTGAAGTCTGCCCTCTGGACTAAAACTATTTTATAAAACCAAGCTGGGTTTTCTGAACTTAAAATGCCAAAACATTAAGAAAACCCATACAACAGGACTGATTGCTTCAGTGGGCCTCGCCTCTGCCTGTGAGCGCCCTTCTCTCTGGTACGTTGTTGTATTTGGTGGCTGTGTTCTCCCACCATTGCTGCAACTGAGTTACTGGGTAGTCATGTTCCCAAGTGAGATCAGGCAAGGCTGGAAAAGCCAAAGACAGCAGTGGAAACGTCGGGCTTTCTGCTGGATTTTTAAGGATATGAGGACTTCAGAACCTTGGGAGGTTTTGGGTTTGGGTTTGTTTTTCCAGTTCTGTGAAACGAGAAAGACAAGGGCAATAAATGGAGATGGCATGCATGCAACCAGGAACAGAATGAACTGAGTCCTCCCAAGGCCAGAAAAAGGATCTCCCTTTGATCAAAAAGGATTATGTGTTTGTACATTTCAGCAGAGAGTCAGCTCTACTTCCAAGGGACAGAGAGTGACAAATTGGGTCTCTGAGCAGCCCTGGGCCTACCCATCAAGGCTGAAATCCATTTGTCTTAGGTTTTGGCAAAGGCACTCTGGCAACAGCAGCGGCCAGGCAGCCAGAAACACAATCCAGAAAACCACGCTTTGAAACAGGCCTCAGAAAGGCCAGCTGAGCTCTAGCGTAATGTTTAATAAAAGATAAAGAGCTCATTGCAGTACTATTTATAATAGCAACAAAAACTTGGATGATCAGCAGGATATTGGCTAAATACATTTGTATATCTCTGTACAGCAAAAATTAGATTCTCAAGAATATCCAACAACTTAGAGAAACACTTATTCAGCTGACCCTTGAACAATGCAGGAGTTAGCAGCATTGACCCTCATGCGGTCAAAAATTTTCATAGAACCTGGACTTGCCCCAAACTTAACTAATAGCCTACTGCTGACCAAAGCCTTACTCATAATAGTCAAGTAATACATATTTTGTATGTTGTGTGTGTTACATGCTGTGTTCTTACAATAAAGTAAGCTAGAGAAAAGAAACTGTTATTAAGAAAATCATGAGGAAGAGAAAATATATTTACTATTCACCAATTGGAAGTGGATCACTATAAAGACCTTTGTCCTCTCTTCATGTTGAACAGTGTAGAACGTAAAAAGTTCCTCTTTAAAGTTTCCCTTCTTGTTAAATAATAATAATAATAAATGTTAGAAATAATTGTTTTAAAGACAAACTTTCTTCAAAGCCTTCTTGCTTTTTGCTAAAAACTCTTTGTTAAGCCCTATCCTATGTAGCTGCTAGGCATGCTCAAAGGCACATAGTGCATTCTATGTCCTTGTACTTTAACCAAGATATTTGTGCTAGACATGCTCACAGGCATGTCCCAGCTCGCAGCCTATGCCCCTTCCTTATTTGGACTTGCTCTTTTCCTTTGTTCTCCCTTGCCTTTACCTGTTTAGAGAAGTTGTTAGTTGTTAGCCAATTGGGTTCAGTTTTAGATTGTGAGGTCTGGCTCCAATCAACAGGGATCAGACACAGCAGTAAGGGCTCAATGTGTAAGGAATAACTATGCCTGCCTTTCCCTTGTTCATTGTATTCTCATGACAAGATGGCTAATGGGAGCACTCTTTCTGCAGAAAGTAAAATTGCCTTGCTGAGAACACTTTTTGTCTGAATGCTAATTTTTCCTTGTGGTACCTGGGAACAAGCTTTCTATCTCTAACAAACAGGGTGACAAGGAGGAGAAAAGGGAGAGTTTGGTCTTGCTGTCTCAGGGGTGGCAGAGGCAGAAGATGGGGAGGAGGTGGAAGGGAAGGCTGGCAAGACAGGCACACTGGGTGTCAATTGTATTGAAAAAACTCTCTGTATAAGTGGACCTGCACAGTTCAAACCCATGTTGTTCAAAGGTCAACTGTCATGTAATGTTAAGTGGAAAAAGAAAAGCAAAATTCATAGCACAAAACTAACTTTTCTGTACAGATACAGATATATTTTTAAGAAAAAAACCTGGAAGAGTAATCACCAAATGTTAAATATGTGAGATTTTATTTTCTTTCTCATGTCTATCTGCATTTTCTAATTTTCCATCATATACATGCATTTTTCTTATACACAGAATAAAAGGAATTTATAATTCTTATCATTATAAACCAAAAATATGTTGCTGATGTTGTTTCCTGTATAGTAAATATAGTAACAGTTACCATTTATCAAGAGCTTAGTATGTACTTTTTAGATAGATTATTTTATTTTATAGTTACAATAACCACAAGGAACAGGTACTATTATTATCTGTATTTGCTTATGGGAAAAGAAACATTTAGTGTCCAGAAGTTAAATATCTTGCCTGCAACTCAGTTACCACTTAAGGGACAGAGCTGGGTTCCAAAGAGGATGTCTGTGGTTTAATGTCCATGCTATTAACTCTGAAGTAGCCGCAGAAAGACCCAGGTAGGGTTGCCAGATAAACTTCAGGACACTCAGGGAAATTTGAATTTCAGGTACACAACAAATAATTATTTTTACTATATCACAGGATGTTATTCATTGTATCTACATTTCTAATTTAACTGGGCATCTTGTTGGTTGGTTGGTTGGTTTTCTAATTCAAGAAATGAATTTTTCAAATTGCTATAAGAAAGGCTTGAAAGCAATGTAGAAGTCCAGCAGTTTTAGGAAAAGTCAGGTTCAGCCCCCAAAGCTCTTTCAATAAGACCTGGGAACAGTCAGCCACCACACAGGCATAGAAATCACCATATATATTGGGTTCCCTTTTGTTACACCTGCCTATGAAAAAGTGGGAGCTTTCACTGACTAATACAAATTGGATGCCGGGAGCAGACAACCCCATAAAAGTGAGGGATGCTTATGATTTGAAGACCCCACCAAGCAATATTGCTGAGCACTTAAAGCCACACTTCAGGCATGCCAGCACTGGGTGGTATCAGATTTCTGAGTCTCCTCTATGAAGTGACTTGTCTGGCTTTGCTGCCAGTAGTCAGAGTAAGAAGTGGCTCACAGCCCCCATCCTCCAGTCCTAGCCCCAGTCCTGGGGCTCACTGTGACAACCACACAGCCTTTCACATCCAAACTTCGACCACTTGGCTGGTCTATTGGGGTCATCCAGGGAGTTTAAAAAATACGACACCTAGGTCCATTCCCAAAGATTCTGATTTATTTGGGGGGTTGGTGGTGGGAAGTATGGGTATTTTATACCAACTCCCCAAGTAATTCTAATGCCCAAGCGAGGGTTAAACGTCACTGCACTGAACCAAGCACAGAGGATGTCACATTCATCTGTCAAACTGAAATACAAAGTAAACCTCACTGGATTGCTAGAAGGATTAAGTGAGGTCAGCTCAGCACACGTCCTGCACAGAACATACTTGGCAAGTGTTATTTCTTTCCTAGAATCAAACACATGCACTGACATTTATTGAGCCTTGTTTTTTCATCCAGACTTATGTTATCATTTAGTCCTCAAAAAAGTTCTGTAAGGTAGAGATCATCATTGTCCCCATTTGAAAGACAAGAAAACTGAGTCAAACAAGGTGACATTACTCTCAAGGTCATCAGCTCATAATGGTGGAGCCAGGACCTGAATCCAGGCTCTTTGACTCAGAACCCCGTGCTCTCAATCCCTTCCCTGTATTGTCTTCCTGCTGACAGAGCCCTCCCCTCTAGGGCAGATGAAGCCACCTACAGCCCACCTCCCAGCCTTTGCCCTGGCCGTTCCTTCGCCTTGAATGGCAATCTCTTCTCTGCCTCTGCAAATCATAACCTGCCGAGGAAACAACCCGTCCTTTCTGGGCTCTTGCAGACCTCACCGTGAGTGTTCAGTCATCCATTCATTTATTCTTTCTCTGACTAAGCAAACATCTACTGAGCACCTACTGTGTGCCAGACACTGTGCTAGACACTGGACATAAACACTGGGGAGTCCTGGTGGCACTTGCCATTCCAGGGTGGAGACCAAAAATAAACAAAACCAACCAATGTATAACTGCACATTGCAGAGACTGCTCTAAAGGGAACCCGACCCCAAGCACGGAAAACCACTTTGCAGTTTTAAGCAGAGGGTTGGTGTGACCAAATTTGTATGGAGGATGGATGGGCTCAGGGGTGAGGGTAGGGGCAGGGAGGCCAAAACAGAGGCTAAGGGAGGAATCCAGGTAAGACAGGAAGAGGACTGCTCAGTGTGGAGGTGCCCTGAGGAAGATGATGGACATCTTCCAGAGAAGCTTGCCGCCGACTGGAGGGTGTCAGGGCTGGGGGGCATTGCCACTTGCTTTGGCCCTAATGACAGACATTCTGCAGCACTTCGTACCGTGACTTGTTTCATGACTGTATACATTGCCTCTGGAGTAATGTTCCAAATATCTAACCATCAGTGTCATGAGGGAGAGGCAAGTATTGACGAAATCAGAACAAACTGTGACTCCAGCATCCCCTGCTGGGCTAGGCATTAACCCTTTAGTTTCTGGACATCCGTGAGATCCAAGGGATCTCAGAATAGTCTGAGTGCAGGTAGGGCACTCTGGGGGTTTGGGATGAAACTATTTATTAGCAGATATTAAAACCAAACAGCGCACACCTGCTGAGGCTGTCTTCCCCACTAGATTTTAAGCTTCTTGGAAGTAATGCTAGACTTAAGAAAATCCATTAGCTACAAATTTTTCCAACCAGTATCCCATCCCATGCAAAGACCTGGACCTCCAAGAGACAATGTCCAGGCTGACATTTTAATTTCAATTTCTGCGAAGAGACGCAGAGGCCTCCAGCATCAACCCCTGAGCCTATGAGAGCTACGTGTTCTGTGAGCCCAGGACTCGGGAAGAGAACAAGTTATCTGTGGTGGATTGCTGCCAACGGCCCCGGAGAGACCGTTCTGTGCTAAGGAGTGTCACCTCAAGGATGTGCAGACCTTGGCAGACAGTCCTGAGGAGCCCGGCCAGGAGGACAGTGGGCGGCAGACGGAGCCAGGCCACTCCTCCCCAGGGTTTGTCCTGAACTTCATCATGTTGAAGCTCTGACATTTTTAAAGGTGGAAAGACATTTTTAAAGAGCATGATTAAGAACAAAGAAGCAAAGAAATCTCTGTGAGAGAGCACGGTCTGTTCTGGGGGGCTCTCCCTCGGCACGTTCAGGTTCCCGGTTCTCCGCCTGCAAAGCGGGTAGATTGGCTTTTGTGCTCTTTGCACTTCAGAAGGATGTGGTGAAGATGGATGAGGGCCTATTAATAGCTACCATATTAATGGTTCCCTCCCTTTTTCCTTGCCTTCCCTCCCTTCCTTCCAGAGATGTTCTACTGATGTAGGTAATGGAACACGCAGGCACAGTGTGGACTCCGAACTCTGCCGGCAGCCTTGTGATTACCCTCCCTCATCCTGATGTCCTGGAGGTAGGGATCTTATTGTCATCTTGCAGAGGATCAGAGAGGAGTAGGACCAGCTGTGGCCACACTGCTGTTGAGAAGCAGATCTGGAAATGGAACGCAGACCTCTCCGACTCCCCTGTCAAAGTGTGGGGCTGACTCCAGACCATCCCTAGCACCCCCACCCATGGGGAAGTCTGGTTTTAAAAGGAAGACACCCTAGAATTTTAAACCGTGGTCAGTCTAAACTGCTTAGAAATGAAGCATGGAAGGAAAGCTAGCACGAAGGCTGGACATGCACCAGCCTGGTTTTGAATCCCCTTTTTCCACTCACTGGCTATGTGACCTCAGGCAGAGTATTTTGCCGCTCTGGTCTCAATGCCTATTGAAGGAACAAGCACGCTCTGGCTTTGAAGGCCACAGAAAGGCCCACAGGCTGAAGGTTTCAGAAAAACAGAAAAGCCCAGTGGCTGATGTGAAGAAACTGGAACCGCTTTGGCCAGCCCCGTGGGTCCAGCCTAGTTTGGTAGCCTCGTAGCTGTGGGGCTTTTGACAAGGGACATAACCACTCTGTGCCTGTTTCCTCATAAAATGCGGACAATCACAGCCCTTGCTGCAAAGGGTGGGCATGAGAATCCAATGCGATCATTCCCACCAAATCCTGCCAATAGGCTGGTTCTAGGTGTCTGTCCTCAAGGATAAAATAAGACCTAGGCTGCCTGCAAAGGCCTCCAAGCATCTTGGCTGGTGGAGCAAGCTCATGTTGCCACAGCCATCAGGACACGAGACAGTGGCGCCGTTGATCCCTGACCTTGAGTAATGGTTAAGAGCTCGGACTTGGCTGGGCGCAGTGGCTCACACCTATAATCCCAGCACTTTGGGAGGCAGAGGCGGGTAGATCGCCCAAGGTCAGGAGTTCGAGACTAGCCTGACCAACATAGTGAAGCCCTGTCTCTACTAAAAATATAAAAAATTAGCCGGGTGTGGTAGCAGGTGCCTGTAATCCCAGCTACTCGGGAGGCTGAGGCAGGAGAATCACTTGAACCAGGGAGACGGAGGTTGCGATGAGCCGAGATTGCTCCACTGCACTCCGGCCTCGGCAATAAGAGTGAGATTCCGTCTCAAAAAAAAAAAAAAAAAAAGAGCATGGACTTGCAGCCAGATGTTCAGTTCCAACTCCAGCTCTGCTGCCTTCTGGCCCACGACCTTGGGCAAGTAATTAGCTTCTCTGTGCCTTAATATGAGTACCTACCCCTCAGGGCTGCTGTCGGAAGTAAACAAATGAGTATATGTAAATGCCTTGGAACCGTGCCTGGCATATAAAAAATTCCACCCAGGTCTCTCCTGGTGGAATTATTATTTTTCTTCTCACTTCACATGTTGGTAATCTCCAAAAGAACCAGATATCTCTGTCATGAGAAGATGCTCTCTGGACTGCCTGACATTGCCACTGATGACACAGGACACCAGCTGGATCTGAAACATCCATCTCCTCTCACCCCTTAGAGCCACCGCAAACTTGGAGGTAATTTCACTGGAACTGTAACCTGCTGGGTACCAGACAGGGCACTCCCTCCTCCAGTAGGAGTTCCTGGCTCCATGTCGCTGGTTCTAAGAGGTTTCTTTTAAAGGCTACATTTCTTCTCGTAACTACCCCACTGCGGGCTCTCCAGGCCTGCCTGTTATATATAAATACACTTAACTTTTATGGGGTATGCTTTGCTCTCGGCATAAACCTTCCCTTCTTTCCCACAGGACATGGGGAAGGGCTGGGACATGGAGCATGTGCACATGTGGCAACACTGGGACAGACTCTGAGACCCAGATGATTGGAACCTATACCACGAGGTATCACCCTAGAGACATAAAATGCCACTGAAGCCTTTCAGTCTCCCCCACTGCAAGTGTGCAGTCTGGACGTGGTCCTCCCAGCATGGATCAGCACATCCCACTGCTCTCCCTTCCTCCTCTGTCACCACTGTGCTTATCACACCACTGGGGAGGCCTCCTGGCTCTGGGTCCTGCTTCTGTTCTGGCACTTCCTTCACTCTGTGAGGTATATAAGCTGCCCAGGGGGTACAGCAGAACCCCACTGGTCACAGCCCTGCCCCAAAGGCTCCTGAGGCTTATAGAGCTGCCTTTATTCCCCCGCACCTCTGAGGTTGAGCCTCACTCTGTCGCCCAGGCTGGAGTACAGTGGTGTGATCTCGGCTCACTGCAACCTCTGCCTCCCAGGTTCAAGTGATCCTCCTGTCCCAGTCTCCTGAGTAGCTGGGACTACAGGCACGCACCACCATGCCCAGCTAATTTTTTGTATTTTTAGTAGAGGTGGGGTTTCACCATGCTGGCCAAGATGTTCTCAATCTCTTGACCTCGTGATCTGCCCACCTCAGCCTCCAAAGTGCTGGGATTATAAGGTATGAGCCACTGCATCCAGCCTAGAGCTGCTCTTAAAATAGCCACTCCCCACCAGCCCACCCGGAACAGCCCTCCTAGTCATTGACCCTGTCTTTCAATCTTAATGGGTAACTTCATCTCAGTCATCAGTAGTTAGATGCCTGTGTCTTGTTTCTGGTTTGCAGTTGAAGTAGGAGCTTCATTCATTCATTGATTCATTGACTCAGCAAATACTCATTGAGAGCCCACTATGCGTCAGAGTGTCTCCTCGATGCTTGGGGGACAGTGGTCAGCTAGCAAAGTCCCTGGCCAGAGCCAGTTGGAAGGCTGTAGGGAGTGCGCAGCTGCACAGCAGCCTGGCCCAAAGGGGGCTTGAGCTTGCTTCAAGGCTCTGCTGCAGCTGTCTGGAACACTTAACTATTTTTGGATAAGAACCCTGATTTTCATCCTGTGCTGTGTCCCAAAAATTGTATAGCTGCTCTGTCCCTGCCCTCAGGGAGCTTACATTCTAGCGGGAGACAATGGACACTCCATGAATCTTAAATGCCAGGCCCCGGAGAAGAAGTGCTGTGAAGAAAGTGAACCTAGGTGGTGTGTGTGGTAAGCAGTGAGGGTGGCCTGGCCGGGGCTGTCAAGGAAAGCTTCCCCGAGCAGGTGCCTAGAGGGAGCCAGGTGGCCAGGCAGCGGCAGGAGGTGGGTGGGATGACGCTTCCAGGCAGGAGGAGAAGAGCAAGGGCTAACTCTGTAGGGCTGGAGGGTGTTTGCCAAACTGAAGGGACAGGAAGGGGTGGGCTGCAAGGCTGCAGCTTGGAGAGTGAGTGAGAAGGTGATGTGGAGTCCCAGGTGGGTGGAGCCCCAGGTGGGTGCAGCCCCAGGCACTGACCTAAGCAAAACAGCAGGCCACTCAGTCCAACTCAAGGTGGGGGGATCCAGAACCCCTACCTGCCAGCTCATGGCCTGGCCTTGCCCAGATTCACTGCAAGGCCTGAGGCTCATCCTAAAACCCAGAACCTCCCTAACGGGATCTCCATAATGAGAGGGGCTGGCTAGATGATGGTCACCACTCCTTCCAGTTTCAGCCAAGCTGGGACAGCCCTGGGGGGTTTCTCTTGTCCCCATGCCATGGATACAGTGCTGGGGTGGAGGGGGCAGCCACTACATCTTCTCCTCCTGGGGTGGAGGGGGTCCCAGCTCCCCAGCACAGTCCTCAGGTTTCAGGGACCTAGGCTACTCTTTCTGAGAATCTACTACAACTTTTGCAGACCCTAAAAGGGCAAATGTGAGTTCCAGCCACGTCATTCCCCCAACTTCTCTCACTCAAGAAACATGTTCCTGATACTCTACCTTATCCTGACACTACTATGCTGTTACTCCCTTCACCTCACAACTGATCAGGACTTTTTCTTAAATGATCTTCTTTTAAAAGGAAACATTGTATCACTGCTATGTGATACTTGCCATAAATTGAAAGTAACCATGAAATAAACACTTTGCAATATCCATGTTATTAAATTCTAGCTAGATACCATCCTAGCCTCGTGCTCTTTGTTTAAAATGGAAATTTGCAAGTGCTAGAAATGGCTTAGAGGGACTAAGGACTCTAGAAGCAAACAGAGACTTTCTCCTAAATAAGCAGAAAGTCTGAGAGAGAATGAAAAAAGGATCATTTCGCCCAGTGACTCAATTTTGTTTAACATCATGTATGAGTACATCTTAAAATTATCTTCCAAACAAAACCTAAACCCAAACAAAATGAAACAAAGCCCCAGCCTGCCTGACTTAAGTAAAGACAAGAGGCTGTAAACAAGTGAACAGGGAGCTCACCAGGACTCCCAGAGGCCCAGAGACCCAGGGGCGGTGCTCAAAGCATCCTGCAGAACTGGCCCAAGGAAGATTCCCGGAGGCCTGTGCTGGCCACAAGTGCCACCACCCCCATCAGGACTGCTCACCGGCCCTGACAGCAGAACTGCTGCTGTTGCCACCACCCCTAGAAATAGAATGTAGCTGCTGTAGCCCCTCACTGCAAGTGGGCTCCCAACTTTTTTTTTTTTTTTTTAATTGAGACAAGTGTCTTGCTCTGTTGCCCAGGCTGGAGAGCAGTGGTATAATCATGGCTCACTGCAGCCTGGATCTCCTGGGCTCAATTGGTCCTTCCACCTCAGCCTCCCAAGTAGCTGGGACTATAGGCATGAGCCATCACTCTGGGCTAATGTTTGTGTTTTTTGTAGAGACAGGGTTTTGCCATGTTGCCCAGCCTCCAACTTCTTTATATTACTAGCTCCTAATTCAAAATCTGGGTGGTTTATCTGATTGGCAGGACTGGGGTCATGTGACCGTCCTCTAGCTGCAAAGCTGACTGGGAAAATGAGTGACATTTTCAGCTTCTATCATGAGAGGTGGATTTTGTCTCAAAAGATGGGAGATTACCCAGGCATGGGAAGGGAAGTTGAATACCCAAATGTCAGAAAAAGAAGATGACCATTACATGTATCACCTGTGCCAAAGATAGCACGAACAGCGAGCCCGGCTGCCACCCTTTGGAAGACAGGAAAACATCCCTGTGAGGTTGGCCCTTGACTAAAGTCTGGGAACTCAGATTCCCTGAGGGTCCTAACCACCATTAACTGATAAGAGTGGCTTCTGTGCCTAAAATACCTATACAAAGGATAGTGCTTGTGCTGAACCTGCGCTCCTTCTGGGAGTCTGGAATTTTCCTACCTGCCCGGCCAAGATTGCCACGTGATCAGCCTCCAGTACAAATCCCAGGCCCCGAGCCTCTAGTGAGCTTCCCTGGTGGACACCGTCTCATGTGTGCTGTCACAGCTCATTGCTGGGGGAATTAGGTGTCCTGTGTGCCTGCAGGGGGAGAAACTCCTGGAAGCTTGTGACTGGTCTATGCCTTCACCTACGAGCCTCTTCCTTTGCTGATTTCACTTGGTGTCTTTTCACCATAAGTCAGAGCCAGGAGAATGACCATGTGCTGAGGCCTGGTGAGGCTTCCTACTGAACCATCAGTCCTGAGGGTGACCTTGGGGCCCCTCCAGCATGCCACCAGTGACAGCCTTTAGAAAACACCCACTCAGCCTCACTCAGCAGCTCTCAGAGAAGATCAAAGTCTAGATATTCTTGGGATTTGTAACTTCTAAACAGTGGCAATAACTCTTCAAGGTGTGTTTGTGAACTGGGTAAGGCAAGTATAGATAGCCCTGTTCACAGAGGGGGAGACTGAGGCTCAAAGAGCAGAGTGGCCTGCCCAAGACCCTGGATCGTGAGGTTAGAGTGGAGATGAGGGCCGGAGCAGTTCAGACTCCTAACCCAGTGTACCTGGGCCTCCTCCCCAAAGCTCTCTCCAACCTTATGAAGCCTACATAGGGTTCATCTTGCCAGTTGAGGGCTCCATATTGTACAAGATCATTCCAGACAACCAGAGCTTGCTTGTATGTGCGCTCACGCTCTCTCTCTCTCTCTCTTTCTCTTTTCCCTCTTCTCTTTCTTTCATTTATTTTTGAGGCAGGATGTCCTGCTGTCACCCAGACTGGAGTGCAGTGGTACAATTATGGCTCACTACAACCTTGACCTCCCAGGCTAAGTGATCCTCCTACCTCAGCCTCCCAAGTAGCTGGGGCTACAAGCACATGTCACCATGCCTGGTCAATTTTTGTATTTTTTTTTTGAGATGGAGTTTCACTCCAGTGCCCAGGCTGGAATGCCATGGCACAATCTTGGCTCGCTGCAATCTCCACCTCCCGGGTTCAAGCAATTCTCCTGCCTCAGCCTCTCAAGTAGCTGGGATTACAGGTCCTGCCACCATGCCCAGCTAAGTTTTATACTTTTAGTAGAGATGGGGTTTCACCATGTTGGCCAGGATGGTCTCCATCTCCTGACCTCAAATGATCTGCCTACCTCAGCCTCCCAAAGTGCTGGGATTACAGGCATATGCCACCATGCCCATTCTAATTTTTGTATTTTTTGTAGAGATGGGGTTTTGCCATTTTGTCCTGACTAGTCTCTAACTCCTGGACTCAAGTGATCCTCCCACCTCAGCCTCCCAAAGTGCTGGATTACAAGTAGGACCCACTACACGTGGCCCACCTGAGCCTTCTTGCAAATGTACATGTTGTTATTTCAATTATGTCTGCCTCGAATGGAGTATGCAGCCAGAGTTTTTTCCATCACCACTGTCTGATAATTAAACATGCATCACCCACCGGCTGACATCAGCGTTTCTCCACCTGTCTTTCTCAGACCCCCTGCATCTGAACTAGAATCACCTGGTATGTTTAACATGCAGATTTCTGGGCCTCTCCCAGACGTATCCAATTAGAACTCCCAGGAGGCCACCCAAGAACACGCACTTAACAAGCTCTCCGGGGAATGTTTATGTTTAGCACGGTGTCCACCAGAGTCCTCAGTAAATCAAAACAGGACCAGAGAAAGTGCAGGCTGGGGGGACTTTAGAGTTAAGCATCCGTATTTCAGCCTGCACTGCAGGGTCCCCAGTGGCATATTTAGGTCTCGTTCTAGATATTTATTTAGAGCCAAAATTGGCAGCCATGCCTAACATGACTGGGTACTGTGCTTGCAAGTTCAACTCAAAGCAGAGGACAAGTTTTGCCCTTTCATTGTCGCTTTTAGTGTCCGGAACCTAGCACATCTTCCTCAGCCATTAGAGCAGATTGGCTGGTGGCCCCAAAAAGACACACCATGTCCTACTCCCTGGGACCCGGCAAAATTACCTGTGTGGTAAAGAGCAGATGTTACCTTACATGGGAAACTGTGGGAGTGATTTAAGGATTTTGAGTGGAGGTGTTTATCCTGGATTCTCTGGGTGGGTCCTATATCCAATGACAAGTGTCCTTGTTAGAGTGAGCCAGGCCGGGTGCAGTAACTCATCCCTATAATCCCAGGATTTTGGAAGATCAAGGTGGGAGGATTGCTTGAGGCCAGGAATTCAAGATCAGCCTGGGTGAGACTCCCATCTCTACCAAAAAATAAAAAAAGTTAGCCAGGGGCGGGGCGCCATGGCTCACACACGTAATCCCAGCACTTTAGGAGGCTGAGGCAGGTGGATCACCTGAGGTCAGGAGTTTGAGACCAGCCTGGTGAACATCGTGAAAGGCTGTCTTTACTAAAAATATAAAAATTAGCCAGGTGTTGTAGCAGGTGCCTGTAATCCCAGCTACTTGGGAGGCTGAGGCAGGAGAATCGCTTTAACCCAGAAGGCAAAGGTTACAGTGAGCTGAGATCACACCATTGCACTCCAGCCTGGGCAACAAGAGCAAAACTCATCTCAATAAAATAAAATCAGCCAGCCATGGTGGCTCATGCCTGTAATCCCAGCATTTGGGGTAACTGAGGCAGAAGGATCACTTGAGCCCAGGAGTTCAAGACCAGCCTAGGCAAGACTCCCATATCTACAAAAAATAAAAAGGTAACTGGGTATGGTGGTACACACCTATAGTCCCAGCTACTCAGAAGGCTGAAGCAGGAGGATCAATTGAGCCCAGGGCTTTGAGGCTATAGGGAGCTATGATTTCATCACTGTACTCCAGTACAGTGAAACTCTGTGAAAAGAAAAGAAGAGGAAAGGAAAGGAAAGGAAAAGGGAAAGGGGAAAGGGGAAAGGGAAGGAGAGAGGGAGAGAGGGAGGGAAGGGAGAAGGGAGGGAGAGAGGGAAGGAAGGAAGGGAGGGAGGGAGGAAGAGAGGGATGGAGGAAAGAAAAAAGGGAGGGAGGGACAGAAGGAGGGAAGGAGGGAAAGAGAGAAAGAAAGAGAGAAGGAAAGGCAGAGGAAGACTAACAGAGGAGGTGAGGTTGGTGTGACAGCAGCCACCAGAGTTGGAAGAGACAGAGAATGGACCTTCTCCTGGAGCCTCCAGGGGGACCAGGGCCCTGCTGATGCCCTGATTTCATGCCCTGGCCTCCAGAGCTGCAACAAAAGAAATTCCTATTGTTTCAAGCCACCCTATTTGTGGCCATCTGCTAGAGCAGCAGCAGAAGTTTCCAGGAAACTAATACAACCCTGAAAAGTACTCCACACTTTGAGAAGGAAAAGTAAGGCATTCTGTTTGCCCCACCCCAGAGTCTTTGCACAGGCTGATGGTTCAGCCCAGGTGCCAGCTTGCCGCATAGCCAGCTCCTCACAATTTCTGCCCCACCTCCTCACAGACGCTTTCCTTGACACCCCTACCCACCATAGAAGGAGCCACTGATATCACTCTCTAGCTCCTCACTTTGGGTCAGTTTCCCTCGCACTCACCGGGAGTGAAATGATCTGCTCATTGGTTTGCTTGCTGGTGGTCTCCATGGGAGCAGAAACCTCATCTTGTTCACTGCTGTGTTTCCAGTGCCAGGCACTGAGTGGGAGCAAAAGAAACCATACTGAGTAAAAGTAATTATCGTTATATTACACGAAAACATCGAGAAATTCAAACTGTGTCTGATAAAGCTTAATAACCCAAAGAATTTTTCAGCCACAAAGGATCTTTGGGCTACACCCCCAGCCCCTGGGGTGGGCCATTACTCCTTCTGCCATAAATTCACTCAAATAGGAAACTGAGCCCCTGACCTTTGCCCTCTTCTTGCTAGTTGTGGCTGTGTGACCTTGGGCTTATGTTCTTCTCTGAGTCTCAACAGACTCATTAGTAAAGTGAGGACTCTGATTTACTGTTAGTGATGGGTTTCTATTTAGGGAGCAGCTTCTACCTGCTCC
Source organism: Callithrix jacchus (assembly GCF_049354715.1). NCBI lineage: Eukaryota > Metazoa > Chordata > Mammalia > Primates > Cebidae > Callithrix > Callithrix jacchus. The sequence continues at coordinate 46,643,360 of NC_133506.1, read as the reverse complement.
ACCCCATGCTAAATCTTTTACAGGTAGATTTCCACAAGGTCCTCATGACAATCCTATGAAATAGGAACTAGTATTGACCCCACCTGGCAGACGAGGAAACAGAGGAATAAGAAAGTGTCATCACTTGCCCACAGTTGCATAGTTAGCAAGCTAGAATACATGCCAGGATGCCAAGCCATTCGGGATGCCCCCTGCTCTCAAGCCCACCGCTCAGCTTGAACAGGCCAAGGGTGACTTAAATTGCTAACAAACATATATGTACATAATTGCACACTTGCTGGTCTTTAATCACGGTGGATGTCTGGGGAAATTGTTTTCTTCTTTCTCTCGCTTTGAAAAATATGTCCGGCCTCTCAGTGGCTCACACCTGTAATCTGGCCAGGCTCGGTGGCTCACACCTGTAATCCCAGCACTTTGGAAGGCCAAAGCGGTGGATCACTTGAGGTCAGGAGTTTGAGACCAGCCTGGCCAACATAGTAAAAATCCATCTCTACTAAAAATACAAAAATTAGCTGGATGTAGTGTTGGGCGCCTGTAGTCCCAGCTACTTGGGAGGCTGAGGCAGGAGAATCGCTTGAACCCAGGAGGCAGAGGTTGCAATGAGCTGGGTTGTGCCACTGCATGCCAACCTGAGCGACAGAGTGAAACTCCTGTCTCAAAAATATATGTAGGTAACAAAAGCCAGCACACTGAAAGTCTGATCAGCTCAGCACCTAAATCAAAGAATAATTGCAAATTATGTTTCCCACTGCACTCTGTAAACATCCATGGGGGAGAATGTTCTGCTTGTAATGGCCCTCACATTTGTTAATGTAGGACTCCTGCTTCTCTCCTGATGCAGGCAGATATATTGCTGGACCAGTGGGAGGGATGCCACGAGTCCTTGAATTATTCACTATTAAAAGGCACTGAGCTGCTGGTGTCCGCTCTGAATTATTTAGCACTGTCAGGTAGCTCCGTGTGTGTAATATCCATACATCGTGTTTGCATTCACTCCGTTAGAAGTGACTTCATTCTAGGCAGTGTTGGGAACATCTCTCTCTCTGGCGTCAGTTACTCAGTCCATCCTGAAGTCAGGAAGAGCTAACGGGGTTTGCTAGGGGCGCAGTGCTTCAGAATGAAGACCAGGAGGAAACAGAGGGATTAATGTCCCCTAAAAAGGTGAGATGACAGGGTATCTCTCGCAGGGAAAAAGGCAGAGCAACAATGAGGTTTCAGCTGCACCTTGACTGAGAACCCACTGGGGCCCCATGCCAAGTCTTTCTCTGAGAATATAGGATCGCCATCCTGCTTTTCCTACAGTAGCTGGTAGATAAGATGCATGTATATGACAACTGAAGAAAAACAAACAGTGCTCACCTAAACTTCACCTCTCACACCAGGCGAGCTCTGACTTCCTCCTCAGCGTCTTGGATTCTACATCTGTAAAATGGGAGTGAAGAGACTTTCCTCGTGGCACGGTGCTGAAGAGCAGGTGAGTTTCAAGCAGAATCTGTACATGCTCATCCATCAACACCTAACACAGCACAGGCACCAGTAAGTATGCAGGGGATCTGGAAAATGAGTGAATGTGAAGGAAGGCGGTTGGGATCTGATCAGATAAAAGGAGGCAGAAGAACCCACCAGGGCTGAGCCCTGGAGAGCAGTAATACTGGGGGAGCTGAGAACCAACTTTCCTTCCTCCTTTATCCTTTTTTATTTTAAATTTTAATTTTCATGGGCATAGTAGGTTTGTTTATGGAGTACATGAGCCATTTTGATACAAGCCTGCAATGTGTAATCGTCACATCATGTCAAAGGAGGCACCTAAGCCCCTGCTTCATTCTTGCAGGCCCCAAGTCCTTCTGCTGTGCTAAGGACTGCAACACGTGTGGGATTTAGAAATTGCATTTAATAAACATGTATTGAGCATGTACTATGTGCTGAGCACTGTTTAAAGCTGTGGGAATATATCCATGAATTAAAAACCAGGCCAAAATACCCATCTACTCTAGTATAAAGAAAACAGAATTGCTGTCCTCAAGGAGCTTAGAAAGAGAGAGTAAACGAGACAGGTAAACGAGTCATAGCATAAAGTGTCACAGGTGCTGACAGATGCCTTGGTGCAAGGAGCAGTGAAGGAGGAGGGCAACCAGCATGGGGAGAGTTGTGTGGGGCTTCAAGAGAAGCACCATAAAGGAGGTCACATCTAAGCTGAAGTGACGGGCTGTCAAATCCTCCCCTGTGCTGTCCACAGAGATGCCTGGGAAAGATGCTGGGCTTTGGCACATGGTCGAATTCTCCATTCATAAAAGGGCAGTTTCAAAGATGGGGCCTTGTGCTGCCACAATAGATGAATTTCTCTGTTAACTTTAGGAGATAATAAAAATTTAATTAAACATCTGCTGGGTTACACGAGGCAGCCATCATGAAAAAGTAATCTCTGTCATTTCCTCTTGAAAACGACCAGTGGAAAATAAATGTGGAAAGCAGCCCGATAAAATATAAGGCAGTGTCTTGGCCAGGCTGGAGATCTAACACGGAAAGTTAGGAGATGCTTTTTCTTCTCCTTTCTCTCCATCCTCTCTTTGAAGGTATCTACTTTCTTAGGGGCTTCCTGCAAAAGAAACTGCAGTCATTAACAGGATTCAGGCAAATCCCAGCACTTGTGGTGGATGGGAGAAGAAGAGGTTGAAAGGAGCTTCAATGTCAAGGGCAGCCTTGGGGCTCATTTGGTTGCAAATGATGGAAACTCCATCTTCAGGCATGGATGGATCCAGGTACTCAGGATGTAATCAGGAATTTGTCTCTGACCATCTCTGGTCTCTGTCTTCCTCTGCACTGGCTTCGTTCTTAGAGGGCATCCCCTGTGTCCCAGCAAAATGACCTCTGCAGTCCTAGGTGTACATCCTACCCGCTGAGTACCCACAGCAGAAAGATCATCTCTTGTCTAACAATGCCTGCAGAAGTCCTAGGATTGGCTCTGAGCAGCCTGACTTGGGTCACATGCCAATCCCTAAAGCACTCTCTGTGACCAGAGGAGCGTGCATTCTCCTACCTCAGGCCTGGGCCATACATCCCTTCTCAGCACCAGGGGTCTGGAGTCAGCCCTTCTTGAACCACAGGGTCTGAGAGCGGAGAACTGGTAACTCGTCAAAGTAAAGCTAAGGCTCAGTTACCAACACAGAGCGGAAGGGATGCCGGTCAGACCAGAACCATCACCCAGTGGAGGCTCCTGGGAGAGTCTATCTTAAGGTGAGATGACTTAGCCCTGCCACCATGTGACCCCGGGATCCCAAGGGAAGGCGTGATTCTTGGTACACATTGGTGTCTAAACCCTGAGCTCCACCTTAGCCAGGTGGCCTTGACCACGTGTGCTCACCCTGAGGAGGAGCAGGCTGTGGGTACAGTGTCTAGAGCCTAATCCCTAAGCACTGTGCCGCATCGGGGTCCTGCTGCAGTAGCCCCCCCACAACAGCACATGGCAAAGTCAGGAACCATCCCCTTTTTAGCTGCTGTGCTCATCAGTCACCATGAGCTTTGAAAGCACTGGTGGCTGGGTGACCTGCTCCCAAGGGACCTGCTCCCAAGCACGGGCAGAGCAGCAGGATTTAGAAGCTTGTCTCAGAGGAGGCATCATAATCTGTGGCCATGGAAGCCACACATGGTTGGGGCTGATGTGTGTGCCCATGTGAAACCCCTGGATACAATCAGAAGTGTTTGATGAGTGAGCAGATCCAGGCAGGAGGAACAGTACCAACCATAAGCCGCCTTGTGCCAGGCAGGCACTGTGCTGAGCACCTGAGGAATCATGTCTCTTCATCCTAGCAGCAGCCCCAGGAAATAAGAATCACAACCCTTCTTTTATAGATGAGGAAATTAAAGTTGAAAGAGATTATTTCACTTGCTCAAAGTCACACAGCAGTAAGTGGCAGAACTGGGATTTGAACCCAGGACTCCTGGACCACAAAGGTCCTGCTTTTCTCACTTCAATATGGAACTCCCCCATGCACACACACACACAGAGCAGGTAAACACTTTGCACACATCCACAGTGAGGCACCAGATCATGCAGGTTACAGAGAGAATGAAGAATCATTCATGGTCCAGAAGGAGACATTTTAGTGCTGGGGGCCTGGGTTCAGATCCTGTTGTGATCGTTTGAAACTGCTGGCCTCTCGCAAGTCACTTAAGTCTCTCCTTGCTGTTTTATCCCCTGTAAAAAGGGAATAATGGTATCCTGGCCACTCCCAGAACTCCATAGGACCAGGCACATGGATGTGTTTGAAAACCGTAAAGATGTAAGTAATGATAATAATATTCTGCAGAGGAGGCCAATTAACGTATTAAATATTTTTGAGGGAAAAGTGGTTTGTGTTGATACCACAACAGTTTCTCAGCATGAACAATGCCATCTGCCTGCAAATATTGTGATGTGGGAAGGAAGAAACAATCTTCGTCCAATTATCTTCCTTATAAAGATGTACTGAAGTACAATTAATTCCCTAACTCTTCCACAATATTCTCTTAATTAGTCACATAAATAGGCATTTCTTCCCAAAGCTTCTGCTGCTATATACTAAACGCTGTTTCCTCATTCGTAATATGCTAATATACTAGTAATTAAGAGCTTTGAGATTCTGTTTAATGACGGCGTTTGGTTTGTTGAGGATAATTGCATCTCCTACCCGCTATTCTGGAGTTACCAGGCAGAATCTAGGGGCATAAACGGGCATAAAAGGGATAAAGGGGAGCTCCTCCTCTCTCTGGGTGGTGGCCCATTCAGACCTGTCTCCTCTAGACCCTGCGGGGTATGAGCTCGACCCCTTTTCCTACTCCTTCCTGCAAAGGGCAGTGTTCTCCCAGCGTACACATTTCCTCCTATCCCTGCCTTTGGACTTGACATCTCGCTTCCTCCAGACTAAGCTGCAGCCTGAAGATACCACTAGCACAGGCTTCTCAGCCTCAGCCCTGCTGACATCTGGGGTGGGAAAATCCTGTCATGGGGGCCATCCCACGCACTCTGGCATGTTCAGCAGCATCCCTGGCCTCCACCCACTAGTGAGTAGCACCCACCTCCCCAGCATAACAATCAAAAATCTTCCCAGGCACTGCCAAATCTCTCCTGGGGCAGGTGGTTGCAAAATCAGCTCCAGTTGAGAACTGCTGACCTAGTGCAAAAAGATTAAGAACAATGGAAAGTCTACTCATAGAGGGTCAATTAAACAAAACATGACACCTTTCTCCAATGAAATTTCTCCAGCAGTTAAAAAGAGGAAGTCGGCCCTATACAAACCAATGTAGAACAATCTTCAAGCAAAAAAGTCAAGGAGCAGAACAGTATCTATAGGAAGCTGATTTTTATGTTCACCGTATTTGCATTCAGGAGGACACAAGAAGATTGTAACAGTTGTCACCTCCTTGGAGGACATTTCAGTCTGTTCTGACTACTGTAACAAGCTACCATAGACTGGGTGGCTTGTAAACCACAGAAATTTATTCCTCACAGCTCTGGAGACTGGGAAGTCCAAGATCAAGGTGCTAGATAGATTTGGTGTCTGGTTAATAGGATTTGTCTGTGTCCCCACCCAAATCTCATCTTGAATTGTAGCTCCCATAATTCTCACATGTTGTAGGAGAGACCCAGTGGGAGAAAATTGAATCATGGGGATGGTTTCCCCCATACTGTTCTCGTGATAGTGAATGAGTCTCACCAAATCTGATGCTTTTATAAGGGGAAACCCCTTGCACTTGGCTCTTGTTCTCTCTTGTCTGCCACCAAGTATGATGTGCCTTTCACCTTCTGCCATGATCGTGAGGCCTCCCCAGCCATGTGGAACTGTGAGTCCATTAAACCTCTTTTTCTTTATAAACGACCCAGTCTCAGGAATATCTTTATCAGCAGCATGAAAATGGACTAATACACCAGAGAAGGCCCATTTTCTGGTTCATGGATGACCATTATTTTGCTGTATCCTCACACGACAGAAGGGGAAAGGGAGCTGTCTCAGGACTTATTCATAAGGGCACTAATCCCATTCACGAAAACTCTCCTCTCATGACCTAATCACCTTCCAAAGACCCCACCTCCCAATAGCATCACCTTAGGGGTTAGGATTTCAACATGAATTTGAAAGGAACACAAATATTCCATCCCTAGCAGAAGGTCACCAGATAGCTGGACATCAACACAGAAGAAAAAGAGTAAGTTGGCCCTGTAAGAACCGATGTAGAATAATCTTCAAGAAAAAAGTCAAGGAGCAGAACAGTATCAAGAAGAAAAAGTCTTGACATGGCTCAATTTTTGTATGAATTTTGTTCCACAGACATGCATTACTTATTTAAAGATTAAATATAATTTTAAAAATACCTAGCACATTGTTTGACTTGGAACAGTCTCAAATTCTACTTTTGTTCACTCCTCAGGGAGCCTCTCAGACAGGATTTTTTTAATGTCACATTCTGTCATCTTGAACATAATCAACAACTCATATCTTGAAAGCATTTTCCAAGCTATGCAGACTGACGTGTTCTGTGTAAGGCCAGGCCACTGCTGGGTTTTCAGAGAGAGAAACTGGGGTCTAAGGCTTGGGAATGTCAGGTCCCTGAATCTGACATGACCGTAAGTCCTCTGTGACATTTCACAGGCAGGGCTGATGGGAAAGCTGAAATATAAAATCCAGAGATATGAAGGATCACCTGGAGGGGGGTAGTTTGATTCATTGCTTTATGAAAGGAATTTAAATGGGACTGCTTCAAATAGCGAGACCCTTTGGCAGAAGAAAAATACACCTTGCCTGAAAAGAAGTGTGATTTATTTCACCCTTTTTAGGACCGTCTCTCTCTGATGATAGACATTTAAGTCCTGCCTCATATATGTGTCAGCTTATGGGTAATGAACATGGCATGAGAGACTTTAAAAGCCATTTAATCTTTCTGGTATCCGTCTCCTTATCTGTCAACCACTCAAGTCATTGAGCCAGACCAACATTTACCAGTGTGTTTGGTACAGCTCTGCAGAAAACTATGAGTTGTTACGCAAGAGATAAGACCTCACGAAAAGCTAAGCTGGAGAAAAACTGGCTTAAAGGAAGTTAGGCTCATGGATTTATTGTAGAACTTCTCAGAGCCTTTATTGAGAGTGATAGTATTTTTTTTCCTTTTTTTTTTTGAGATGGAATCTCACTCTGTTACCAGATTGGAGTACAGTGGCGCCATCTCAGCTCACTGCAACTTCCACCTCTGGGGTTCAAGCAGTTCTCTTGTTTCAGCATCCATGTAGCTGGGATTATAGGCACGTGCCACCATGCCCAGCTAATTTTTCTATTTTTAGTAAAGATGGAGTTTCACCATCTTGGCCAGGATGGTCTTGATCTCTTGACCTCGTGAGCCACCTGCCTCAGCCTCCCGAAGTGCTGGGATTACAGGCGTGAGCCACTGCACCTGGCAACAATATTTTTTTTTGAAAAATTAATGTGTGCGTTTTTTTCCCTTCCTACATTTTCCAGGGTCCTTTTCCTAGAAGGTGTGGAGACCCTTCTCTGCTTCCTCAAATTAAATTCTCTTCCTGCAAAGAAGCAGCCTCAATTCAAAGTCTCTTTCTGCCTTTAATAAGTCAGGTGAAATAGCATGGCAATGTGACATGTCTTCCAGCAGCAGAAAAAGGGTGATGAGTTTTGAAGGCAAGGAGAGAGATAAAAGAATTTGCAAAACTGGAGACAGAAGATATTCTGGGGCTTCAGTGCCCTACAAAGTGGTACTCTCCACCCACCCCTGCACTCCGCCACAGGCCCCCACCAATCAAGTAGATAACAAGACCCAGAGAAGTTGCTGGCAAAGAATTCCATTTGCCAGAGACAGCAAAGCTTCCAAACAAAAAGAGGGATTACTCAGAGGATGCCTGATATCTGGAAGAGCCCCCCCCCCAACCCCACTGCATTCTGAGATGCCCCTCCCAAGACTTTGTGCAATACCAGGGGAGGAACCGCTAGCGATGACCAAGTCTGAATCTCCCAATAGCCCGGGGGGAGAGCAGCTCAGAGAGACATGAGTGGGTTTAAAACAGATTTTTTTAAAAATCAGTGACAACAACGCAATGCAGGATTTGGTAGGCACCTGAAGCTTGCCAGTTGAGATTCAGGTCTACAAGGACTAAAGGGCAGACTGAACCTCTAAGCAGGAACACACGTCTTCCCAAACTTCTTCTCTTTCTGTCTGTGGATGATAGATGTCATGATGAGTCAATGAGGATGATAAAGAAGCAACATAAATTGCCGAGACTAACAGAACACCCAGTGCATTCTACTGGATGTCCTATAGTTCTACCAACCAATAGAACACCCCGGCCCTTCAGGGCTCAGAGGAGGACTCAATGGAAGAGACAGAGGATATTAGGGAGTGAAAGTAAACTGCTTAGATGGTGCCCAGAAACTGAAGGGTAATTTAGCATTTCTAACAAGAGCCTCAACAAAGTATGTGCCTTTTAGTCTAGTCATTCTTCTTCTGGGAAACTGTGATAAGGATTTAATATAGAATGCTAGGGGGATCTTTGGGTTATAAAAATTAAGTTGTTCATAATTGGGGATGCAAGGGAAGGAAATAAATTGAAGTCCAAGAATTGGAGAATGAAGAAGGAAATTACAGCACCTCCACCTGATGAACTATGATGCCTCCATTAACAGTGAGGTTTATGGAAAGATGTTAGTGATATGAAAATATTTAATGTAAGGAAGCAAAGCAGGATACAGGTTGGTACATTTCACATATCTCAGCTGGGACTAACATGCACAGAAAAAAAAGTCTGAAAAGAAATGTACTAAAATGTTAACTGGAGCAGGCAAGCAGGGAAGAATGGAAAAACCAGAGGACACGGTTTTACAGAGACAGAAGGCAGTGCGTAAGGCAGGTGGGAATTCCCTCTCTACCATGATGTCAGGATGTAAGAGCCCACCTGCAAAGGGGAGAAGGGCTGGTCAGAGGAGAGCAGGGCAGAATGAGAAGATGGCACAGCGTAGGTCCTCTCCCAGATTCTGAAATAGGGCCCTGTATTCGTTTTTTACACCTGCTATAACAAAAATGCCACAAGCTCAGCAGCTCAAAACAACACAAATGTATTGTCTTACTGTTACTGTAGGTCAGAAGTCCAGGTGGGCTTGACTGGGTCCACTGCTTAGGGTCCCACAAAGCCAAAGTCAAGGTGTCAGCAGGGCTGTGTTCCCTCCTGGAGGCTCTGGGGGAAATCCACTTCCAAGCTCATTCATGCTCTGGTTCAATTTCGTTCTGTGTGGTTGTTGGACTGAGGTTCCCATTCCTTGCTGGCTATCATCCAGGGCCGGTCTTTGCTCCAAACAGCTGCCTGCATTCCTTCTCGTATTTTCCATGAGGTCCTCCCCACTTCCAATCCCTCTGACTTCACCCTCTGTCCCATCTCTCTGCCTCTGGCTAGAGAATTTCTCTGCTTTTAAGGGCTCCAGTAATTAAATTGGGCCCACTCAGATAATCTAGGAGAATCTCCCTGTTTTAAGGTCCATAACTTAACATCTGCAAAGTCCCTTTTCCCATGTGACATATGATATTGGCAGGTTCTAGGGAGTAGGATGTGGGACTCTTTGTGGGCCATTCTACCAGCTACAGATCCCACCTCTCTTGCTGCCTCACTTCAAGCACCTGACTTCACTTTCAAGCACCCAACACCACACATCAGAACAGGCCTGCCATCCTGCATCCAGTCCGAATGCATCCCAGTGTCTGTCTCCAAATGTGTGCCCAGAGCTAGAACACATCTGGAACTCCAGCAACCTCAACTGTTCGGTTGTCTTCTCGAGAGTCTCAAGAGACTGTTACATAGCCAACACCAACCAGGCTGCACCCACTCCAATCAAACATTTATCAGGTGGCTGTAAAAAACATGAGAGGGCTCACACCTGTAATCCCAGAACTTTGGGAGGCTGGGGCAGGCAGATCACTTGAGCTGAGAGTTCGAGACCAGCCTGGCCAACATGGCGAGACCCTGTCCCTACTAAACATACAAAAGAATTAGCTAGACGTGGTAGTGCCTGCCTATAAGAGAGAGAGAAGGAAGATACGACAGTTCCTGTGCTGCCCTCATCACTCTGCCAAACTCTCCCGGCCTCAGCTGAATGCTCCTTGGAGTTGCCTAGGGAGCCATCCCTGAGAGAGGCTGGTTCCTGAACCCTCTCCTCAGACCAACTGAATCAGAGCCTCTGGACATCAAGGCCCTGGATCTGCAATTGCAGTGTGTCCTTGCTCTCCCCCAAGTAATTCCTGTGCACACTGTTTAGAGGGGTGCTCTCTAACTTGAAAGCCTGAAGCTACTAACTTAGAAAGGTGCATGCCTTGAGTGATAATCAGAGGGTGGGTGGACTCTTCTCTGAACTCTGAAATTAATGCAGCATCAAGGGGAAGCCCTTTGGGAAACAGTGGAGAAAAAGAGAGACTGGGCTGCAAAGCCAGACAACAAGGTTCTGCTGAGGAGAGTTTGCGGCATGGGGCACGTGGGAAGATGGACAAGGCTGTCTGAGTGGCGCTGATCTTGGCAGCAGGGTTGGGTTGGAGGATGAGCCTGAAACCTGGCGCAGCACCACTGCAGTGCCTGTGTCTCAGGGCCAGGCGGACCTGCGTTCACCAAGTTCCCCAGCTGTCTTATGCTGGGAAATAGCTCATTCTCTTAGACTGCTTCCTTATCTGTGAAACAGGGATAATGATCGTCCTTTCTGGATAGGGCTCTTGGGAGAATGAGAGAGGTGTTTCACTTAAAGCTGTTTTGCACTGGGTGTGGTGGCTCATGCCTGTAATCCCAGCAATTTGGGAGGCCGAGGTGGGTGGATCACTTGAGGTCAGGAGTTCAAGACCAGCCTGGCCAACGTCGTAAAACCCCATCTTTAAAAGAAATCAGAAATTTTAAAAAAACTGTTTTGCTTGTATCAGAAAAGAATGCTCTTAGCTGCAAGTAACAGAAAACCTATGACAGAAGTCCCAGCGGTTGGTTCTTTTTGGCAAGGATTCTTCAGCAGCTCCATAGGATCAGGACAGAGGCCTCGGGCTCTGTAGGTAGGGCCTCCCAAATGTGCACCCAGATCACCTGGAGACCCAGGTGCAGATTTGGGTGCAGCAGGTCTGGAGTGGGGTCCACATTTCTAACAACCTGGCCTGCAGACCACACTGAGTAACAGGAGCCTTTCTTTCATTGCTACAAAATGGCTGCTTTGCTCCGGCCATCACATTTTCAGGCAGGGCACAAAGGGGCATGTTAGAGGGCTATGCTGGCCCTCTACCATGTCTCCTCCTGTTTTCTAGGTTAAAAAAAAAAATTAAGCTTTCTCATGAGCTACCAGAGCAGACATCCTCGTGGGTTTTGTTGGTCTAAAATAGGCCTTGCAGCTAGCCACAGCGACACAGGAAGCTGAGAAAATGAGAAACAGGACTGTCAGGATGGGCTTAAAGTTTAAGCCTTAAATCAATCACAGTTTGCCCAGAGCCGAGCACTCTGCCGCCCAGTATAAAATCAGGTTTGTTGAGCAAGCAGGCAAGGATGGATGCTGGGGAGCAAACTGCAGCATTCTAGCCACACTGATTATTTTATGAATAAAGCACTTCACATAAACTCTCAATAAAGGGTAGGATTTCATCAGCAGCATCTCATTAGCACGGATTGAGAGGACAAAATGCCAGTTGCCTTCCACACTCCCAAATGACCTCATGCAGAATGGGGGAGGAGGCATGAGGCCTCCTGGGCTGTGCAGAGCATGCAAGATCATGGGAGCTGCCTTGAGCACCCCAAGGAAAGCATCCACACAAGTCAAGAGCTAAGCTCCCTGGGATCATGGGTCACAGAGGTAAATCCTGGAGCACACAGCCGGTTGCCTCCCCTTCTCTGTAGCTCACTTCCCCAAGGGGTGATTTCCAGCTCCACCCTTTTTTGTCCACTTCCTTAATCACAGCCTGAGAGTCACAGAAAGAAAATGCAGGACCTTCCCTGAGGTTGTATCAAAGCCCAGCTGCTGCCTTCTTTCAAGTTGCAAGGAGGGAGACATGGATCGGACCCACTTCATGAATTTGGCCAACGGTAGAAAGTATCTTCCTGGAGAGTCTTGAGTCTGCTTCCATTTCCAGGGTCAGAAAGGAGGAAACCCCAGAGAACCCGGAAGCTGTGGAGAAAAAGCTTCCACTGCCAGCTTCCTATTGGATTGTACAGGGTTGGAGCTCCCCTCCAGCTGGAAGCCACATGACCTTCCAGGGCCTAGTGGACGGTGACGTGGTTAATTCTGACCTCCCTGCCACTTGTCCCCTAGGTTTCATTTTTTGCTGAGTAGAAGGTGAGCCATGTTACATCATGGCTGTGGTCACAGAGTTCATTTTATAGACAGAAAAAAAGCAAAGAACCAGAAAGGTAAGCTCTGAAAACTCATCTGAAGTTGTCTAACCTTGAAGGGTGTTGTGTTCAGATCTCATTAACAAGCTATCACAAATGCAAATGGCCCTTCAGGAAGCTGCTGGGGACATAAAGAAAATTCAACAAGATTTGGAGTCCAAAAGCCTGGGTTTAAATCCTGGATTTTTCCACTTAACAGTGCTTTGATGAAACTGAGCCAATTTCACTGACTTCATCTATATGGATATTGGTGATGAGAACGGACATGGTAATATAATCATCATAACCAACACTTGAGAGGATGCTTAGTGGCACTGGTCTAATTGCTTTACATGTTTATATTAACTCATTCTGCCACAATACTGAAGTCTCTGTGGATTATCATTGTCCCCATTTTTTAAATGGGGAAACAGAGGCACAGAGAGATTAAGTAATTTACCCAAGGACACACAACTGATAAGCAGCAAAACTATGATCCAACCCAGGGACTTTGGCACTATGGCCCAGGCTTATTTCCACTCTACACCACTGCTCATTGCTGCCTAGAAAATACTAGACCACATGGGGTACAATTTTGATATTCAGAAATCATTATCCCCATCTTATACAGAAAGAATATGTGACTTGTCCGAAGACACAGAGAACACCCACCTCCAGAAACCAAAGGAGACTCAGGAAGGCAGCTTCTCTGTGGGTTGCCTCCTCCCTCCCCTTCCAAGTCCCCACAAATGGCCCCCTTGATGGAGCCATTATCCTCGGTCCTGAGAGTCCCCACCCATGCTGAGCACAGTCCCTGCAGCCCATGACCTCGAATCAAGAGCACAAGCCTCTATTCATCCCACTGGCAGGAAAATCAGTTAAGCATTTTGCTATTTTTATGTCTGTCAAGCCATTGGGTGATGCAAAGAACAATTTCTTTTCCTTTTTCTCTCTTTTTCTTTGTCTTTATTAATACGTAATTACCCTGCCTCCATCATTCTTCTGCAGAATGTGTGCTTTTCTGTATAACATTGAGTCTATTTAAAAGCTGGGGTGAGATGTATTTTCAATGCCCAGAAAAAAATCTTGTTTTGTCCCTGGAGGGGAGAATGGGCAGAGATGAATATAATGTTTGTGTTACTGACTGTTATTCCTCATGAAAGGCTGTAATGAATAAGAAATAAAAGGCTGGGGGTGGAGGGAGGGGTAGAAAGATGGAGCTGTATAACTGCTGGCTCTTGGCCCTCTCTGAAGCCACTGGCCTGGCTAAGAAGCAGCCTCAAGTCCTCACATTATTCCATCAAGGTGGGTACAGGGCACAGGGTATTCTGTGCCAAAACTCCACTGCTCTTGACCAATGGGTTCATTGCTATTCATGTCTTCCTTTGAAAATGATGAAAGTGTCCCTAATCCATGGAAACAGAAAAAAGCACGCAAAACAAATATTCCCAGTGGTATTAGCACAGCAGATCTGACAGGGGCTGGCCTGTGCGGTTTAATCTCAATTGAAGGAGACTGGGGGGAGGGAGGCATCCATAGGAGATTTATAAAAAAGAGAGAAACCTGCCTACCCAGCGTATGTTATATATAGAATGATAAGATTAATGATACAGAAACCTATGTAGGAACTACACTAGAAGCATCAAAATAATGATGGTGAGGAGTAAGTCAGAAAATGTACACACCAGGCCAGGTACTGTGGCTTAGGCCTATAATCCCAGCATTTTGGGAGGCCAAGGTGGGAGGCTCATTTGAGGCCAGGAGTTCAAGACCAGCCTGGGAAACATAGTAAGACTCCAACTCTATAAAAATTTAAAAATTAGTTGAGTGTGATGGCACATGCCTGTGGTCCAAGCTACTGAGGTGGGAAGATTGCTTGAGCCCAGGAGGTCAAGGTTGCAGTGAGCTGTGATCACGCCACCACACTCCAGCCTGGGTGACAGAGCAAGAACCTGCCTCCAAAAAAGAAGAAAAGGAAAATGTACACACCAGACTACATATGCCTGGCTGCATGTTAACTATCAGCCACGACAATGCCACCAGCTGGCTAATAGGAAGGGTTATTATCTCACTGTGCAATAGAGTCAGTACAACCACACCTGATATTTAGGAGAGTTATGTTGTTCTGGGTGCTCTACCGTCCACAACAGCCCCTAGAGATAGGTGCTGTTCTTGTCTCCGCTTCGCCAATGAAGAAACTGAGGCACAGAGAAGTACATGACTTGTTTGGGTCACTCGGTAGAAAATGGCAGGTTCTAACCCAAAGACCTGCCACGGTTTCAGTAACCACCAGAATGGTAGGGCTTTACACAGTGGCTGAAAGGGCAGACTCTGGGCTCAGACGGACCTGCCTTCAAAAGACAGATCTGTGATTCTTCTTCCTCCTACAGAATCACAGAAGTTTCACCCCGGGAGAACCATGAAGATGGCAGATTGAAACTCCTTGATTTCCTAGGTAGTACAGAAACTTGGGAGCATGAGAGAAACCCCTGCTTGAGCTCATGCAGCTAGACCACTGATGGCCTGCTGTGGGCTGGGCCGTCATCATTTCTGGCTTACCTTCTCAGGGAGGACCAATGGGGACCACTCCTCACCACCCCAATGCAACCCATGCCTCAGCTCTGGGGTTCTGCAGCCTGCTTCCCCAGACCTAGAGACGGGAGTTGACAGTGCAGGGGCCTGAGGACTCCTTGAATGTCACAGCTGCCATCGAGGATCCAAGGAACCTGCTATCATCTGGCGTCTCCCAGAAAGCCTCCCAAGAGTGAGCCCCAAATGATCCTCCCCAGATAGACACTTCCCTGCACTTTGATACTTGGTTTGATCAAAACCTACTGAGACGCCAAGGAGGGAACCATAAAACAAAGTTGCATACAGCTCCAAGGAGGCCACTCACAAGGGCATTAAAAAATTGATCTTCGCATTTTAAAACATCAAATCTTACTCTTTTCTTCTGCAGGTTCCCCATTGGTGAAAGGGAGACAATAATTGTATCCACCTCTGGGGTTGCTATGGTCATGAAATGAAGCAGAGACAGGGCGCTCAGAACATCTGGGAAAGGTTAGGTGTGGTTCTAATGAATCTATCACACAGTAACATTGGAATCATTCAGCACGCTGGTGCCTAGAAAGGCTGAAATAACTAACATGTAGGCAGGCATAGTTAAAGTGTGCTCTGTAGGAGGCTGAATTATGATGATGGCTGATATTATAGAGGGCTGGTGCCATGCCAGGGATTCTTCTTCTAAGGGCCTTATGAATAGATCCTAACCCTCACAGCACACCTATGGTGAAGCTTAACTCTTGTCCCACATCCTCTTCTTTTTTCTTTTCTTTTTTTTTTTTTTTTTTGAGACGGAGTTTCACTCTTGTTGCCCAGGCCGGAATGCAGTGGTACAATCTGGGCTCACTGCAACCTCCACCTCCCAGATTCAAGCGATTCTCCTGCCTCAGCCTCCCGAGTAGCTGGGACTACAGGCACATGCCACCAGGCCCAGCTAATGTTTTGTATTTTCAGTAGAGACGGGGTTTTACTATGTTGGCCAGGCTGGTCTCGAACTCCTGACCTCAGGCAGTCCGCCCAGCTCAGCCTCCCAAAGTGCTGGGATTACAGGCACGAGCCACCCCACCCAGCCCACTTCTTCCTCTTTGGCTGCTGCGGGAACTGAAGCACAGCTAGGTTAAGTCACTTGCCTGAGGCCAAACAGCTAAGGAGCTGCAGAGACAAGATTTGAACACAGGCAGCCTGACTCCAGAGTCCCAGTGTGTAACCACTACACCACACTGCCTCTCAGGTCCACAAAGGAATTTATGTTTCAGGAAATAGTCACCAGTGACACCAGTTCAGCCACACCCACACCCCGGCCATGTCGACCACACTCTGGCCATGTCCACCACACCCCAGCCATGTCCACCACACTCTGGCCATGTCCACCACACCCTGGCCAGGTCCACCACACCCTGGACATGTCCACCACCACACTCCGGCCATGTCCACCACACTCCGGCCAGGTCCACCACACTCCGGCCAGGTCCACCATACTCTGGCCATGTCTACCACACCCTGGCCATGTCTGCCACACTCTGGCCAGGTCTACCACACCCCGGCCAGGTCCACCACACTCCGGCCATGTCCACCACAGGCCTTACTGGCTCCCTACCAAACTGATTTTTTTTCCTTTTCGTTTTCATTGTTTTATTTGTTTTTCTGATTTTTAGAGGAGAAAAAAAATTAATCCTGAATGAAACCAAGTTTCATTGCAAATGAAATGGAATTGTCCACAACTCAAAGTATATAATTAAAGAATGTTAATCTCCTGGCGATTCTTCTCCCCACCCCGCCCCAAACCAAAAATACACGAACATTTGCAAAAGAGAATTCATCTTTACCTAAAACTATAATTAAGCGGCTGCTGGCGGTTACCTTGGTGACATTAAAAAAAATCCTTCACTACAGCTCCCCACTCTGGATAATACAAACTTGGCAGCCAAATAAGTCAACAGGTTGCCCAGGAAACTGTTTCCTTGACAACCATGAAGATAGAAGGGGACGAAAGAGTTAGGGAAATGTCAGAGTAACAATGTTATACTAAAGAAGAAAGGGCCCCTTTGGCTTGCTGAGGAGCTTCCCAACTTGTACTGAGCAGCAGCAGAGGACACAAATGACTCTGAACATGACAAAGACGGATGGGGGAACAGCAATCCCTAAGTCTCCCTTCAGTGGCTCACCCACAGGGTGGAGTTGCAGTGGTGGGCGTGGAGCAGCTGTGCATTGAGCACCTACTACGTGGCAGCACCATTCATGTCCCCTGCCTCTGGTCTTGGCTGTTTCTCTCCATTTTGGAACCTTGGCCAGGTGGGCCAGGATGCTGGGAATGACAAGCAAACCAGGACCATCTTTTGAAATGTTAATTCTGGGATTCTCCCTGTGTGTTCACTTTCCTATCCTCTGTTTCGGTCAGGCTAACCCTGTGCTTTCCAGACTGGTCTGGGGAGAAGAGGAGAGAGTGTTTGCAGGATGGAGAAAGCTGAAACTTTATTTTCAAAGGCCACGTAGCTCATGGGTGGGATTGGTCATGTGTCCTTGAATGCCAGGAGAGCAGACATGAGCGTCCTTGAGGAATACAAGAAGGGAGAGGGAGGGAGGATCCAGAGCATAAAAGGATTCCTCAAGCAGGGATCCTGGACCCTGGACCTTGCCCAAGCTGCAGGTGGAGGGTGGGGAGTGTCATGCCCTTGGAAAGCAATGGCCACAGGGTCTCAGTCCAACCAAGAGTGGCCAGTAAGGAAACAGCCAACCTGGGACACTATATTGATTGGGACAATCTATGTCTCCAGAGTGACCCATGTGGACAGATGACTATCAGCGCCTGGCTGGACATGTGGGGCTATGCAAGGCTCCAAACCCTTCTGCACCCAAGAACAAGTGAGGGAGGCCTGAAGTCAATTTAAAGAAAATAAAGGAATGTTCTATTTCTCATCTCTCTAAGTGTGTGGACAGAGAGCCATGCTTGCCAGGTATAATTTTCAGCTGCATTTTCAAACAACTTGAGAAAGTCCTGTGGCTGAATTCTGCAAAGATGGGAGAGAGGCGAGATGATGCAGAGGCTTCTAGAACCAAAAATTCCAAACCTATTTTCCCTTCCACAAAACTCTGCCACCCCTGGCTGGCCCTGCCATTGCCGTTGCCTTGCACCTTGTCCAAACAGGCTTTTAATAAAATTATTCTCTGATCATCAGTGAGGATGCACTGACATACTGCTGATCTTCACAGAGCATATGGTAAACTCAGGACTTTGCTTGGCATAGGCTCAAATCTGACACTGACAAAAGGAGAAACTGATCTGACACATGTCAGTAGCACACAGCAGGAGCAAGAAAGACTTGCATTTGTACAGCACTTTCACAAAAGGCAATTGCCTTATTCTTTTCAACAAACCATGTATGGCAGGTGCTCATCTTACAGATGAGAAAACCAAGGCACAGGAAAGGTGAAGCCTTGCTGAGGCTCCCAGAGCCAAGTCAGCCGCAGGGCCCAGGACCAAGGCCAGGTCTGGTCAGCCCGATTCTGCGCATGCCTGTTTCCCTCTGTGTGACACTTCCTTTCTTTCTGTCTGATTCTCTCCTGTTTTCCTATGTTTCTCCTTTCCCTGATTTTTTTTTTTTGAGACAGAGTCTTACTCTGTTGCCCAGGCTGGAGTGCAGTGGTGCAATCTCAGCTCACGGCAATGTCTGCCTTCTGGGTTCAAGTGATTCTCCTGCCTCAGCCTCCCGAGTAGTTGGAATTACAGGCACCCACCACCACACCCAGCTAATTTTTTTTTTTGTAGAGGTGGGGTTTCACCCTGTTGGCCAGACTGGTGTCAAAATCCTGACCTTGTGATCCACCTGCCTTGGCCTCCCAAAGTGCTGGGATTATAGGAGTGAGACACCGCACCTGGCCTCCGTGATGTTTTTATTACCAGAAAAGGGGTCCAGATCCAGACACGAAGAGAGGGTTATTGGACCTCATGCCAGAAAGAATTTAGGGCAAGTCCACAGAGGACAGTGCAAGCAAGTTTATTAGGAAAGTAAAGGAATAAAGAATGGCCACTCCATAGGCAGAGCAGCAGCATGGGCTGCTCAGCTGCTTATAGTTATTTCTTAATTATATGCTAAACAAGGGGTGGATTATTCATGAGTTTTCCAGGAAAGGGTTGGGCAATTGCTGGAACTGAAGGTTCCTCTCCTTTTTAGAACCTATAAGGTAACTTCTGGCTGTTGCCATGGCATTTGTAAACTGTCATGGTGCTGGTGGGGGAGTCTCTTCTAGCATGCTGATGCATTATAATTAATGTATAATGAGCAGTGAGGACAAACAGAAGAGACCTGGTTTCCATCCTGGTTTCGGTGGGTTTTGGCTGGCTTCTTTACCACATGCTATTTTATCAGCAGGGTCTTTGTGAACTGTATCTTGTGCGGACCTCCTAACTCATCCTGTGACTAAGAACTACTTAACCTCCTGGGAATGCAGCCCTGTAGATCTCAGCTTCGTTTTACCCAGCCCCTAGTCAAGGTGAAGTGACTCTCGTTCCAATGTCTCTGCCATTTTCAGTCTACTTTTTTTTTTTTGCCTCCCCAAATACCCCAATGGTTGTCGACTGGGAGGTGACCCTCTCCATCCTTGCGTAGGGTCCATTCATCAATATCTAAATAAATTTGGGGTTATCATACAGAGAGGGGGATGCTCATGGGTAGAGATGAAGGAGTCTTCTGCTCGACATCCCATAATACTCAGGAAAGCCCTGTACGACAAAGAATTGCCCGGCCCCCAATATCAACAGCCAAGGCTGAAAAGCCCTGACCTCTGGGGGGGATAAGAAGATGCTGCACATGGGAAGCACCCGCCGGGAGTGTGGCATCGTAGGGATTGCCAATGATGCCGTTCACAGCGCTGTCCCAGCTGGAAAGTCCGGCTTATTCACCACATGGGAGGAAACAAAAGTATACTGAGAACTCGGGGGCTTTGGTTCTGAAGTTTATTCCTTTGGTAAGAATTCATTGACTTCCTTCCATGGGAAAGGCCCTGGGGTCCACAAAGGAGTGAAACGTCCTGTTTTGTGGACAAGGTCATGCAGTGGCCTTTAAGTCTAAATGCACAAGCCAGGACGTAATCCCCGAGAGCGCTGGGGATGAGGGTCCCAGAAGGTCTCATTGCCACTGGCTCTTTCTGTAACCCTGGGATCCACTGAAATGTTGCTAAATTCTTTCTTCACAAATGCCAATGGGCATTCACTAAGGGGTGAGAAAAGGCATTCAGGGAACCCAAACACGAGCCACTGCTTACACACTGGAGAACTCAAACCTCAAAAACAACCAGAGATAAATTACTTTCCTCAATCGATTTTCTCCCTTACACTCACCACCAGCAGCAACAAAAGGCCGGAGTCTAAGGGAGGAGAATGCAATTTGCATATTCAACACCCCCTTGGAAGGTGAAACTAACAGAATCACAGATGATCACTTTAAAGGTGTAACAAGGTGGGGTTCGGGGAGGTGGCAAACTGTTCAGCTTCTAAAAACATGAGATAAAAATACCCTGCACGTGTCATTTACAAATTCACGGGGTTGTTTAGACAATACTGTGATCAGACTGCAATTGATACATGTTTTCGCCCCAGTGATTAAACACAGCCTGATTTTTAAGTACCAAACAGCTGCCTCCAGGTTTCTCTTGAAAAACCAATCTTTCATTTCTGTTTTTGATTGGCACACCAGGGGGTCCCAATCACAGCTCCTTTATCCCCAGCGCCTAAAATCAGCTGATATTCGGCTTCGGGAAGGGGCAGGGGAAAGGAGACAAAGGGGGAAAAGGGAGGAAGCAAAAGCTCCAATGAGAGAGGCTTCTAATAACAGGCAAGGAAGATACCAGGGCCTTCTACCCCGGCAGCTTTCTCCCAAAGCCTTGAAGGACGGTGGGGGTGGAGATCAAGGAGATAAAATGACAACAGCCTGTGTCTCCGGAAATAATTAAATATTCTTCCTTTGCACTGAGAGGGAGGGCAATAAATAGCTCAATATAATCAGGCAAAGCTTTCTAGGGACCTGGAGATTTTCAATGAATGTGAGCAAAATGATTCTGCTCAACAGCCTCTCTCCTGACTACCTGTAGGGGCAACAGGCTGAACTGAAGGTGGTTTCTGCAGAAGCTGAGAGATGGATGTGTCCAGAGCCTCTGCATTTCTTTGAGGAGGAGAGGGGGCGTCTGGGTTTTCTTTTGGGGTTGATGGAAAGGTTCTAAAGTTAGATAGTGGTGATGGTTGCACAATTTAGAGAATGTACTAAAAACCACAGAATTTCCCACTTTTGAAAGGTGAATTTTATGTATGTAAATTACATTTCAATAAGGCTGCTATTTTAAAAAGAAATAGATAAAAAGTTACACTACATAATTTTTTTTCTTTTGAAAAAGAGGGGGAAGGTGGTTTAGACACAAGGACACTGGATTCAAATCCTGCCTCTCCTGACTTGTAGCCGTGGGATTCTGGGGACCTACTCAGCCTCCCTGCATCTCAATTGTTCCATCTGTAAAGTGAGGATGTTAAAAATGTCCTTCCCTTGTAGGGCTGCTGGGAGGATGAGTGTGATGGGTTTGTGGGAGCCTGACACCAGGGAGGTGCTCGCTGGATGGCTGGTTTGTAGGAGGCTGGAAAAGCTCCACTCACAGGTGCTTAGGTGGAAAAATGGGCTGGAAATGGGGTGAACCAGTAAGTTTCAGACAGCAGGACTAGGGAACCCTGTGGTGAGAGCTTAGTCTCCTCAGATCCTTGCACAGTCACTTGCCCTAGAGATGTAGCACCCATAACAACAGTGGGCATTTATCGAGCACTTACTGTATTTAAGCACCTCGTATGCACCTCACCTCACTGAATCTTTGTTTCAACCCTAGGAAGCAGGTACTATTATATCCCCTTATTACCAACAGACACAGTTTAGTCACTTGCACAAAATCACAGACAGTAAAAGTCAGGGCCAGTTCAAATCCAGGCAGGCAGGTACTGAGCTAAGTCAGGGGGGTACTAGAACTGGCTCCTAGCAGCTTGAGGAAGCAAGTTGTTAAATATCCAGGCGTTCTAGTGATTAAATATGGGGAATGAAGGGTCTGACATGCCTCATCATACCCTCCCCTCTTTTGGAATTCAGGAAAAGCCGACCTGTAGCTGTGGGACTCTGGGCACTTACTCGGCCTCCCTGAATCTCAATTGTTCCATCTGTAAAGTGGGAATGTTAAAAGTGTACCTCTTCACGCAGTTGCTGTTACATCAAGCATGATGCTGTTTGTAGAAGAATCTACAAGTAGGTTATTAAATCATTTGTAGCAACTTTGGTGGAAATCAGCCATAATGTGAGTATTTACACTAAGGAAATCAGCAATTTCGATAATCCTGGGTTCTTCCCTAGCCCTGCCCCGCTCCAGTTTCCCAGCACATCATTGATGACCTCGCTCGGAGGGAACTTTTGACTGTCCCTTCCTACTTGTAATGATAAGAAACCCTGACCTGCTGACATGCTCATGGCTCTGTAGGGTTCACAATATGCTTCTAAATCCACCTAAACCAAACCAACAAAACTGTGAGGGAACAATTATTTGCACCTCACTTATTTGTGGAATCTAAAAATCTAAACAATTGAACTCAAGAAAATAGAGTAGAGAGACAGTACCAGACGCTGGGAAAGGTTAGTGGGAAAGTGGGAAGGTGGGGAGGTAAGGATGGTTAATGGGTACAAAAAAAAGTAGGAAAAACCAATAAGACCTAGTATTTGATAGCACAACAAGGTGACTATCATCGATAATAACTTAATTGTATATTTTAAAATAACTCATTTATTGTAAATAATTATTTTAATTATAAACAATTATTTTAAATAATTGAGTTATTTTTAAATGTACAATTAAATTATTTTATATTTTAAATGTATAATTTAATTGTACATTTTAAAGCCCAATTATACTGTTTTATTTTAAACACAAAGGTTAAAATTCAATTATACTGTTTTATTTGTAACACAAAGGTTAAGTATTTGAGGGAATGGATACCCCATTTTCCATGTCGCAATTATGACACATTATATGCCTGTATCAAAACATCCCATGTACCCCATAAATATATTTACCTATGTACCCACAAAGTTTTTTTTAATTTTTTAAAAAATTATTTGCCTTGATGATGATCAAAACAGCCACCAAGAGGTGATCAACCCAAGGGCCTAAGAGGCCCGCAGACCCTCTGAGTCCTAGCCAGGCCCTTTCATCTTGAAAGGTAGCAGGTAGGGTCTGTTTAAAGCTTTCTGTTTAAAGAAAATAGGGGCCGGGTGTGGTGGCTCACGCCTATAATCCCAGCACTTTGGGAGGCCAAGGCCAGTGGATCACGAGGTCAAGAGATCGAGACCATCCTGGTCAACAAGGTGAAACCCCGTCTCTACTAAAAATACAAAAATTAGCTGGGCATGGTGGTGCGCACCTGTAGTCCCAGCTACTCAGGACGCTGAGGCAGGAGAACTGCTTGAACCCAGGAGGTGGAGGTTGCAGTGAGCTGAGATCGCGCCATTGCACTCCAGTCTGGGTAACAACAGCGAAACTCCATCTCTAAATAAATAAATAAATAAATAAAGCTATCCAGCATCTCCATGGCAACAGGCAGTAGCTGTCCCATGGGATATGGGGAGGGGACCCTCTGCCCCATTCTACAGACTGATTCCACAGGTCCCACAGCCCTGCCGAGGAGTCGGCAAAAGCTTTTTGCAGTTTCCACATGGAGACGATCTGGAGGTGGAAGTGAGTGGGTGTAGAACTCAAGGCAAGTGAAACTTCGAAGTGAAGTCTGACTGAGCCCAGTGTTTTGCGTAAGAGAAAAATAATAAATGTTTCATGAATGAACGAATGAATAAGTGAATGAGTGAAAAGTCTTGTCTATACTCAAGAGATTTACAAGCTCAGTCTCAAGCATTAAGAGAGGGGCTGGTTCACTGGTGAATTTCACTAATGGCCTCCCTGCATTCACGCTGTTTGCTGCAGCTTTCTGGTTCCACACTCCCTGACTCTGAGTTCAGGCATATGACTCGCTTTGGCCACTGGAGTATGTTAGCTCATCTGATGCCAGCAGCAGAGCTTGAAAAGCCTGTCGGTATTCCCACTTGTCCTCCTGCACGACTGGGATACTACAGCTCTCTCTGGGACCACGGCCACCACCATGGGAACATGTCACTCTGTGAGGAATGTGGTGGTAGGTGGAAGAGAGCCAAGTGGTCCCAGCAAAGACCATGCTAGACCACCAGCCCCCAGCGCACCCACCAGGTGACCACAGACACATGAATGAGACCAACCTAGATCAGCACAACTGCCCAGCCTACATCAACTCATGAGAAATCATAATGGCAATCAAAGGTTATTGAGGCTTTTTCATGTTTTAAAAAAGATTTCTGTTTTAAAAATAAATGTTATTGCACTTATTTGAGGTTTACAACATGATGTTATGGGATACATACAAATAGTATGATGGTTTAAAAATTATTGTTTGAATGGACGTAAAGATGGAAATAATAGGCACTGAGGACGCCTAAAGGGGGAAGGGTGGGATGAAACTGAGGGTTGAAATTTATCGAGTAGAATGTTCATGATTTGGCTGAGGGGTTCACTAGAAGCCCAAACCTCACCATTACACAATATGTCCATGTAACAAACTTGCACAGGTACCCCTAAATCCATAATTTTAAAAATCTTAAAAAGCCTATTTGTTTGAAGCCACTACGTTTTGGGGTTGTTTGTTACACAGCAATAGCTACCTGATACAGGCTGCCTGCTTTGCAATTCTCCAAAAAGCTCAGAGGGGCCTGCTCCTTTCTTTCCTCCACGTCTGCTGCCTCTGTGAGTTCTGATGAAATGCTTCAGTGGGGCTGCTACTTCTCTGAAGACTCTGGTAAAAGATCATTGCCCATTGAAGGAAACAGAGAAATCTGCCTTCAGCTAAATGAGCAAAGACATCACCGAATACCACCACTCCCTTGGGAAATATATTTTAATAGCCTCTGTAGCTGAGAAAGACACAAAGAAATTCTGAAGAAACAATAGGCTTTATCCTCATTCCTGCTTTAGAAGATAAGTTTTGCCTGAATCATTACTAATCTGTCTCCCCACAAACCACCATTTACCTGCAGCCAGATTCTCTGCCAGGATTAGAGGACAGCGACCAGTCTAGAACTGATGACTTAAAAGGTGTTTGGGCCTTACCCTTCTTAGGGATCTCTTTTTCAGGGAATAGCATAAAGTCCCAAGATACACCAGAAGCAGCACTGCTAAGGACTGGCTGATCCTTATGTGACTTTCAGTCTCTTCCCAGTGGAGGCAAAAGGAAGTGGTCTGTACTCTCTCTCTACTCCAAGTGTGGTGCAGGAAACAGCAGCATGGGGATGGAATTATCTGGAAGTCTGTCACAAATGCCAAATCCCAGGCCCCATGGCTAACCTCCTGCATCAGAACCAGTGCTTGAGCAGGATGCCAGGTGATGTAACTGTACATTTTGTGCAGGTGGCACTGCTCTACAGCACCCGTCTCTGCTCATGGAAGTTCATCTAAGTTACAGGGGTTTTAAACCGGAACATCACCTTCATTCTCAGTGTTATGAAGGACACCCTTCCGGCTAGGCGCAGTGGCTCACACCTGTAATCTCAGCACTTTGGGAGGCCCAGGCAGTTGGATCACCTGAAGTCAGGAGTTCAAGACCAGCTTGACCAACATGGAGAAAACCCATCTGTACTAAAAATACAAAATAAGCCGAGTGTGGTGGCGGATGCCTATAATCCCAGCTACTTGGGAGGCTGAGGCAGGAGAATCGCTTGAATCCAGGAGGTGGAGGTTGCAGTAAGCTAAGATCGCACCATTGCACTCCAGCCTGGGTGACAAGAGCAAAACTCCAACAGAAGGAAGGAAAGAAGGAAGGGAGGTAGGGAGGGATGGAGGGAGGGAAGAAGGGAGGGAGGGAGGAAGGACACACTCCACTAACAACAGAACACAGACGAATCCCAACCTCCAATGCGTGCAATAAGCACACACAGGTGTGCACACATTTCCCTGAACCAGGCTTGTCAAAGTCCCTCTCTTGTGAGCCCTACTTGAAAGATTTTATCTTCTGAAGCACAGCGCTTTGTACCTTAAAGGGCCTCTCAAACATCCCACTGAGACCCAGGGTTTCATTCACGAGAAGAACTTAGTCTTGCTAGGAGATTAAAGGTATTGAATGATTCCTTTCTGATCCCGACAGGATAGCTGCTTGCCTATACAAGAGCCTCATTGGAAGTTATCTCCATGGAAATCATTAACCCAGTTTATTAACATGGAAAAAAATCCTAAGGAGATTTTAAACTTCGAAAATATCTTTTCAAGCTAGTGGTGATTAAAACAAAGCATTTATAAGGCAAAAGAGTCCCTATCTCAGAAGTGCAATTAAAAGCAAAAACGCTCTCTGAATTTTAGCAATTCTATTTTAGGCTCTTACTAAGCCCCGGAAATCCTGTTAATTGAAATTACTGACCACACACCAACAGCTTACCTGAAATAATTCACACCTTAATCATCTCACGAAATTTTTTTTTTCAAGAAAAAAAATTTGAGGTTACTTACATGCTACTAACACATGATTTTCTTGAACTCTCTGAACTATGGGATGAAAAAACAACTGAAAAACAGACCGAGGCTGTGTTTCCAAATGATCTTTCGTCCTCTGTTCACGATAACCTTTTCAGGAGAGAGCGGGCAAGGCTGAAGGTGACTATAATTACATAGCCACACCAGCTCTAGAAAGACAAGATTGTTCACTGATGCTGAGAAGGCACAGGTTCAGAATG
This sequence comes from Callithrix jacchus, assembly GCF_049354715.1. NCBI lineage: Eukaryota > Metazoa > Chordata > Mammalia > Primates > Cebidae > Callithrix > Callithrix jacchus. The sequence goes on along the minus strand of NC_133506.1, from coordinate 46,616,633 downwards.
CTTTAGGCAGCATGCAAATGTATTCTGATTTTTTTCAACTCCCTTCAGAAGGGGGAAAAAGAATCTTGTTGGAAGTATGTTCTTGAGGTAGAGCTGGTAACAGATTAATTAGAAAAATGAAATGACTGGAAAGGGTAGCCCTAACTGGTCAGTTTTCTCTCTCTTTCCAAGCTGGGATGAAGCAAGCTTTTAAGGACCAGCCCCCTAATTTCAGAATATGGTCAAATAGATCCTCTCCAGCCATTTGGAATCAGTCACTGGAGTGACTAGCTAGTGCCCGGATCACATCCATCCCCCTTTTGGCTGACTCCACCTTCTGATTCTCCACTTTAGAAACTTTCCTCTATCTCTCTTAGTCTGTGGGGACTGGGAGAAGCTGACCTCAGTTCTGAGGCCAAAGGGAACCACCTGACCCAGTCCTGGCCAATCAGCTCATCTCCTCCCTTCCCAGTCCCCAATGATTGGTTCAGGGGTGGGCATGTGACCTAAGTCAGTCTACTTAGAACTTTTCCTGGAACTATTTGAAAAGAGGTCCTCTCTTTCCACTGGAAGCACAGGAGGTAGGGCTGGAGCTGCTGGAGCCTCCCAAGAAGAGCCTGCCTGGGAATGAAGGCAGCAGAGTGGAAGGCAGAGCTGAGGGAAGGAAAAGTGACTTTCTTCATAAGCCCTGGATCCAGCCATACCTGAAACCTCCTGACTTCTAAAGTCTGAAAATTAACAAATTCCCTTATTTTGTTTGTTTAATCAGTTTTGAGTTGAGTTTCTGCTGCTTATAAGCAAAGCTGTCTACCTCATTCTATTCAAAACCCCTCAGGATTTTCACAGCAATGTCAAAAACAGCATATTCCTGTGCCAAAACAAAAAAATAAAAAACACCTCTCAAGAGAACATCTAGTCTATCCCCTTCTATTTGAGTTTGCAAGTAGTCTAAACTTTCAAAAATGTTGTATTCTTCATCAACATCCCAAGGGACTGAGACTGCAACCTCCATCCAAAACCAATTTGAGAAAACCCTAGGAGATGAAATTCTGAGCTTAAAGATGCAACATACGTCTGTAGGTGGCTTGGGAAATATTCTTCTGACTGACAAAAAAAAAAAAAAAAAAAAAACCACCAACAAAACCAAAATCCTAATATTAGATTTCATGTGCTACCAAGTAAACTTTTTCTCATATAGAACAAATTGTTTCTATAGAAATGAACGCTTTTCTAGCAACCCGATCTCTATTAGCGTTGCTATGGGAACAGATTGAGAAAAATGGGGAAATGTAGAAAAAGGTAAATGACTGCTCAGTTTCTTTTCTTTTCTTCTCCTGGAAACCCACAAAGGGCAAAGGTCTTTTAACTTCTGAGTACCTTAATACTTGGGGCCAACTCCAGGAACACTTAAGAATACAATTTTAACTCTGTTGAACGCTCATTCCCCAGCAAGCGTTCCATCAAGTCATTAAACTTGAGTTTAGAATATGACAAGCTTTAGTAAGAACCACCCTCCAAAGTTTGTTTTTAAGGACCAATGGTAGGCAAGACTGTGGAATAAGAAGCTACAAAGCTATGAATGTAAATGTATAATAATAGGTGCTGACGACGACATGCGTGCTACAGACATCGTCTTTTGGAGAGACATAAGCACACATGCTTTACGAAGCTTCCTTGGACACAGTAAAATCAGCAGCTTCCCGGCTCTTGTGGTGCAGATGAGGAATACACCGGTAAATGTTTTCCATTCTTCCAAAGAGTGGAAGGGAGTGCGAAGCCAAGCTAGGCATTAGACAGTCCCTTCACCATTACTGTTTCTGAAATCATCTATTTACAAGTAGGGTATGTCATCTGTCTGATAAAGGAAGAGAAATCTCTCAATTCTCACCAGCTGTAAAGCCAGTAGGATGGCGTGGAGAGCCAGTAAAAGCCAGAAAGCCGCAATCACCAATTTAGAACCCCATGACCTTGGGATAGTCATTTCATTGCTCTGAGCCAATGAAGTTACTCTCATCTGTAAAATGGGGTTAACAAGCTCTGTGAAACAGAAATCTCAGCTGGTACAGAGGGGAGTTATCAACCCTACTTCATACAAACCTCTCAAGTCTTCAGGAGCCAGACAGATAACATAAATGAGTGAAACCGGGAGTGTATGTAAAACAATGGAGAATAGTGAGGTCTGTGGCAAAACCAGAAAGCAGCATGCTCGCATAGAGTTCAAAACCAGTTTAACACTTTGCCTGCAGGTAAGATACACCTTGGTGCCTGCCAGCTGAAACCCCACATCTGCATCCACTGTGTAATATGGGAATTGTGACAGATGTGACACCACTGATGAAATAGAGCCCACCCCCATGGAAACTTGACTGCTGGCGGGGGAGGAGAGATGTGGGGCCACTGGGAATGCCTTTAGGTGAGAAGAGAAGGGTCCATCCTGCGAAGGTCCACCTCCTTACCTCCTCCTCCGCCTTCAGCCTGATCCAAGCCATGGTCACCTCTCACCTGGGAGAGCCAGGAGCTTCCTCGCTGGACTCCCTGCATCTACTCCCACCCCCACGACCAGTCCTCAACGCACAGAAGGAATGCTTTAGAACAAAAGTCAAATTGCCTCCCCTCCTCTGCCCCTGACCCTCCGAGGGCTCCCCACATTCTTCACAATAAAAACTGTAGCTCTGGCAGTGACCCTATGTGACCATATCATGTCCCACTCTCTGCCAGCCACAGCGGCCCCCTTGCTGTTCTTCAGACACACTTGGCATCCTCCCGCCTCAGGGCCTTTGCACCTGCTGCTCAGGACATTTTTTCTCTGGGTGTCCACACGGCTGGCTTCCCAGCCCGTGGGCTTTCTCTCTATTGTTACTGCTTTTCTGCAAAGCCTTCCTTTGGCCATTCTATAAGAAATGAAGACGCCCCAACCCTGGAACTCAGCCCTGTCCCTGCTTCAGTTTTCTTTAACCTTCTCACCAGCTAGGCTGTTTGTCTCCCTCCTCCTCTGGAGATAAACACCATGAGAGCAAGGATTTTTGTCTGCGTTGATCACTGAACTCCCAATGCCCAGAAGAGCATCTGGCACAAGGAGGCTTTCAGCCCCCTTTGCTGAAACACCATGAATGAAGCGGGAGAGCGGAAGAGCAAGAGGAAGGTGCCTCCCCAGGGCCGGGGAAGAAGATGATTCTGCGTCAGGGTGGCTCTTTCAGCAAGTGTGAGCACCCACCACAGGCCAGGTGAGAGGTGCTGGAGACAGGACACTGTGATGGACAGGTGAGGTACCCCCTGCCTCCCCGACAGCTGACAGCTTAGGGGCCATGCAGGCAACACGAGTCAACAGAATTGCAGCCAGTGAAATATGCTATAAAGAAAAAATAACACAAGGTGAGGAGTCAGGCAGTGGGAAAGGAGGCTTGATGCTGAGGTGGATGGTCCAGGGTGGCTTCCCCGAGGAGCAGCCTGATGGAGTGGGGGACCCAGAGGGAAGGGCCACAGAGCGCATGCACCTGCCTGATCCTGCCACTCTCTCCTGCCAGACCCTCTCAACTGACGGAGCCCCACCTGTGCCTGTTTGTCCTTCCCCTTTCAGAACTGATGGAGCCTCACACCACAGGTGAGCTGCCTGACCAGAGGACTGTCTCCCAACTCACTCCATCTCCCTCTTCCGGTTGGTCAAGGGGCTCCCCACAGAGAGCGCTGATATCTCCTTCCTTCTGGGTTGTGTGATCTGGCCTTGTTCTCTCTTTCTTTGGTATAAATCCATCTTGTATGTGGAAAGGCAATGTGCCTGGCCAAAGCATTACATGTCCTGGGAACCCTTACAGCTAAGCTGCAAAGCTCAGTGTTGTGGGGCAGAATGTTCCTTAAAGAGAGGTGCCCCAGCTGGGAAGTGGGCTCCTTTTACCCATTGCCCCTTCTTCCTTTCTGATGCCTGGGATGCAGACACGATGGCTAAAGCTCTAGCAGCCATTTTGGTCCACGAGGCAAACTCAAGGGAGGTGGTGTGAAAAAATAGGAAGTCCAGGGCCTTAGAGACCAAGGAGTAGCCAGACCCGTCTCAAACGGCCTGCCTACTTCTGAACTTACTTTGTGTGATGACAAAATATATCCTCTCATTTGATACACACCAGGGCTGTGTTAGGACTCATGAGCCCTGGGTACATTTGCCTTCATGGTCTCCTCCCTCTCTATAAAATTATAATAATCACAATTTTAATTATAATAATTTAATTACATATCACATATAATTATACATCATAGATAATTATAATTCAAAATTATATTTTGTGACTATGTTGGTATAAAGACAAATATAGCCTAGGCTGGATTCATTATGATTCATTCATTATTACTATACTCATTTTTTTCTTCTGATCTTAAAAGAATTTTTTTTTTGAGACAAGAGTCTCACTCGGTCACCCAGGCTAGAGTGCAGTGGTGCAGGCTCGGCTCACTGCAACCTCCACCTCCCAGGTTCAAGCGATTCCCCTGTCTCAGCCCCACGAGTAGCTGGGACTACAGCCACCCGCCACCACGACCAACTGATTTTTGTATTTTTTTTCAACAGAGAAAGGGTTTTACTATGTGGGCCAAGCTAGTCTCAAACTCCTGACCTCGGGTGATTCACCCGCCTCAGCCTCCCAAAGTGCTGGGATTACAGGCAGGAGCCACTGCGCCCAGCCAAAGAAATTAAAATGGAAACTATTTTGTGGGCCCCTGAAAGTATCATGGGTGCTAGGCTCTGTGCCGCCAACGCCTCATGAACAGGCGCACCCACTCCACACGCTTTACAGCACTTCACCCCTTTACAATGTGATGAGGTAGGTTTTTTTATTCTTCCCATTTTTTCAGTTCAAGAAACAGGCCAGACGGGTTGAGCAACTTGCACATATTTGAATCATGGTCTGTTGAGCTGCAAAGTCTAAGTTTTTAACCTTTTCTTTTTGAGGCGGTGTCTTGCTCTGTCACCCAAGCTGGAGTCCAGTGGCACGATCTCAGCTCACTGCCACCTCCATCTCCTGGGCTCAAGTGATTCTCCTGCCTCAGCCTCCCGAGTAGCTGGGACTACCAGTGCCCACAACCATGCCCAGCTAATTTTTGTATTTTTAGTAGAGACAGGGTTTCGCCATGTTGGCCAGGGTGGTCTTGAACTCCTGACCTCAAGTGATCCGCCCACCTCAGCCTCCCAAAGTGCTAGGATCACAGGCATGAGCCACTGCGCCCGGCCTAAATTCTTCACTTTGGATGTTGGAAAGGAGCTGGTTCTTGATAAAGCTATTATTATGAATGCAAACAGCTCTGACAACTTAAGAAAATAGACCTGATAGATGGTAACAAAGCGCCTTGGACACACAGGCCTTCTGGTAGCTCCTTTTTATTTTAATCTATAAGATAAACCCAGCTATGAGCTCTCTGCAGGAAACGTTTTAAAATCCTCATTTTTTTAGGACTGGATTTACTCATCCAACTCCACAAAGAAAATAACTCCATTTAGCTTGACAGACTCCACAATGAAACAAATTATTTTTCTGGAAATGATCCTAAAAATAGCATGGAATGGATCTGCTTACAGATACCAAAGGCAGTAAGACTGAATATGTTAGCTTTAAGGGTGCAAATGTGTTTTGAAACACAGACTCTTCTGAGGTCTCAAGAAGAAAAAATTGATTTTCCAGATAGCACAATAAATCCTGCAGGGAAACAACTTTGGAGCAAAAACAGTGTGAACTTTGAGAGGATGGCAGAGAACTTAATTCATCTTCTATGCCTCCCCTGGTCAGAGCCAAGAAAAAGGCTTTTCCCACCTTGTAACTATGTTTATTTCCTTTCATGTCCTCTTACCACAAATTAACAGGCAAGGAAATGTTGATGAAACAAAGACAAAGTATTGCTTATGCTCTGTGAAGGCACAGCCACACAGGGGCAGATGAGCAACGGTTGCTTTCTTGAAAATAACTGCATCTTACAGAGCTTTTTTCTCTCGAAGCCATGATCTGAGTAAACAACTTGAGCCTCAAACAATGCTTTTTATTTAATCATTCATCCACTCAGCATTTATGAGGCGTTTCCTGGATGCACTGCACATATCAGATACCAAAGAACCACCTATGACACCTGCCTCTGGAAAGCAGAGCTTTCCAGATCTAGCATCTAGATGAGGGCGGAGACCATATGAACAGGAATGGAGAGCCTGGCACTGTCCCCGACTACAGATTAAGAATAGGAATGCTGGGGTCACAGGTCCAAATCCTGCCATCACTACTTACCAGCTGTATTAGTCTGTTCTCACACTGCTAATAGAGACACAAGGGAGACTGGGTAATTTACAAGAGAAAGAGGTTTAATTGACTCACAGTTGAGCATGGCTGGGAGGCCTCAGGAAACTTACAATCAGAAGGGGAAGCAAACACCTCCTTCTCCACATGGCAACAGCAAGAAGTACACAACAAAAGGGGGAAAAGCCCCTTATAAAACCATCAGATCTCATGAGAACCCACTCAATATCACAGAATCATGGAGGTAACCGCCCCTATGATTCAATTACCTCCCACCAGGTCCCTCCCATGAAATACAGGGATTATGGGAGCTACAAGTCAAGATGAGATTTGGGTGGGGACACAGCCAAACCATATCACCAGTGGAAAAAGTTTGGGCAAGCTGATTAATCCAGGTCTCAGTTTCTTCATCTGCAAAATGAAAACAACAAGAATACCTTCCTCTTAGAGTTGACAGGATGATTAAATGAGATCATGCGTGAAAAGCACTTAGCACACAGTAAATGTTCCCGCAATATTTGCTCTATTCTGTATGCCAAATGCTTTGCTGTATTCTGTAGGCCAAGTGCATGGAGAAAGGAATAACTGAAGAATTGGACAGGGCATCTTAGTTTTTGGGGGCTTGTGGATGCTGGAATGTTCTATTTCGTCCTCTGGGCACTGCTTACGTGGATGTGTTCACTTTGTGAAAATTCATCAAGCCATACATTTATGACTTTCTGTATGTCCTTGAACAGAAAGTTTACATAAAACAACAGTAGAGTGCCTAATATTTGATTGAAAATTGTTAGAATCTCAGCCGCATAAACTACTTTTATCTTCTCCTAAATTTTCTGTAACGCCCATTCCATGCACCAGTGCCTGCCATGAGTCTGGGTTTCTCTGTGGGGAAGAGAGGAAAAGGTCTGAGTCAACACTGTGGCACAGAGTCAGCCAGAAAAGTCAAAGGCCAGCGCCGAACAACGGAGACAATAAAACCCAGGGGCTTCTCAGAAACTTGAGCTAAATTCTCGAGCTGACAACTTGAACCATAATCCTCAGCTGCCCGGGAGGAGTCGGTATCCCTCAACTTACAGATGGGGCAACTGAGGCTTCAAGGTGATAGAGACTTGCACAGGGTCATCTATGGGATGAACTGCAGAACCGGCCAACCTTCCACTGATGTAAAATGGGGTTGGAGACAAACTCCAACCAGACCTGAAGAGGCGAGGAAACCACAGCAAGAGATAGAGATGCTGCAGGCAAGAGCTAAGCAGGGTGCTCCTCTGCTCTCACCCAAGAACAGTGTGAGCGCAGAGCAGGTCCTCCCTAGAGCTGGGCTGACTTGTGGGGGAAAGGACAGCATGATGTACCAGCGCAGTGCACGAGCTCAGATTCCAGGTAGACCCTGGGTCAAATACCAGTTCTGCAACTTACCTCAAAGAGGACCTTGTGCGATCTCCTATCCCCTTTAAGCCTCAGTCACCCCATCCGTAAAATGCAGGATACCGACTCCTACTGTGCCTGTAATCCCAGCACTTTGGGAGGCCAAGGTGGGAGGATCACAAGGTCAGGAGCTGGACCTTGTGCAGGTGAGAATTACAGAAAGTGCCTGGAACACAGGAGATATCCCCAGGAAAGGCAGCTGTTTTTATCGAACTGAACTGAATCTGGCAGAAGACAGCTCCTTGGTAGCATAGAGAGGCTGGAGGCTGTTAAAACCACTTTGCTCTTTTTCCACATTTCTACTAGAAATGTCCACAAGTAAAGGCATGACCTTTAAGCTGATAGTTGGAGGAGAGCAGTTTTCCCACGTGCACAGTTGTGTGTTCCCTAAGAAGCAGACTGTGGCAAAGGGAGGTACTAAAACCAGGACCCTGGATTGTATGGACTGGAGCCCACTGGGGTGTATAATGGAGCCACAGATACAATTAAGAGGTGGTTCATTTGCAGTAATTATGCACTGGTTGGGTAATTCTTTCAAGACACTGAACAGCTCTTTCCTGGAGCCACAGTAATTGACTCTGTCAATGGTGATGCACACTGCTGTCTGGAGACGGCTCCTTGGACGACCTGCCGAGTCATTTCAACACACACGCAGCACACTCGCTCACTTGCTTTGCTCATTGACTGACAGGTCTGAGCACAAGTGCCAGGGTGGAGAGTTTGCTTAGGAGTGATGAGGAAGAGAGGGCTGGGGAAAGGTTTAGATGGAAAAAAGTGCTCTCCAAACGGAGAAAGTAGAAGCAAGATGGGTGCTCTCCCACTCAGATGGCCCAGGTGCAAACCTGCTTTTACCCTCACCAGCTTTGTGCGCTCCAACAAGTCCCTCCAGCTCTTGGAGCCTCACTCTGCATCTGCAGAAATGGGATAAATGCCCTCACCTCAAATGTGTCGTTGCAAGGATTTAAAATAAGATAATGAAGAGTGCCTGGCACTGGGAGGTGTTGAATAAACATTGGCTATTATACTTGCAGGGGGATGTAAACCGAGCAGTGAAAACATATCTGGGACAAAATTAGAAAAGTTTGCAGCTAGAAGAAGTATAGGCTTTGCCTGCTGCACTGGGAATTTGCTGTGTGGCCTTGGGCAAAGTCCTTACCCTCTCTGTGCCTCGCTGTCTTCTTTTGAAAACTGGAATAATAATACTTCCCTGGGAGGACTGCATGAGGATTAAGTAACTCGGTGCCTGGCACATAACAGATCCTCAAGAATCAGTGGATCTATGTCTTCCTGCACCTTCAAATCTGGCTCTACCCAATAGCAAGCTCTCCCGACACCAGCGGGCAGGCAGCTGTTTACTGTAGATTTCACAGGCACTTAAACTAGCAGTTGATCTGCCAGAGAACAACCTGCTTTGAATGCTTAATAAACTTCACTGATTGCCTTTCCTGGCTCCACCCCAAACTTCTCCCAACCTGGCTCTACGCTGAGCAGCTCAATAGGCTTCCAGAGCATCAGGCAGGATGACCCTCCTGCATCTGATGGGAGCAGGGGGAGATTTCCCCCAAAATGAGCTCATCTGGTCATGTGGATGACAGCTAGGGTGATGAGGAAGCCCTCTCACCATTTCACACAGGCACTGGATGCCCTTCCTCAGGTTATCCTTCATGATGGAGAAAGGGCTAGCCCATTGGTGGATGCTTCCATCCAGCTTCTTGTCCCAGGAGTTGGGAGGAAGGATGGCAATTCACTTCCAGTCATATCACAATGAGCATTAACATCCTTTGAGTCCCGCCTCCTCTCCTGACTCCACCCTCTCCAGTCCACCACTCGCAGGGTCCTCCTTTTTTTTGAGATGGAGTCTCGCTCTGTCACCCAGGCTGGAGTGCAGTGGCACGATCTCTGCTTACTGTAGCCTCCACCTCCTGGGTTCAAGCGATTCTCCTGCCTCAGCCTCCAGTGTAGCCAGAACTACAGACATGCACCACCACGCCTGGCTAATTTTTGTATTTTCAGTACAGTCAAGGTTTCACTATGTTGGCCAGGCCAGTCTCAAACTTCTGACCTCAAATGATCTGCCTGCCTCAACCTCCCAAAGTGCTGGGATTATAGGCATGAGCCACCTCACCCAGCCTCAGAGTCCTCTTTCCACAACACAAATGTCACCATCTCATCCACCTGCTCACAAACAGCCGGTGGCTTCCCATGCCCCTCAGGGTGAAAGTCACAGTCAAGCATAGCTTACAAGACCCTTTTGCACTAAACTTTGCCAACCACTTTGGATTTATCTGACGCCACTCCCTGCCCCTGCCCCTAACTTACTGCTCCCAAACTTGCTACATAACTTGTTCTACAAGCATATTGTTCTCTTCCACACCTTTGGACATTTCCACCTGCTGTTCACTCTCCCCAAAATACCCGCCCTCTTTCTCCATCTGGAAAATTCCTACTCATCCTTTACTATCCAACTGACACTAGCTCCCTGAGTGAAACTTATCTACATCTCCCCAAATGCGTAGCTACTCCCTTGGCATTTCACTGGGCTTTGAAAATCTTCATTCATTCTTTCTCCCTATAACAATGACTATTATATGACATACAGTAAAGAGCCTCTACTGTGCACCAGACACGGGGCTAGACCTTTAGGTCAGAGAACAACCAAAGAGACCAGCGCCTGTGTCATGAAGCCTGAGGTCCAGCTTCTAGGCTCAAACAGAAAAGACGAGTGTGTCAAGAAGTCTTTGGGGTATATGGTGATGATGGAGAAAGACAGCACGTGAGGAAAGCCTGAGAAGAGGGTCTCAACCTAGTCTGGGGAGCAAAAAGGTCCCCCCGGGGATGTGCCATTTTAACTAGAATGTACAAAATGAAAAGCAGCAGGTAGCAGAAGAAGAAGGAGGGGAGGAGAGAGAGTTCAGAGCTCAAAGAAAATCACATCAAAGCCTTGGGGCAAGAGAGCGTCTGCCTGGCTCCTTCTGGGAAACGCAGGGGAAAGAGCGGGGAATGGGGTGTTGGGGGAGGCTGAGACCAAGAACGGGATCCTATCCCAAATGCAAAGGGCAGCCAGGAGGGTGTTTTAATGCAGATAAAAGAGATGCTCAATGCTGTCATTTGTAAAGGTCACTCTGGCTACAGCGAGAATGCCAGACCAGGTTGGGAAAGGTGGAGGTGGGAGACATTTGTGTGGTGGAAAGACGACTCTGAGGCTGGGCGAGGTGGCTTATGCCTGTAATCCCAGTACTTTGGGAGGCCGAGGCAGGCAGATCACTTGAGGTCAGAAGTTCGAGACCAGCCTGGCCAACATGGCAAAACCCTGTCAGTACTAAAAATACAAAAATTAGCCAGTTGTGGTGGCACATGTCTGTAATTCCGGCTACTCAGCTACTCAGGAGGCTGAGGCCAGAGAATTGCTTGAACCTGGGAGGCAGAGGCTACAGTGAGCAGAGATCACACCACTGCACTCCAGCCTGGGTGATAGAGCCAGACTCCATCTCAAAAAAAAGAAAAAGAAAGAAAGACTCTGGGGGCAATAGACTGGAGGGGGTGGAGTTAGGAGAGGAGGCGGAGTTAAAAGACCATCCCAGGAGGCTTGGAGGAAGGTGCTGGCATCCGAGGTGGAAAAAGTGGTTGGAGCTGATCTAGAGAAGAGAAACTATCATAGGTAGGGCTTGTTGAGAGAATCCCATGCGGGAAGAGGAAGAGGTGGAAATTGAGTCGGACACCCAGGTTTCATTCTGGCTGCTGGGTGAATGGTGATGTTCTCGTTCACTAAGATGGGAGATGAGGTGCAGAGCAGGCTGGGTAGAGGCAGGGAGCTAGGCCCTGGGTTCCGTTTCAGACACTTTGCCTCTGCTGTGCCTGTGGATATCCAAGGGGGATCCCAGGGACCTCTGGGTGTAAGAGTCTTTGTAGATATTTATCCAGCGTTCTGCACCTGCCTCGGATGCCCACAGGCCAGTGAGGGCACACCTCAGAGATGCTGGACATTTCCTGCTTTCTTCTCAAGCACACCTGCTGCTATTTGTCCCTTGGCACTCTGTGGGCATGCCAGATGCCACTCCTGTGTCCCACACAGTATAAAGGAAGAAAGCCCCTCCTCAGCTTGCTCTTGAACTATGCCATCAGAGGCCCAAGGCAGCAGTTTCAAACCCCAAGTCCACCCCAAAAGCACCTTCAGTGGCTACCACTAACTTCTCTCTTCCAAAGAGACGCTCAGGCCAGCCAGAAAGCAGACAGCATTGGTTGCCTACCTGACAGCCATTTCTCCTTCCTCCTTGGTCACTGAACCTGTTATGTTCAGGTAGCAATGTGCCCAGCACCAGGGGTGAAGCAACAGCAATCTAAGCCAGCCACAGTCATCCTTTTCCATTTTGTCAACAAATGGTCCCTGCTGGGCAGATGACCTGCTTTTAGCCGATGAGCTGCAAAGGGAAGTTTGTGAAGGGCATCTGGGCTCCCTGATAAAAGAGAGAGTCACAGGAGGAGGAAGGTCTTTTGTTTCCCATTTTGCCTTCCTTCATGGTTTACGATCATGGACATAAGAGATGTCTGGAGCTGCAGCAGCCATTCTGTGCTCATGAGGCAACTAGCCTAAATAAAAATCCAAACTACTGAGGAAACTAAAGCTGAAGAATGGAAGTATTCGGGGTCCTCGGTACATCCCTGAGTTGCAAACCCTGAGGCTATCTATTCTTCCTGTTAAGAAAATAATAACCGACTTTACAGTTTAAGCTACGGTTGGCTGAGTTTCCTCTTATTAGCAGCTGAGAGCCATATATCCAAGTCTGAATATAATATTCATTTAGGCCAAGCACCGTGGCTCATGCCTGTAATCCCAGCACTTTGGGAGGCCACGGTGGGTGGATCACTGGAGGTGAGGAGTTGTTTGAGTTTAGCCTGGTTAACATGGTAAAACCCCCATCTCTACTAAAAATACAAAAATGAGTGGGGCATGGTGGCAGGCGCTTGTAATCCCAGCTACTCAGGAGGCAGAGGTTGTAGCGACCAAGATCACACCACTGCACTCCAGCCTGGGCAACAGAGTGAGACTCCCTCTCAAAAAATAAATAAATGTATTCATTTATATTGGTACATCTCCATCTTCATCTCCACATCCGTATTTACTTATCCATCATCTCACAGACTAGAATGCCAGATGCATGAGAGGAGACTTTTTCTGTTGTGTCCCCAGCTGTGTCCCAAGAGCCTGGAACGGTGCCTGGCACGCAAGGGCACCCAACAAGTGTTCAGAAATGAGTGACTCTCTACACCTGTGCCTAATCACCAACGTCTTACCACATTCAGAAAACCAACTCCATGAGCGCATTGACTGCTAGTGCAACGACGAAACCCGCCGTCTCCCGAGTGCTGACCCCATGCTATGCTTTTATATGTGATCTCATTTAATCCTCCTGTTATCTTCCCTTTTATACATAGGGAAACTGAGACTCAGAGAGGACAGGTGACTTGCCCAAACACAACCAGATAGAAGATCTGGGACTCGGACCCTGGTGTTCACCCCAATTCATGGGCTCTCAATTGCCATGACCTCCAGCCTGCTGAATAGGTGACAGCAGCCACACCCGTAAGCCGCTTGGGGCAGCTGAGCCAGTGTCAAGAGAGACAGAACAGGGCAAGGTCCAAGGTAGGGAAAGATTATAGTCACTAGAAGGAGGCGGTCGCCATTGCTAATGCAAAGACAAGAAGTAGAGCTAGAAGGTTATCACAGGGTGCAGGAGAAGTGGAGGGAGCCAGGGAAGAATCCACGGCACAGATTCTGTGGTGAGCGCCATCCTCCTTACCTTGCCTCCTCCCACCCAGGCCAGGCCCCTGCCCTATTACCCGGGAGGTCTTCAGTGGCAGAGTATACCGTGGTTACTGTGACATATGAATCACCCCCTCCTTTACCCACCCTCTGGACAGGTTTCAGTCCACAGTCTTGGCCAGCAGAGGGTAGCCTGGCTTCCTCTACTCATCCATCAGGCTCCAGATAAGTCCATGGAGCCAGCAGGAAGGGGTACCATCTCTGCCAGTCCACCAGTGTGCCCCCACTTTCTTCCCTACTCTATGTTTCTCTGTGGTGTCTATCACACTCTGAGATGCAGTATGTTTGCTTCTTAATTGTGATTTTTGTCTACTCTTCCCACCCTCAAACCCAGAAGGCTCAGATATAAGGTCAGGAAATTTCATCAGTTTTCTTCTCTGCTGCATCCCAGCCTCTAGAGCAAGGTCTGGTGCTTTGCAGAGGCTCCCTTAGTACTTGCTGAATGAAAGATGACTACATCCGCATGCACATCTTCCTGGGAAGAGGATTTTCATCAAGTTCTCCAAGGAACTTGTGACCTAAAACAGATCATGAACCACTGACCTAACTAGCCTACCTTCTAGATCCCTTTCCAACTCCAGCTTCTGGGATCCCAGCCACAAGGAAAGTGGACTTTGCTGGAGAGTGAGGGATGTTCAATAAAGTCCCAGGAGCCAGACTGGCCCGTTCAAGATGGCGGACCCAATTCACCTGACTAATGGGACCACCACCAGGGGACAGAGACAGTCACTGTCTGTATGTGAAGCAGCTCCTTGGAGGAACTTGATATATTGAACAGAGTTTTCATAGCAATCAGCTATAAAGATTTGGTCATAAATGACCTCTCATAGGCCTGAATTAAAGTAGACTTGGCCAGGCGGAGTGGTTCATGCCTGTAATTCCAGCACTTTGGGAAGCCGAGACGGGTGGATCACGAGGTCAGGAGATCAAGACCAGCCTTGCCAACATAGTGAAACCCTGTCTCTACTAAAAATACAAAAATTAGCTGGGCCTGGTGGCAGACACCTGTAATCCCAGCTACTCGGGAGGCCAAGGCAGGAGAATCGCTTGAACCGGGAGGCAGAGGTTGCAGTGAGCCGAGATCGCACCACTGCACTCCAGCCTGGCAACAGAGTGAGACTCTGTCTCAAAAACAAAAACAAACAAACAAACAAAAAAGTAGGTTCAACAGACCTTCCATGAGCCCAGGCTGGTGCCTGTAGTTAGAAGAGGAAGATGAGGGGGATGAGGGGGAGCAAGACCCCAATCACAGTGGAGTGGAATGTATGGACGTGACCAATAAGGGAGTTAAAGCTTCACAATGCAGGTCTCCATCCCGTGTATGCGCCTGCGTAACCGGCCCAGCACAAAGCTGGAGTGAAATAGACTATGTCAACTGCCATGCTCTCCAGCCTGCTAAACAGGTGACAGCATTTTAAAAACCGATTTCATGAAGCAACGCACGGCACAGCCTGGGTGGCACCCAGGAGACTGGGCATATCAGCCAAAATGTTCAAACCAGCTAGATTTCTATCCTGCAATCAGAAAACACACCAAGGTGTGCAAGAATCTGGTGAACATGGAATCACTACGAATGATGACCTCTGCGTACCAGCCTTCTCAGCTGCGAAGTACTGACCTCTGAATTATTTAACAAGGAAAGGTCACACCAAGTGTGACGGTGCCACTAGGAAATCATTCACTGGAGGAAGTTTCCTGAGGCCACTTGCAATCACCCTACCCCCACTCCCTCCTGACTCTTTGGGTGATATTCTTCAAAACAAACATCCACTCCTCGGCCCCATTGGTTCCGTCTGGGTAACCTCACAGAGCCTCAGATAATATATGAAGATGCTTCCACATCGCCGTTCCCACTGTTTCAATTTACTCTTCTAGTTGAGATGCATCAAAGGACAAAAGCATTCCAAGGAAATGTGACTCTGAGCAGCCTGCTTCCTGACTCTGGACTCAGCGCCTGACTTTTCCTCTGCTGGCTTTCCCTCTCCTGCCTTGCTGCAGTGAGATCCATTCTCGGCTGTCAAAGACCCTTGCGTCCCCACGAAGAAACCCTGTTTCATCCAACATTACACACCCCCACTCTAGCAATGGCTTTTATCTTCTAGCAAAGAAAACGTCTTTTTCACAGAGGAAGGGAAAGAAGGGGCCCAACATTGGTTGACGAAGCAGTCACACTGAAATACGTTCTCATTTAATAATCGCAGTCGCCCCCAGGGGTAGACAAGGGCATTCCACTGTTACAGACGTGAAAACTGGGGTTCCGAGAGTGAATGATTTAACTGGGGTAGAAATTCAGGTTTGAATTCTAGCATTTGAATGCATTCTCTTTCTCATCCACCAGGCCACCTTTCAAGACCAACATCTGAGCACTTTGCCCACCAAAAGCCTTTCTGGGATTAACGGAGCACAGATAAGAATCTCTATTGGGAATTTAACACTAAGGAGAGACGGAACACTGCTAGTGGCTGGATAACTGAGTACGACGCCAGAGAAAAATAACAATTATCCTTTTTTTTTTTTTGAGACAGAATCTCACTTTATCGCCCAGGCTGGAGTGCAGTGTTGCGATCTCGGCTCACTGCAACCTCCACCTCCCTGGTCCAAGCAATTCCCCTGCCTCAGCCTCCTGAGTAGCTGGGATTACAGGCATGCACCACCATGCTCGCATAATTTTTGTATTTTTAGTAGAGATCTTGTCCAGGCTGGTCTTGAACTCTTGACCCCGTGATCCACCTACCTTGGCCTCCCAAAGTGACAATTAACAGCATTTTAGTATCTAATACTGCTATGTTATCAAAAAGTGCACAGAATTAATGAAATTGTTTTAAATTACTGAAACTAATCACAATGTATTTTGAAGACATCAATTTATAAACATTACAAAACATCAAGCACTACAATGAATATACAAAATATACAGTACATTTTTATATGTTTAATACAAATTAGTAGCTGATAAACTAATAAAGCATTACAAAAATAACCAACTCAACATGGAATTAAAATATAGGGATGGTCCAGCATGGTGATTCACACCTGTAATCCCAGCACTTTGGAGAGGCTGAGGTAGGAGGATCACTTAAGGTCAGGAGTTCAGGACCAGCCTGGCCACCAGGCGTGGTGGCGCACCCTGTAATGCCAGCTACTCAGCAGGGTGAAGCAAGAGAATCACTTGAACCCAGGAGGCCGAGGTTGCAGTGAGCCAAGATCGTGCCACTGCACTCCAGCCTGGGTGACAGAATGAGAATCCATCTCAAAAATAAATAAATAAATAAAATATAGGGAATTTTAAATAATGAAGAAATGTTTAAAATTAAATAGTATTTGATTCTTTAACTGCAATCATTAAAAATAAAAGTATCAATAATGTGGTAGATGAGTTCCAAGCCTTTTGTTGCTCAAATTTTTTCAGCTGTTAAAAAATGTTTGTACCCCCATATTAGTCAGAGGAATGAAGAGGTGACAGTTATTTACCAACCCAAATATTTTCCTCTGACATCCCCATTTTCAAATAACTTCGAGACCCTTTGGAAGAACTTATTTCTTTACAGAGTCTGCAATATTGTTACCAACAGGAGCCTGGAGTTTTTGTTTTAAGGATATTGTTACCAGCTCAGCTTCCAGTTTTGCGTGTCACTGTTCACCGTTTACAATTACAGAATCGTTTGTCTATTGCTATTGAAGAGCAATCTGAATCTGTTTCAAAACTGCCGTGTTCAAATATCATTGACAGGGAATTCTTACTAGGATAATATTTACGACACAAGCTTTCTTTCATCAGACATATATTTTTCCCTTCTCTTTAGGATAATGGAAATGGAAAAGATGTTTTCTAAATAAGGGATCTTTTGTTCAATTAGAATTTTTACTGCAGCATAAAACACTCGGAATGTCTCAAGATATAAATGATTCAGCTTTCAGACTTCCCAAAATACCAAAATAACAGTATTACATTTTTTAAAATACAGTATTTTAGTACTTAAAAATAGCATCATACACTGGGATGCCAAAAAAAAATTATTTTTTACTGCAATCATTAGCTCAGTTGCTAGGAAACCTGCGAACAAGCCTAAAGCTAGGTATAGGTAGGCAAAAGGGCACTTCTTTGAGCAAAGTAAGGAAAACCAGCATTAAGTTTAGCAACCATCAGTGTTAATGAAAGGTGACAAGATAATTCTTAATAGTATTTAGGAGTTTGTATTTTTTTAGAATATGCTCTTAATTGCATCCTTCACTAAGTATGCAAATAATAATCATTAAAAATAACTAGGACAGGCGCAGTGGTTCATGCCTATAATCCCAGTATTTTAGGAGGCTGAAGCAGGTGGATCCCTTGAACCCAGGAGTTTAAGACCAGTCAGGGCTACACAGCAAAACCCGTCTCTACCAACAAAAATACAAACATTAGCCAAGCGTGGTGCCATGCACCTGTAGTCCCAGCTACTTGGCAGGCTTCAGCCCAGGAGGTGGAGGTTGCAGTGAGCCAAGATTATGCCATTGCACTCCAGCCTGGGTGATAGAACCAGACCCCATGTTAAAATAATAATGATAATAAATAGACATGGTGCTTGTTATTCTTCCTAATACTATATTTATTTTCAGACAGCACGTGTATATTTTCATCTTCTACGGTTAAATAAGGACTGCGGTGTTGGGTCTCAGCCGTAAGTAAAGGTGCCGCAGATTAGGCACCGGAACCTAAACTGTTGAGTATTTTAAACTTCCGGCCCTGCGCGTCCTGACCGATAAAACAGGACAAGCAAAAGTGGAGCTGGTTCTTGAAAAAAAAGGGGAAAGAGAAAAGTGTTTTCTATTAAAAATGGACATAAAATACAAAAGAAAAGAGAAAACACTTTTCCCCTTTTTGTTAAGAATCAATTTGTCTTTTACTTGGAGTTCTGCTCATTGCTGAGTGAGCGCCTGTTGGGCTGACTCTCCCACAAATCACAACGACAAATGCAGGGGCTGAAGGGCAGAACTACGTGAAGGCAGTGGAATGCCAACAAAAGCTGGCAAGCTCTAACGAGGAGCTGACACTTGGAAGAAAGGGATGGCAACAGGTGAGTTTCCTGAATTTTCGTGGCTTTTAGCCAGAGGTCAGACCAGTCAGTGCTGCGTGAGCCGCTAAAATTCTGATAGAGAACCCGTAGTCTTTCTAGCCTAAGCAACCAGGGAGAGAGCTCAGAGCGAAGGAAAACCTGGAGGAGATAGATCCAAGGTGGTGTGGGAGAGTGGGATTCTATGTATAAACACTGACCAAATCTCAGTCTAACCCCTGAAATGCATGGGGCACATTCCAAGCAGCCTAGATAAAGGTGAAAAAAAAAAAAGCTCAACTGAGATATTAGCTGTCCAACTAGAGGCAGACTTTGCAGCTTTAGTTCAACCAACTCAATTATCTGCTTAAAAATAGAACCAAATGGAAATTCTAGAACTGAAATACACTATATGAAATTAAAAATGAGTGGACAAGTTTAACAGCAGAATATAAATGATGTGGGGAAACACTGTTCACCTCAAAGACAGGTCAGGAAATTATCCAATCTGAAGGAAACAGCAAGAAACTATGTTTTAGGTATTTGGGGTTTTTAAGACAGAGTCTCACTCTGTCACCCAGGTTGGAGTACAGTGGTGCTATCATGGCTCACTGCAGCCTCGACCTCCTGGTCTCAGGTGATCCTTCCACCTCAGCCCCCTGAGTAGCTGGAACTTCAGGTGTGCACCACCACGCCTAGCTAATTTTCGCATTTTTTTTGTACAGACAGGGCTTCACCATGTTGCCCAGACTGGTCTTGAACTCCTGGGCTCAAGCCATCTGCCCACCTCAGCCTCCTAAAGCGCTGGGATTATAGGTGTGAGCTACCATACCCAGCCTCTCAGGTGCTATTAAAAATGAACAGAAAATACAAAAATTATCCAGACATGGTAGCACACACCTGTAGTCCCACCTACTCAGGAGGCTCAGGTGGGAGGATTGCTTGATCCTGGGAGGCAGAGGTTGCAGTGAGCCAAGATCGGGCCACTGCACTCCAGCCTGGGTTACAGAGAAAAACCCGTCTCAGAAAAACAACAACAAAGAACAGAACCTCAGAAACTTGCAGGACCATATTAACAGGTCTAAGAAGAGCATTCAGGTTGCAAAGGGTCAAAAAACCTGGAACCAGGAGAATGAATCTCATAGCAAATTGGGCACAATGGCCAGGATATTAGCCATGGGTCTGTGGAATGAAAACCTCAGATTCAAGAAATATTAGGAAAAAGGAAACAGCAGAACTTAGTAATTAGTTGACTATAGGCATGCAAAACAAAGAGAAACCTCAAAACTAACTGCAGAGTTTTGAAACGATGAAATCATGAATTAAAAAGAGGGATTATGACTACCTTAACAAAGTTAAGCAAACTCAAAAGGCAAGTGAGAAAACAGGAGAATGTATTTGCAATTAATTTTCTAGTAATAATATATTACATATAGAGAGAGGGAGAGGGATGTGTCTATATCTATATCTATACTTACACATAGATACAGGCTAATCTCTATTTTATAAAGAACTCTTTAAAAATAGAGGGGAGAGGCCAGGCACAGTGGCTCACACCTGTAATCCCAGCACTTTGGGAGGAGGGTGAATTGCCTGAGGTCAGGAGTTCAAGACCAAGTTGGCCAACAGGGTGAAATCCCATCTCTACTAAAAATAGAAAAATAATTAGCTGGGTGTGGTGGCATGTGCCTGTAATCCCAGCTATTCAGGAGGCTGAGGCAGGGGAATTGCTTGAACCAGGGAGGTGGAGGTTGCATGAGCCAAGATCATGCAACTCTACTCAAGCTTGGGTGACAGAGTGAGACAATGTCTCAAAAGAAGAGGGAGAGAAAGGCCAAAAACATATTAGAAAAATTGATAAAGGATACAAATGATACTTAAACATAGAAAAGAGGCTGAACTTTGTTCATAATAAAAGAAATGAAAGTTAAAACTACCCTGATATGAACTACTAGTTGACCCAGCAATCCCATTACTGGGTATATACCCAAAGGAATATAAATCATTCTACCGTAAAGACACATGCACATGAATGTTCACTGCAACACTATTCACAAAGCAAAGACATGGAATCAACCTAAATGCCCATCAATGACAGATTGAATAAAGAAAATGTGGTGCATATACACTATGGAATACTATGCAGCCATAAAAAATGAGATCATATCTTTTCCAAGAACATGGATGAAGCTGGAAACCATTAGCTTTAACAAACTAATACAAGAATGGAAAACCAATGCCACATGTTCTCCCTTACATGTGGGAGCTAATTGATAAGAATTTACGAACACAAAGAAAGGAAGCAACAGAC
Organism: Callithrix jacchus; assembly: GCF_049354715.1. Classification (NCBI taxonomy): domain Eukaryota; kingdom Metazoa; phylum Chordata; class Mammalia; order Primates; family Cebidae; genus Callithrix; species Callithrix jacchus. Next base: position 46,595,801 of record NC_133506.1, on the reverse strand, counting down.
ACTGGGATCTACTTGAGGGTGGAGAGTGGGAGGAGGGAAAGAATCCAAAAAAATAACTATTGGGTATTAGGCTTAGTACTGGGGTGATGAAATAATCTGTACAACAAACCCTCATGATGTGACATGAGTTTACCTATGTAACAGACCTGTACATGTGCCCCTGAATGCAAAATAAGAAAAAAATAAAACTAACCTGGTATATCATGTCTCCCTTATCAGATGGGCAAATTCAGAAGCTTACCACCAGCCAGGGGTGGTGTAATCCCAGCACTTTGGGAAGCCGAGGCAGGTGGATTATTTGAGGTCAGGAGTTCGAGACCACCCTGACCACCATGTTGAAACCCCATTTCTATTAAAAATACAAAAAATTAGCCAGACATGGTGGCTCATGCCTGTAGTCCTGGTTACTGGGGAGGCTGAGGCAGGAGAATCATTTGAAACTGGGAGGTGGAGGTTGCAGTGAGCCAAGATTATGCCGCTGCTCTCCAACCTGGGTGACAGAGTGAGACTCCATCTCAAAAAAAAAAAAAAAAAAGCTTACCACCCAACTCTGCTGACCACTCAGTGGGGAAAAAGACTCTTCACACGTTGCTGGTAGGAGAGCATAATGGGTTAATCCCTAAGGAGGGAAATTCGGCAAGCTCTAACAAAATCACAAACATATTTACTCTTTGACCCACCAATCCAACTTTTAACAATTCATCCTGCATATCAGTTGCTAAACAATTATGGAAAGGAGGATATACACAGATTATTCATTGCCCAGCATTGATAATAACAAAAGACAGGAAGCAATCTACATGCCCATCCACGAAAGAGTGATTGAATAAAATATGGTACCCCCGCACCAGAAACTAATGAAATTATTTGCTATAGTGTGTGAGTGAGAATAGGGTGAAAGGGAAAGAGCTGGGAGGGAGACTTCTCCAAGCATGTTTTTATATAGTTTGCTTTGGAACCATATAAATTATATCAAAAGGGGTAGAAAGAAGCTATTCCTAGAATTGAATGCAAGCAGAAATAAATAATTCTACCAGTACAGAAAATAATAAATAATGTACTCCACAGGGAAAATAATTGATTCAAGTAATGAAAGCTTACTTCTAGATCTTTGAGGTGGAGAACTAGAATGTGTGTGTGTGTGTGTGTGTGTGTGTGTACACATATTATATATATACACACATATATATGTATAGTTACTAAACTTGATTTAATACATTTGTTGTTGATAGGGGTAACACTACGGTAATTCTGAAAGTATTTTGTATGTTGTATGATAGAACAAATGAGTCAATATACTAATTTTACTAAAATGAGGCTTCCCACTCTGGGAGAATGAAGATATAAATATGGAATGGGGGAGATGGGCAAGAATTACCCAATCTGAAGAACGAAGGGAAAAAAATTATTCTTAGAAAATGAATAGAAACTCAGTGTTACTCAGAAACAAGTAGTGTTCGTAGAAACACTACGAAGTCACGGTTTAAACAGACATATATCCTGGCTCTCCTTCCGGAAGATCAAAAAGTAATGCCACTCCAGCATCATGAAAGCTCACCCAGCACCCAGATCTTGGCTTCTAAATACTATGCCCCCTGAAAAGGAGACATAACTGATTCCATTTCAGGGCAACATCTTGCGCCAGAATGTAAGAAATCACTCAAAAACTGAGGGTGGAATGTCACAAGGTCAAAGAAGCCGGCTTGAAGGCCCCCAGCCAGACCTGGAGGAAGTAGGGAGCGTCTGTAAGACCAGTGATACTGAAAATAAGAAATTTTAAAATGAGGAGGGGGTTGGGGCAGCGTGGAGAGGAAATCAAGTGCTTCTTTATACAATACCAGCTAATAAGTGTGAAATGAACGACAGAACTAGAAAATTGTTACAATCCAGGCAAGGATCATCAGTGGATGCTAAAACCATTAGGGAAAGGCTATTGGGAGCAAAATAATCACAGAACCTCACTTATTACTTACAAAAGAAAAAAAGTACCTTTACAGTTGAGAAATCCCACAGATATTACCTTTAAAAAGTGCTCAAATGTAGCATGGCCAATAATGGAACGTTACTGACATTGTATGCCTCCCAATGTGATGTAATGGGGAGAAAAAAATTTCTCCGTGTATTACACCTGCCAAAAAACGTTTATCCTAAATCTAATCATAAGGAAGTAATTAGATATATTGAAATTATTGAACATTCCAGAAGAGAAATGGACAGTTCTTCAAAAATGTCCATGTTGCCAGGTGCAGTGGCTCATGTCTGTAATCCCAGCACTTTGGGAGGCTGAGGCGGGAAGATCACTTGAGCCCAGGAGTTTGAGACCAGCCTGGGCAACATGGTGCAAGCCTGTCTCTACAAAAAATCCAAAAATCTGCTGAGCGGCAGGATGTGCCTGTGGTCCCAGCTACTCAGGAGGCTGAGGTGGGAGGATCACTTGAGCCTAAGAGATAGAGGCTACAGTGAGCTGTGATCATCCCACTGTACTCCAGACTGGGCGATAGAGCAAGATCCTGTCTCAGAAAACCAAAAGAATGTCAGTGTCATAAGGGATGAAAAGGAAAAAGGCAAAGGGAGGGAAATGTGAGGAGCATTCTAGATTGAAAAACCCTAAGAGACATGACGACTAAATTCAATGGTGAACCTTGATTCCCACTGGATCAAGGGGGAAAGCGTATTTTCAAAGAACAATAATGAGATAATTGGGGGAATTTGAATGTGGACTTTTTGTTAGGTAAAATTGCTATATCACTATTAACTTTTTGGGTGTAATAATGGCATCGTGGTTATGTAGGAGAACATCCTTGTTCTTAGGAGATGCAGGATGAAGTTTTTAGAGATAAAAGGTCATCGGGTCTGCAACCTACTTTCAGACAGTGTATTAGGCTGTTCTCACGTTATAGTTAAGAAATATCCAAGACTGGGTGATTTATAAAGAAAGGCGGTTTAATTGACTTACAGTTAGGCATGGCTGGGGAGGCCTCAGGAAATTTACAATCAAGGTGGACAGCACCTCTTCACAGGATGGCAGGAGAGAGACTGAGAGCTGGGCGACTGGGGAAGCCCCTTATAAAACGATCCGCTCTTCTGAGAACTCACTCACTATCACGAGAACAGCAAGGGGGAAACTGCCCCATGATTCAATTACCACCACCTGGTCCCAACCTGCACACATGGGGATTATTACAACTCAAAGTGAGATTTGGGTGGAGACACAGAGCCAAACCCTATCAAATCGTTTGGAAAAAAAAAATTTTTTTTAATTTTTAATGTGGCAAAAATGTCGAACGCCAACAATTGGTGAGTATAAAGGAAGGATATAGGGTGGTTATTGTACTATTCTTTTATCTTTTGTATCGGTTTGAAATGTTTCAAAATAAAAGTTGGGGAAAATGATGAATCGGGCATGAAAACGAAATTACGTATTTGGATAAAGAGGGCCCTCTTTCATCAATAGGCGTGAACATCGTTAAAATAACAACAGGTAAGTTGTTAATGGCTCTGTTGTGAAAAACTAGTCACTACTCAGCCACATCAGTGGAAAATACCGTTTATTTATATTCAGGATTGGAGAAGCAGGAAAGAAACCATTTATAACCAAGTGATGCAGATGAATGAAACTCCAGCTGTCTCTACTTAGACAGAAAGTGAAAAATTAGATCTTACTGATGTCTGATTTCTATGAAGCCACTTGGCAGAACTTTTCAAAGCCTGCGGCTGTGATTATCTGTACTCACTCAGGTTCTTGAAAGATGCATGGCCCACCTGAAGCTTGCCTTAGCTGGCAAGGATTGCCATCTGTGTCTTTAAGACATGCTGAGACCACAGCACAGCATAGAAAGTACAGGATGCTACCATGTGTGTACATAGGTATGGGTGTATGTTCACCAAATATTTCTGGGAAGGAACTAAAAGAAACTAACAACTGTTTCTTTCTTTTTTTTTTTTTTTTTTGAGACGGAGTTTCGCTCTTGTTACCCAGGCTGGAGTGCAATGGCTCGATCTCGGCTCACCGCAACCTCCACCTCCTGGGCTCAGGCAATTCTCCTGCCTCAGCCTCCTGAGTAGCTGGGATTACAGGAATGCACCACCATGCCCAGCTAATTTTTTGTATTTTTAGTAGAGACAGGGTTTCACCATGTTGACCAGGATGGTCTCGATCTCTTGACCTTGTGATCCACCCGCCTCAGCCTCCCAAAGTGCTGGGATTACAGGCGTGAGCCACCGCACCCGGCCACAACTGTTTCTTTCTAGGGAGAAAAACGAAGTGAATAAGATCTGGGACTTCATTTTTATCCTTTTGTTCTCTTTGAATTTTTCCACATGAATGAATTAATTAGTTTCTACTGTTTTAAATTAATGGTAAGGAACAGATGGGTGGATAGATGGATGAGTGAGTGAGTGAGTGGATAGATGAATGGATGAACAGGTGGGTGAGTGGATGGATGGGTGGGTGGGTGTGTGGGTGGATGGATAGATGGATGGATGGGTGGATGGGTGGGTGAGTGGATAGATGGGTGGATGGATGAATGGGTGGGTGGGTGGATGGATGGATAGATGGGTGGATGGGTGAGTGGATAGAAAAATGAGTTTATACATAGCCTCCATTCCAGACATTTGCTCCACTGTGGCCCCCTCCTCCATGCCCCAATTACAAGGATCAGCTTCTCCCAAGCTCCTCTTCCTCATTTGAGGATTGCTGGCTCTGTGCCCTGATTGAGTCTTTAACTTCTAAGACGCAGCTTCTCAGGTCTGCACCTCCTCTGATTCCAGGGTCCCACCTCCTCCCATCCCAGCCCTGAGACACTTTCTTCTAACTCACTGCCATCGCATCCCTAGCCAAAAAGACTGCATCTATCAAACTCTAACATCCACTTTATCTGCAAGGCCAGAAATGAATTACAACAAATCTCCTAAATTGAAATTGCTCAACCTGTAGCGCAGAGTCACATTCTATTCACAGCCGTGGGAGGTCTTCTGGTGGGCTGCCAAGACCCCACACTTCCCTGGGGACTGCCTGGTGACATCCTTGTCTCTGTCCCCATGGCAGTGTGCTTTTTGCAGTGATTTCCCACAAGACTGCTAGGATCTCATCTTTCTGGCCTCTGTGCAGGCAATGTTCCTGGCTGCTTTCATTTCCGGCAAAGGACAGGAAGGACTGTGCAAAGGGCTGAGACACCTTCTCATTTCCTCTGCCTGATGCTGCCAGGGCTGTAGAAATGAAGGAAATTCAACTCTGGGTAAATGATTCCACTTGAGGCCTGAGGTAAGTGAGCAACATGCCAGCCACTGCCCCCATCACAGGCCAGGAACCCATAAAAGTTTGCACAGAAACAGCAAATGCCACGATGCCTCAGTCTTCTAGGAATAAAGAAGTGTGAGGGTTCTGTTCATGCCCCTTCCAGATCCTATTCACCAGGCAGGCGCCCATCCCTAACTCCTGTGCTTGCTTGTGTAAGCTCCGCTTCCAAAGGCTCCTGACTGCCCTCTTCTCCAATACATTGCCTTCTTCCAAAAGGGAGGCCCCACTTCCACACCAGGAGGCAGCCTACAAGCAATGACCTAGGAGTCAAACCACCTCTGTGCAAATGGCACTGCAGACCCCACCCACCACCCACTCCAAGGGCTAAGCCTGGAGCTCAACACCAACTGAGACCACAGCCTTACTCTGCTCCTTCCCCTCCCCGTCCTGCTCCCCTCATTCCATTGATCCTGAGAGCATGCCCTCAACACCTCCCATGTGCTGGGCTCCTCATTGCAGGGGACTTTGAGGAACTCCTCTAAGAGACAGTCATCCTCCCACCATCAGCAGCATTGCTGTTTATTGAACTCCTACTATGTATCTGCCACTCTGCTAAAGCTCTTGAGAACTATCAAGTGTAACTTCCACAACAATCATATGAGATGGGGGCGATTATTAGTCCCATTTTACAGATGACAAAATAAAGGTTAAGACAGGTGAATCCACTTGTTCAACATCATATTACTCACAGGTGTGGAATCAACACAGCCACTTGAGCTGGAATGGGGCTGTGCACCCTGAGAGAACAGGACAAAACATCCCAAGGCTCACAGTGTCCAGATCCCTGCTACAGAACTCTCCATCACATCTCATCTGCTAGCCTCTGGTCAGAATTATCTCTTTAAGGATAAACAAAATAAAAATCTCACATTCAGAAACACACACACACACACACACACACCCCAAGATGGATCTTTCATTTCAAACCACCCAAAAGAAATACAAACCAGTCTGTAGTTTCCTTAATCCCCAAGCTTAGATTCCTGGACCATATCACACTTGAATGACCTCATTACTATCAATTATCCCTCACAGAGAACAAGCAAGACAAACACATTCTGATTTTGGGGGAAGACCCAAGAGCTGGTGTTCTCAGGAGGAAGTGCAGCCTTTGGGGTGAGCAGAGCGAGGTTAGTGGGTATGATCTTCGGGGATTACAGGGTGCACTCTATCTCCTCCTGCCTGGCTACTCTCCCCCACAGTCTCCACTTGCATCGATTTGTTGCTGAGATTTTTGGAGTGCTTTGTGTATGTCACGCCCTGTGTCAGGAGCTTCACCTGCCACAGCTCTTCTAATCCAGGCTGGGTGTGGTGGCTCACAACCTGCAATCCGAGCATTTTGGGAGGCCGAGGCAAGAGGATAGCTTGAACCCAGGAGTTCCAGATCAGCCTGGGCAACATGGTAAAACCCCATCTCTACAAAAAGTACAAAAATTAGCCAGGTGTGGTGGCATACACCTGTAGTCCCAGGAGGGTGAGGTGGGAGGATCTCTTAAGCTCAGGAGGTCAAGGCTACAGTGAGCTGTGATTGAGTCACTGTACTGCAGCCTGGGCAACAGAGGCCCTCTCTCAGAAAAAAAAAAAAAATCTCTTTTAATCTTTACAACCACCTGCATGATGCACACTACCATTTGACAGGTCAGGAAACTGAGGCTCAGAAAAGTCCAGTAACTTACCCAGGTTCACACTGTTAGAACTGTGGCTGGCGTCTGGGCCTGAGTCCAGAGCCCTATCTCTTACACTCCAGTGATCACCCCTGGGCCTTGCCCAGGTCTGCAGACCCCCTCAGCAACGACCTTAGAGCTTATCTAACACGATGGCTTCAGGAAGCCAAAGAGATGGAGAGGACATAGGATTTGGGTCCATGGAGAAACATGAAACTAAACCAGAACTCTTAGCCTGAGAAGTGTGTCCTCTGCATCCCTATTGCAGAAATATAGAGAAGAAATCAACAGAGCTGGGGCTCACAAACCAGTCTGCTATTTCTATACGAAGAGAAGAGACTGGCGGGACCGAGGCTTTTTTTTTTCTTTTTCTGGAAGGCCCTTGGTGGGTGTTTCCACCCTTGCTGGTGATAAAGTGTTCCTTTAATTATCAGTGTTGAGCTGAGTCCAGAAAGCTATTTTCCTCTGCTATTGTCACAAGGAAATGAAGGCATGAGACTCCCAGGCAGCTGTCATCTGGGGGCCACAGGTGGCTGCAGAGAGGCTGCCTGTGGGGGAGAGAGTGTATGTGTCGTGATCGAGCAGCTGCAGTGACTGTCCAAGCTCAGATATTGCCCCGTGTCTGTTACTATCACCTGAAAACAGTAAGCACCTTGACACAGCCCCGTCCCTCTCCTTGCCTGTCCCCCGCAGAGGCATTCCTCTTCAAAAAACCCTGATGGAAGGAAAGCAAGGGGGTATATTTTGTTCTGCCTCTGACCTTCAGTTCAAGTCCTCAGAATACTCCAAGGTCTTAGCCTCATGATTCAGATGTCCCTGCCCCGAGACTGGCCTTCACTGGCTGGAGCCTAGATATTAGGCTCGGGAAGACTGGGCTTTTCTCTTATCCCACATCACAGCTGTAAACTTTCAGTGACTTCCCACTGCTGTCTCAAAACCTGCTACACATCTGTGTTAAGCTTCTTTTTTTTTTTTTTGAGACAGAGTCTTGCTCTGCTGTCCAAGCTGGTGTGCAGTAGGGCAATCTTGGCTCACCGCAACCTCTGCCTCCTGGGTTCAAGTGATTCTCATGCCTCAGCCTCCGGGGTAGCTGGGATTACAGGCACATGATGCCACACCAAGCTAATCTTTGTAATTTTAATAGAGACGTGGTTTTACCATGTTGGCCAGGCTGGGCTCGAACTCCTAACCTCAGGTGATCTGCCTGCCTCAGCTTCCCAAGAATGATTTCCAGGATTACAGGTGTGAGCCATCATACCCGGCCTGCGTTAAGGCTTTAAGGCCACTGTGATCAAGACCCTAGAGGCACAAAGGGTGGTGCTAAAGAGACTTGATCTGGGAATCAGCACACCTGGCTTGAAATCTTAACTGCGTAACCTCAGACAAGTCTCTCCACCTCTCTGAGCCTGTATTAGTTATCAATTGCTGCATTTTAAAATTGCCTCAAATGTTAGAGGCTTAAAACAAACACAATTACTATCTTACCATGTCTATAGGTCAGGAATCCAGCCATGGCTTCCCTTCATCCTTGGCCCAGGTTCTGTCAGTAGACTGCAATCGAGGTGTCAGCCTGGGACATGATCCTATCTGAAGGCTCGACTGGGAAAGGGATCCCCATCAAAGTTCATTCCTGTGTTTTTTGATAGGATTTGGGTCCCTGGGGGCTGTTGAACTAAGGGACTCGCTTTCTTGCTGACAGGAGATGCCCTAAGTTCCTTGCCACATGGGTCTCTCCTGCTTGCTTCATTGGAGCAGCCACAGCAGAAAAGCAAAGAGACTGTGCCAGAGGAGCATCACTTACATGATAAAGTTATAAAAGAAATCAGTCTTTATGGCCAGGCACGGTGGCTCATGCCTGTAATCTCAGCACGTTGGAAGGCCAAGGCGAGTGGATCATGAGTACAGGAGACCAGCCTGGCCAAGATGTTAAAACCTGTCTCTACTAAAAGTTAAAAAAAAAATTAGCCAGGCATGGTGGAAGATGGCAGAAGTTATGAGATATGGCAGGTGCCTGTAATCCCAGCTACTCAAGAGGCTGACACAGGAGAATCACTTGAACCCGGGGGCAGAGGTTGCAGTGAGCCGAGATCTCGCCACTGCACTCCAGCCTGGGTGACAGAGTGAGACTCTATCTCAAAAAATAAATAAATGAATCAGTCTTTATGACTTTACCATAGAATTGACATCTCATAACTTCTGCCACCTTCCATTTGTTTGGGGCAAGTCACCCAGGCCCAGCCCACACTTGAGCAAGGGGAGTTACATAAGGCACACACAGGAGAGGAGGTCATTCAGGACCGTGTTAGAAGAAGCTGCCAGAAGCTCCCCACCCATTTGCTTCTGCATCCAGCACAGACGACACTAGGGTTTTTACAGAACTGCACGAGGTGGAGCATGGACACTGCTTAACACAGTGCCTGTGTGTTGTCAATATTCACTACATGGTTCTCCGGCTTCTCTAGGGCAGTGTTTTTCTCAGCCTTCTTTCATGTTCATCCCCCACCCTTAAAAGCCTTTTGGGGTTTTGCCAGTTGACCCTCTCTCCCTCATGAGATCTTTTTAAAATTTTGTATTTTAATTTTTTGGGTCCATAGTAGGTACATACATTTAGGGGGTACGTAAGACGTTTTGATAAAGGCAAGCAGTGCATTAGAAACGCATCATGGAGAATGGAATATCCAGCCCCTCAAGTATTTCTCCTTTGTGTTCCAAGCAATCCAATTACACTCTTTTAATTATTTTTGTGTACAATTACATTATTATTGACTGCTGGGTTAGCAAATACTAGTTCTTTCTCTTTTCTAACTTTCTAACTCTGTACGCAGAATTGGGTCTGTATGTGTGCACACACATGCCACAAACATGCGCACACACACACACAACTCACATGGCGACACTGTCTTTCCCTGATGCTGCAGGCTCTCCTCCATATCTGGGCCCCCACTGGCTGGCTTCTTGTCGCCCAGAACCTCTTATGATCCTTCTTCAGCTGACGAACTCCCGGTCATGCATAAAAACTCTGTTGAAGAATCAGGGTAGCAGGCATCTCTAGAATGTCCCTCAAAGGTCCCCGCCTCCTAGCGTTCACACCCTTGTGCAAGCCCCACCCCTTCAGTGTGAGCTGGATCTACCAACTCATTCTAACAAATAGAATATAGCGAAAGTGACAGGATGTCTGTTTGAAGTGAGGTTACCTCACTACGCTGAGTCCATCTTGCTCTATCTCACTTGGTGTGTTGGAAGCTGGTGCCCACAAGGAACAGAATCCTGACAATGACCATGAGAAAGTTTGGAAGCAGATCCTCCTCTGCCAGCCAGGCCTTCAGATGAGACCTCAGCCTTCACTGCAGCCTTGTGAGGGGTGAGGTAGGGTACGCAGGGAAGCCTGGAATCTTGACCCACAGAAACTGAAATGACAAATGTGTGTTAAGTTGCTAAGTTTTGAGTAATTCACTACACTGCAACAGATAATACAATCGGCTTCTTTAGAAAAACTCTCCTGATAAAACCATTTAGGCACAGACACAGAGGCAAGCACACATTCATCTAAACACACATGCTCACATATATGCACTCACATGTACACACACGCACGAGCATCAAGCACCCTCACTCTGTCAAGATTTGACCTTGGAATGAATCACACTTTCTCGTCACTGCATTTCACCACCTGGTCTCCCCACTGTGATTCCTGGAGGTTGGGGACTGTGTCGTCCATATCACTTGATACCCGATCCTTACAGGTATGAAAACATTTTCAGTACGTGAACACTCGTCAGGCTGTCCTTTACATGAGGATCGAGGACTCGTTCTGCCTCTTGGGTTGGCTGTGTCTCCTGGCCTCTTTTTCACAAACAGAGAGATTGCCTTTACAACATCCCTTTTCCATCGCAGCTTCTACTGATGACAGGAAATTACTTACCCTTCTCTCCTGGAAAACAGCCTGCAGGTTTCCTCACAGAGAGTAATGAGACTGAGAAGACAAGAGCATTTGCCGGCACCAGCTGTGTGCCCAGAACACCAGGAAGGGAAAGAGCTCAGTTCTTGAAAAGGGTATCGACCTTGCCAGGAGTTATAGGCACTGCCAGGCGGCTTATGAGGTTGTGACAGAGCAAAGGGCTCAGACAGCCAGCATGGCAAAAGCAGGACGCTCGGAGCCTGACTGTGTGACCTTGGAGCCAGTGCTGCCCCTTGACAGTGAGGTCATTTGGGGAAAGTTACTCAACCTCTCCCTGCCTGTTTCTTCTGCTGTAAAATATGAAAAGCCGTAGCATGTGCCTCTCAGGGCTTTGTGAGGATTCGGAAGGAGCACATGAGCGACCCTGAAACAGAACTCATAAAGAGTAACTATTATTTATTATTATTGTCATTATTAAGTCCAGAAAAGAAAGAGAAAAGAATGGGTGGCAGTAAGCGGGGGAGGCATCCTGGAAGAGGTGGAACTGAGGTAGGAATAACTGGATGGATGGCATCAATTAAGCAAACACTATCGAGGGCAATACATGTGGTGGCAGAAACTGCACAAACTGTTTGGGAGAATGAACATCAGGTTGCCAATACTAACGACCAAAGGAAGGGAACGGTGGAGCTTGAGTGAGGCAGCTCGGGACAGACACAGGAAGCTGGAGCCCAGCTCAGCTGTGGGGTCCGTGTTCCTGCCTCTCGATGGGTAGGAAGTAGGAGTGTGAGGGGAGGTGGTTCTGCCCTGTCCTGGGGAGAGCCAGTGGGGCACAGCAAAAGCAATGAAAGACTGAGATCATGGGAGATGGCGGACTTGGCACCGAAGACTAATCCCCTTATAAAGTGAAATTAGACATGGTAATCAAAACTATTGTTAACTCAATAGCATTGGTGTGGTCAGTGTTTACCTTAGAGAAACACTCACCTGTGTGCACAGGGAGACAAGTCCAGAGACGGTCACTGCAGCATTGGTTATAAGTGAGGCCAAATGAAATGAACTACTGTAGAGTATCAGACAGCAATAAAAAAAACGAGGCAAGGAAAACAATATGGCCTCTCCCCAGCAGACTAAACACAGAATTTCCATATGTTCCAGGAACCCCGCTTCCAGGTCTGTACCCAAAATAATTGGAAGTAGGGTCTCAAATAGGTATTTGTACACCCATGTTCATAGCAGCATTATTCACGGTAGCCAAAAAGTGGAAGCAACCGCCAATGAATGAGCAGATAAACAAAATGTGAAAAATACTTACAATGAAATATTACTCAGCCCCAAAAAGGAAGGAAACTCTGACAGATGCTATGACATGGTTGAACCTTGAGGATATTATGCTAAGAGAAATAAGCCAGTCACAAAAAGATAAATATGATATGATTCCACTTCTCTTTTTTTTCTTTCTTTTTTTTTTTGAGACAGATACTCACTCTGTTGCCCAGGCTGGAATGCAGTAGCACAATCTCGGCTCACTGCAACCTTCACCTCCTGGGTTCAAGTAATTCTCCTGCCTCAGCCTCCCAAGTAGCTGGGATTACAAGTACCTGCCACCACATCCAGCAAATTTTTGCATTTTTAGTAGAGACAGGGTTTCACCATGTTGGCCAGGCCGGTCTTGAACCCCTGACCTCTGGTGACCCGCCCACCTCGGCCTCCTAAAGTGCTGGGATTACAGGTGTGAGCCACCACGCTCAACCGGATTCCACTTTTATGAGGTTCCTAGAGTGGTCAGCATCACAGACAGAAAGTATAAGGGTGGTTGCCAGGGCCTGGGGGGAGGGAAGATAGAAAGTTGTTGATTAACATGTTTAGGGAGATGAAAAAGCTCTGGAGGTGGTTGGTGAGATGGTTACATAACAATGTGAATGTCCTTAATGCCAGTGCACTGTGCACTTACAAATGATCAAAATAGGCCAGGTGCAATGGCTCACACCTGTAATCCCAGCACTTTGGGAGGCCTAGGCCAGCGGATCACCTGAGGTCAGAAGTTCGAGACCACTCTTGGCAACATGGCGAAACCTCATCTCTATTAAAAAGGCAAAAATTAGCCGGGCATGGTGGCAGGCACCTGTAGCCCCAACTACTCAGGAGGCTGGGACAGGAGAATCGCTTGAACCCGGAAGGCAAAAGTTACAGTGAGCTGAGATCCCACCACGCACTCCAGCCTGGGTGACAGAGCAAGACTCTATCTCAAAAAAAAAAAAAAGAAAGAAAGATCAAAATGGTAAATGTTATGTTACACATAGTTCACTATCACCACCACAACAAAAAGAATGATATGAGTCTGCATGTGTTTAAATTTTTAAAAAGAGGGCTAGGCACAGCGACTCATACCTGAAATCCCAGCGCTTTGGGAGGCCAAGGCAAGAGAATCCCTTTCTTCATCTGTAAAAAGGGAAAAATAACACAACTCTCTCATGAGCCGCTGGGAATGTTAAATGAGTTCAAACCCATAAAGGCTTTAAAACAGTGCCAGGCACATAATCCCTTAATAAATATTAGCTATTACCGTTATTATTAGCCTGAGTCCTAAATAATTGGAAGAATTTTAAAAAGATGTTTCAGGAGATGGGGTTTGCTTGGAACAGGGGCAGGCAGTGTAGGTCCCCAAATGCCAGCCTTGCAGAGGGAGTCCAAGTGAATTATGACTGGGGAGGGGGGGCTCATGCCTCTGGGGTAGCAGGAAGACCCTTCTCTAAACAGTGCCATCCTGGATTCAGCTCCCCAAGTCATTTCACCTCTCTTCCCAGGACAACTGACTATAAGAATGTCTTATTTCTTCAGCTCTTACTCCTACCCACCTTGGCTTAAACTGACAATCACAAAATAATCCAAAGTTGATACGTTTCCCAAAGTCTGATAATTCAGGTTTATGTTTATTCAAAGACAAGTTGTTATACATATATTCTTGAATTCCTTCTCTCCAACCTAATTCATCCTCCTCACACATCGTCCCTTCATTCACCCCACAAGACCCTCTAATGGGGCTTAATTGCGTTTATCTTGCCCTTCCCCAGCCTCTTATCTGCAAAGCTCCTTGCTTCCCTGAACCTATAAACAAGCCTGATGAATCCAGCTGGACTAAGGCATCCTCTAAATAAGAGGTTAAGGTGGGGCTAAATCAACACAAACAGGAAACATGGTGGACCAATATGGCTTCACATCCTGTCTCAGTCCAAACCAGTATGACAGCTGTTCATTCAACAATGGATTTTGGGAGTAGGTGTCAGGCCAGGTGTCAACAGCATCAAACTAGAGACAGGTGCCCATTACGTGAGGTCTCACATGAAACTCCAGATTTTGGCCCAGCATGGTGGCTCATGCCTGTAATCTCAGCACTTTGGGAGGCCGAGGCAGGTGGATCACCTGAGGTCAGGAGTTGATATCAGCCTAGCCAACATGGTGAAACCCCATCTCTACCAAAAATATATTTTTAAAAAATATCATGTGGTGGTGTGCGCCTATAATTCCAGCTACTCGGGAAGTTGAGGCAGGAGAAACACTTGAACCAGGGAGGCAGAGGTTACAGTGAGCCGAGATTGCATCACTGCACCCCAGCCTGGGTGACAGAGCAAGCCTCTGTCTCAAAACAAAACTCCAGATTTCAGGCTGCTCTCAGAGAACCATGGGCTGCGGCAGTGCTGGGCTGTGTTCTCTCCTGGCGACAAGTGGCTGAGCCTAGTGGCAGCTTCTTCCCCTTGTTGTATACGTTGGAAGCATGACCTCTCTAGCTACCCATAGCTCCCTACTGTATCTCAGCCAAACCCCTTTCCTGCTCTTTTCCTGTCATCATTCCAACTGATCACCCCTGTAATCACAAGATATCCAGACGTCAATCACAAGAGCTAACTATACCGGAAAGGCTTGGAGACTAGCTGGAGAAACTCTCAGAGATCCACTAATGATAATTGCACAGTGTAGCAGGTGAAAAGATTCATCAAAAACGGCAAGAATGAGGAATCCAAGAGTCTTTCCTGCAGAAAATGACTATTAAGCTCCACCTTGAAGGACGGTAAGATTGACAGAGGACAAGGACAAAGGCAAAAAGATAAGCAAGTGGGGCTGCGTTCGGAGAACAGTGTGCATGTTCAATCAGCAGCCAAGTGCAAAAGGTATGAGGGAGGAAGAGCAGACAATACTGTGGTCAGAAACCTCAAATGCAAACCTGAGCTCAGACTTTTTCTCAAAAGGAAACACTAGCGACAGGGTCTGTGCTGCAATTTAAGAAGGACATGACAGCATCGCGCAGAATGCATTTGGTTCAGGGTGGGAGGCACCGTCTGGGAAGCAATTGCAATAATCCAGGCAGTACATTCAGGGGAAGGTATAGTAACAGAGAAAAACAACCCCCAAATCCCAGGGAAATCTTCTAAACCTGGATACCGTGCCAAAGTCAGCTAACAATGAACAAGGAGGTCCTCCTCACTGTCCGAAGGAGACATTGCCTCCCAACCCTGATTCCGTGGGGGAAGGAGTCTTCTAACTTCAAAACCTTCTGAAATCCAATTTTCTAGCTCCTCCAGGCATTGAAGAAACAGCTGGCCCACTGCTGGCCCCCTTAGGTGCAACAAGAGGTCTTCCATTACAACTTCCCTGGGAAGACTCTTTCCTTTATGGTAGCCAACACGTTTCTAGTCTGACACCATAAAGCAAAGTCATATTTTCTTCAATATTTGAAGTGCAGTGGCCCTAAGCCATCAGCCGCCCATATTAGGAGGGAGTTCAGTAATTTCCCAGCGGACCCTTTCCATGTTCTTTTTGTTTGTTTGTTTTGCCCTTGTGGTAAATACGTAAAACATAAAATTTACCATTTGACCCATTTTTAAGTATACAGTTCACTGCTGCTAAGCATAGCCACATTGTTGTCACCACCATCTATCTTTAGAATTCTTTTCATCTTGCAAAACTAGAACTTTATAGCCACAGAACAACTCCCCAGACCTCCCTTCACCCGGCCCCGGCAACCACCTTTCTACTTTCTGTGTCTACAAATTTGACGACTCTGGGTGCTCATATAAATAGAATCATCCAGTATTCGTTGTCTTTTGTTTATCTCACTTAGCGTAATGTCCTCCAGCTTCATCCATATTGTAGCATGTGTTAGGATTTCCTTTGTTCTTAAGGCTGAATACTATTCCACTGTATCTGTATTTCATATTTTGTTTATTCATTCATCTGTCAACGGACATTTGAGTTGCTTCTACCCTTTGACTATTGAGAATAATGCTGCTATGAACATTGGTGTATTCATATATCTGTTCAAATTCCTGATTTATTTCTTTTGGGTGCATATCCAGAAATGGGAATGTCGGATCATATCATTCCATGTGTAATTTTTTGAGGAACCACTAACGGAGTTCCACCATTTTAAATTTCCACCAACGTTGCACGAGGGTTCCAATTTCTCCACGTCCTCACCAACACTTGTTGCTATTTTTTTAATAGTAGCCATCCTAATGGATAGTAGTGCTATCTCATTGTGGTTTCGATTCACATTTCCTTGAGGATTAGTGACATTGAGCATCTTTTTATGTGGTTGTTGGCCATTCATATATCTTCATTGCGGAAATGTCTATTTAAGTCCTTTGTTTATTATTTAAACCAGGTTGATTGTTCGTTTGTTGTTGAATGGTAGGAGTTCTTTGCATAGTCTGGCTATTAACCCCTTATCAGATGATTTGGAAATATTTTCTTCCATTCTACAGTTTTCTCACCCCTCATGTTCTTAAGGACCACTACCTCCAAATTGTTTATATTGATTGGTAAATCTTACCTGTCTTCAACACCACCCTTTTCTAAATGGTATCATCCTGGATTCAGCTCCCTAACTCACCTCTCTTCCCAGGATAACTGACAATGAGAATGTCGATTTCTTCAGATCTTACTCCCACCCACCACAGCTTCAACTAACAATCACAAAATAATTGAAGCTGATATGCTTCCCAAAGTCTAATTCAGGTTTATGTATTCGAGGGAAAGTTATTATACATGTATTCTTGAAATTGTAACTGTGTGTCAGACATTAGGCTAAGAGAGTGAACCTTTTATCAGTGATTTGAAAGTGCTGAAATCTCCACTGACTTTTGCAAGAAAGTGACCAGTAAGAGTTTTCCAGAACAAGAAAAAGAAAACAGTTTATGGCTGGCCATGGTGGCTCACGCCTGTAACCCCAACACTTTGGGAGGCAAAGGTGAGCAGAACACCTGAGGTCAGGAGTTTGAGACCAGCCTGGCCAACATGGCAAAACTTCATCTCTACTAAAAATACAAAAATTAGCCAGGTGTGGCGGCGCACACCTGTAGCCCCCACTACTCAGAAGGCTAAGGCAGGAGAATCACTCGAGCCCTGGAGGCGCAGGTTGCTGTGAGCTGAGATTGCGCCATTGCACTCCAGAAATAATTTATGACTTTGAACATAAACAGGTTGTTGTAGTCACATTTATTTTTTAGTAAGTCCACAACCTACAAAAGTTAAAATATGAATGCCAACTGCAGAGTAAGTCACTGCTGAAAGGCATTATTGGGTTCCTATGCTCACAGTGAAATATCTTGGGGATTATGATAGAGAAATGTTTAATAAATTTAAGGAGGGGGAAAATATTGTTAACCAGAAACCCATGCTATATTTCATAGTAATTTTCCTCTAAATATGGTGAATTGTTGATGAATAATTGGGTATAATTTACACATTATTTATGTCTAACGTCTCTCTTTAGACCCACTGCAGCATTTATGAATCTTAGCAGGTTTTCAAACCTTAAATTTTTTCATTAAATATGATTATTCTCTTTAGAGTTTCTCCAAGTGCAGTATAGTACAACCTGTGATGCACAAGATGACTTTAGATGGTGCACAGTGAACACTTCGTTTTAATTTAATGACATTCGACTGTGGTTGCACTTACGTTTGGGCTATTTTTTATTTATGCTAAGTGGTACTGGTTTTTTGTTTACCACAATGATACAAACTTTTTTTTTAAGTAAATCTATCTTAAAAAAAAAAAAAAGTACATCGGTTTAAAGAAAAACTAAGGCAAGAATAGTACGAGTGGGCCAGGCTTGTAGCTCAGGCCTGTAATCCTATCACTTTGGGAGGTCAAGGTAGGTGGGTCACCTGAGGTCAGGAGTTCAAGACCAGCCTGGCCAACATGGTGAAACCCGTCTCTACTAAAAATACAAAAATTAGCCAGGTGTGGTGGCCCATGCCTGTAGTCCCAGCTACTTGGGAGGCTAAGTCAGAAGAATCGTTTGAACTCAGGAGGCGGAGGTTGCAGTGGGCCAAGATTGTACCATTGCACTCCAGCCTGGGCAACAACAGCAAAACACCATCTCAAAAGACAAAAAAAAAAAAAAAGAATAGTGCAGGTATTTGTGGAGGCAAAAGTAGTGACATCTTGGAAGCTAATCTACCATGTTGGCTTCTGATTAACCCCCATTCTGAGAAGGTCTCTAAAATTTCCAGTTTATTTATTGTTCCTTGTATAAGAGTATGTACTTACCACAAATCCTGCCCTTAAGTCAGAACCTTGATGTTATCATACTTCAATATCCTACATATTCCTTCTGAAGCACCCCTCCTCTGTGGCATAAGAAGCCCTGGGTCTGGGGAGTAATGGTGTGGGGATCCACCATCTTGTTTCTTTTAGCAGAAACTACACCAACATGGCTTCTGTTTGTAGGTCCTTATGAAATGCTTCTTTCTGAGAAATGAAATCTGTCACCCTCTTTCCTCAGCCTCTCAGCGTCTTCAGACTTTGTGGCAGGTTTGCAGAGTCCTGCTCACTGTGAAGCAGTACTGCACAATGGCTTGGACTTGGCAAATGGATATGATAAACATAAAGACAGACGTAGACAACTAAAATTTGCAAAAATACTTCTCGTAAATAAAAGAAAAAATTTATGGGACCTAACAGACAACTTCTTGTTAAAATCAGAGGGTATTGTTCTCCTCTGTTATTCTTTTAAAACAATTCCCTATCATTTCCAGTATTTTAGCATGGCAGGCTCTAATACATATTTGCCGGATAATTGAGTGAACAATCAATCAATAGAAAAAAACTAACCATAATACCCACATTATTATTACAGATTAATTCAGTTCACAGGGACGGTACAAACACTTCTGCGATGCATCATTGAATATTTCTTACATGCCAGGCTCTTGGTTAAATGCTTTTAATATATCATATCATTAACGTCCCACAACTTTATGCAGTATTTATTCTCTCCTTGTTACATAAAAGTAAGACAAAGACAGCTTAAGTCACCTGCCTAGGTGTATTAAGTAATGGTCTAAACACATGTGTGGCTTATTTATTTAACAAGAGGCCTGAAGGACGTGGCAGGGATCATTCAGTGGCTCATCAAGTTCAGGCATGTCTACAACTGCGATTCTTCTGATTTACCTCTTGGTCTCAAGATGGCTGCACAACTCCACACACCACATCCTCACATAAGTGCCTCAGGTAAGGAGGCTATAGGACTTGACACCAGCCAGCTCTCCTCTCCAGAACACCTCACCCAGAAAAGTGTCTTTCCTACAAGGCCCTGACATATTTCCCCTGACATCTCACTCACCAGAGCTGCATCATGTGGCAACTCCTAGCTGCAAGGGAAGCTGGGGGAGCAAGCGTCTAGCACAAGGGTGTGGCATGATTGGCTTAGACCAGGTACCTTTCATCTCTGAGGCTGGTGAAAGACCAACCCCTTTGAAGGGTGCCTCACCCTTCATAATAAGAATGGAAAGAGGGCATTACATTCAGAAAAACATGAAGAGAGAGGTGCCCAGACTATACAGTAGTCAAAAGTCAAAAGACTGGGAAAATAGAGCCTTGGGAATTGCTAAGGGCAGGGCTTCCCAGCCGTGGCACTGTTGACATTGGGAGCAGGATAATTCTGGATTTTACTGGAGGCTGTCCTATGCACTGCAGGATGTTGAGCAGCTTCCCTGGCCTCCACCCACCAGCTGTCAGCAGCACCTCTCTCCAGTTGTGACAGCAAAAAAAAAAATCTCCGAAAAATGTCCTGGGGGACAAGATCACCCCCAGTTGAGGACAAGTGGCCTCAGGTGATGCTGTGGGATGCCCAGCCTCAGAGAACATCCTGTATCCTGAACGTGGAACAGGAGCCAGGGTTTTCCTGGTGCTTTGGAGTTGCTGGGACCCTGGCATATGCCAGCAGTCATGGAGGAAGATAGAGAGCCTTGTTTTTGGCTGAGATTGAACTAGTCACCATTGCGAAGTGAAAGAAAGTGACGAAGTGTGCCCCTCCTTTTTTCTGGCATGGCCAACTGATGTGGTATGCCTGTGTCCCCACCCAAATCTCGCCTTGAATTGTAATAACCCCCATCTGTCAAGGGCGGGGCCAGGTGGAGATCATTGAATAATGGGGGTTGTTTGCCCAATTCTGTTCTCCCGGTTGTAAATAAGTCTCATGAGATCTGATGGTTTCATAAGCGAGAGTTCCCCTGCACAAGCTCTCTTGCCCACCACCATGTGAGAAGTCCCTTTGCTTTTCCTTCCCCCATGTGAGGCCTCCCCAGCCATGTGGAACTGTGAGTTCATTAAACCTCTTCCCTTTATAAATTACCCAGTCTCAGGTATGTCTTTATTAACAGCATGAGAATGGACTAATACACTAATTTATACAGACTAAGATTTATACCTACTACAGAGACCCCTGAGAAGTCAAGGTGAGATGAACACTCAATGAGCTGATTAGGGGGACACCAAAATATGCTACTCAATGGCTTGATGCTTCCCAGCCAGGCTTATTACAGTCTCTGACAACCACAGATGTCCCATGCGCAAGGCTGGTCACATCAGCGCATGGTTACTCTGCCTGCCTGTCAGGTTGGCCCAAGCAGCTCTGCTCACTTGGATTACAAGGACCAGTGTCCAGGACCGAAGTTATGAATCTCGGTTCAAGCAGTACGGCTGGACACAGAACTGCATGAAGACAAGTCTGTGCTGGGCCCATCACATTGCAGCACGACATTTACAATAATGGAATTAATTAATGTTGCATGTGTGTATTGGATGAGGGGTGGGTTGAAAAAAAAACAAAACCATTTTTGTCAATGGTTTGAGAAGTGTTAAAATCTTGAGCTGAATTTTTCAGGAAACTACAGCAGTGAGAGTTTCCAGAACAAGAATGAGGCCAGGCACAGTGGTTCATACCTGTATGCCCAGCACTTTGGGAGGCTGAGGTGAGAGGCTCACTTGAGCCCAGGAGTTCGAGCCTGGACAACATGGCAAACCAGCCTGGGCAACATGGCAAACCAGCCTGGACAACATGGCAAACCAGCCTGGGCAACATGGCAAAACCCTGTCTCTACAAAAATTAGCCAGGTATGATAGTGCACACTTGTAATCCCAGCTACCTGGGAGGCTCGGGCAGGAAAATTACTTGAGCTCAGGAGTTTAAAGCTACAGTGAGATATGATCATGCCACTGTACTTCAGCCTGGGTGACAGAGCAAGACCCTGTCTCGAACAAGAGGAAAAATAAAAAGGAGAAAACAATTCATAACTTTAGATATAAACAGGTTGGTTCAGGAGCATTTATCTTCAGGAAATCCACAACATACAAAAGTTAAGTATAATCACATGTTGCTTAACGAAGGGGATACATTTTGAGAAATGCATCACTTGGCAATTTTGCTGTTGTGTGAACATCACAGTGTATGTTCACAGACCTGGATGGCGTTGCTGACTACACACCGAGGCTATATGGCGTAGCTCAATGCTCCTTGGCTCCAAATCTGTACAGCATGTTTCTGTGCTGAATACCGTAGGCAATCGTAGCCCAATGGTATTTGTGTATATAAACACAAAGTCCAGTAGAAACACCGTATGAAAGATTTTTTAAATAGTTAATCTGGGCTGGGCACGGTGGCTCACACCTGTAATCCTAGCACTCTGGGAGGCCAAGGTGGGCAGATCACAAGGTCAGGAGTTTGAGACCAGCTTGGCCAACCTGACAAAACCCTGTCTCTACTAAAAATACAAAAATTAGGTATGGTGGTGCGGACCTGTAGTCCCAGCTACTCAGGAGGCTGAGGCAGGAGAATCACTCGAACCCAAGAGGCAGAGGTTGCAGTGAGCTGAGATGGCACCACTGCATTCCAGCCTGAGCAACAGAGCGAGATTCTGTCTCAAAAACAAACAAAAAAAAAAGTTAATCTGTGTAGGACACTTAGCCATGAATGGGGCTTGCAGAACTGGAAGTTGTCTGGGTGAGTCAATTTGAGTAAGCGGTGAGTGAACATGAAAGCCCTGGACATGGCCCTACTCTACTGCAGAATTCATCAATGCTGCGCATTTAGGCTACTTTACATTCATCTTGTAAATGAGGCTTTTGTGTTATGACATTAGGACAACTATGATGTCACTAGGTGATAGGAATTTTTCAGCTCTGTTATAATCTTCTGTGACCACCGTCGTATATGTGGTCCATCATTGACAGAAACATGGCTGTAAATAAATGCCAAAAGTACAGTATATGACTGCTGAAGGCATTATTACTATTATTACTAATCATTAATGTCTTTTTTTTTTTTTTGAGATGGAGTTTTACCCTTGTTGCCCAGGCTGGAGTGCAATGGCATAATCTCGGCTCACTGCAACCTCCGCCTCCCAGGTTCAGGCGATTCTCCTGCCTCAGCCTCCCAAGTAGCTGGGATTACAGGCATGCACCACCACACCGACTAATCTTGTATTTTTAGTAGAGATGGGGTTTCACCATGTTGGTCAGGCTGGTCTCGAACTCCTGACCTCAGGTGATCCACCCGCCTCGACCTCCCAAAGTGCTGGATTACAGTGAGCCACTGCGCCTGGCCTATTATTATTTATTATGTTGTAACACTAGAAAAGAAATGAGAACCCTGTTCATGGAGCATTTCCTTGATCTCTCCTGGGCTGATTGGGGTTCCAGCCACATGTAATTATTCCAGGTGTAGCCAGTCATGTTCTTTGTGGAGATGAGTGCAGCTAGGAAAGTTTCCAGGTTCATTCTGGGGGCCTCTTAGCAGATCTTAGGGTCCTCTTTGGGTCTTCAGAGGAGTTAGGAGGAAAGTGCTCGGAGGAAGCCCAGGAGCAAGCCCAGGGCAACCAGCCAGCCCTGAGTCTACTGGAAGGCAGAGCCAGTCCAGACCACCAGGGCGGGCTTCATGGGCATGCGGCCTGTGCCGTCACACAGGTGCCAGGGCTGAGAATAGGTGGTTAGTACGCAGGTGCCGGGGCTGAGAAGGGCCCTGTGCTTGGTTGAATGCTCTGCTGTTGCCACCTTGATATTCTTAATATTTTTTTAACAAGGGGCCCCACATTTTCATTTCGCATGGGGTCCTGCACACTACAGAGCTGGTCCTGACCACCACTCACCACAGGGGCAACATCCTTTGAGAGGCCAGATCCAGTTCATGGGCCTCCAGGTGAAGGCAGGGATGTGGTCTCCAGAGTCACTAGCAGATAGCAAGGCAGGTGAGCATCTAGCTTGAGAGGAATTTGCCTGGATTCATTTTCTGCCTCTGCCACTCCATAGTTCCGTGGCTTTAAGCCATTACCTACCCTCTGTGCCCCAGTTTTCTTCTCTTATTTTTTAGAGAGGGAAGGTCTCATTCTGCTGCTCAAGCTGGAGTGTAGTGGTGTGATCACAGCTTACTGCAGCCTTGAACCCCTGGGTGTAATCTCCCAGCTCAGCCCCCTGAGTAGCTGGGACTACGGGAATGTGCCACTATGCTCAGCTAATTTTTAAATTTTTTTGTAGAGACAGGGTCATGCCATGTTGCCCAGACTGGTCTCAAACTCCCGGGCTCAGGCGATCCCCAAAGAGCCCAGGTGAGATCAGGAAATGCTCCACAGGCCGGATGTGTAGCTGTGGTTACAGGCATGAACACCCAGCCCCGGTGAATGATTTTAAGCAGGCAGATGACATGGTCTGAATCAGGCTCTCAGAAGACTGCTTCCAGCTGCAGGTAGGAAAGTGACTTGTAAGAGACAAGAGTGACAGCAGGGAGCCCAGGTGAAGGGCTGCTACCTGCCTCCAGGCAGGACACAATGGTGCCTGAATCAGGGAGAGAGAGCAGTGGCGAGGTGAGAAGTCAGATTCAGGATTTATTCTGAAGGGAGGCCCAATGACTGGCTAATAGACTGGATGGAACGGGATGGAAGGAGCAGGAGAATTGAAGGATGAGTCCTAGAATTTTAGGCTGAAAATATTAGGGTGAGAAAGCGGTGAGGAAGGTGGGGCAAGTGTGCTCTGAGGAGGTAGTGGCACTTTGTGACACCTGCATGGAGTTCTTGAATAGGTGGTTAGTACAGAGTGTACCAACTCTATACACAGAGTTAGCACAAAGGAGAATTGATGTCATAGGTGTAAATTTATGATTCACCCAAATATAGATGGTGTTTCTAAGACTTGGGACTGAATATGATTAAGTACAGGCTCTATGTGGACAGGGGAGAGGAGAGGGCCGAGGACTGGGCCCTGCTGTACTCCAACATTCAGAAGTCAGAGGAAGAGGAGGGGCCAGCAATGGCGGCTGAGGAGTGGGCAGGGAGGTGGGCAGGAAGCCAGGAGCATCTGCCATCCCCAGAATCAAGCAGCAGGTGCGCAAGCAACATGCTTGTCTCAAATGCTGCTAAGAGTCCGAATACATGGATGAGTGAGAATGGGCCAGTAGATTTAGTAAGATGGGGATTGCAATGATTCTTTTGAGCAGATTTGGGATGTGGTTCCAAAGACAGCTATGAAGGAGCCGGGAACACAGATGTGTACAACTCAAGAGATGGGGCAGTCAGGAGAAGCACAAAACCCGCATGGTGGTTAGAGGGGAAGGGGGCACTGGCAGAGGTTTTTCTTTCAGTGTTAAAGGGGAAATACACAATACAGGAAGTGGAGAAGAGACAAATGCAGGAATAAAGTCCTCAAGAACACAGGAGGAAGTCCAGTGGGGCATTTCACAGAAGTTGGACTGACGTGGAGTGGGCAGGAAAGGTGGAGTCTGTGATGTAGACGAAGGTCTGTTGGGCACAGGCAGGGAGTTCTCTTCTGACTGCTCCTGTTTTCTCGGTGAAATAAGGAGCAAGTCATCAGCTGAGAGTAAGGAGGGAGAGAGCATGTTGAAGATCCACAAAAGGGGAGAAAATGCAAGCTAGCAATCCCTGAGTGGAAGGAAAACTGGGGGAAGGAGGAAGAGGGGAGGGACCGTCAGCAATGCTGAGGGTTCGCTTGGATTGTGTGGGCCCAATTTCAAAAGAGACCTGTCAGCATGGTTGTGTGTTCTCCAGACATGGTTCAGCTCAGGCACGGCTATGAACAGCTGGATTTCATCAAAGTTTGGGTTTTGCTGGAAAAACTCAGAAGAGGGAGAAGGGGACAGAAGAGCTGGTCCATGCTGGGCCACGGCTGTGGATAAGGAACTAGCATGTAAGATGGGCCCACCTGGCACAGGCATCTCTGCCCTGGGGTTGATACATCAGAAGCTGAGCTTACTTATTTCAAAGACTCACGAAAGCAGAAGGACTTGATGTCACTTCTCCCTGGCTGGGACTAGTTCATCAGACCTGGCCTGTGTACTGAACAGAGTCTCCCAAAGAGCTAGATTTCAATGCCTGGGAATGTGACCTTACCTGGAAACCAGGTCTTTGCATATTTAACTAAGGTCAGAGAAGGATAAGGGGGAGCCCTAACTCTAGTATCTTTGTGAGAGCAAGGAGAGGGAGATTTGGACACAGAGATAGACACAGAGGGGAGGCCATGTGAAGAAGGACGCAGAGATGGGAGCAGTGCTGACCCAAATCGAGGAGCCCCGGGAGCCCCCAGGAGCTGGAAAACTCGAGGCAGGATTCTCTGCTACAGACCTGGCCCTGCCAAGCCCTCGCTTTTAGACTCCTGGCCTCTAGGGACGTGAAAGAATGTTTATCTATTGTTTTACACCACCCAATTTGTGGTGCTTTTTTTACCATAGCCACAAGAAACAAATACAGCCATCTAACAAGATTATCTGTTACTCAATAAATCCAACAAACCTAGGAATTCACAGGATTCTTCCTGACTGGCAGCTGTTCTGAGGCCAAAGGAAAAATCATTCTCGTCCTATCTCTGGATGTTACTTAATGTTTAATATGCTATGAGCACATTACTTAATACTTGGTGCATTCACTTTCTTTATTTTTAGCTTTATTTTTATTTTTAAAGATAGAGATAGGGTCTCACTATGTTGCCCAGGCTGGTCTCAAACACCTGGGCTCAAGCAGTCCTCCTGCCTCAACCTCCCAAAGTGCTGGGGATTACAGGCATGAGCCACCATGCCCAGCATGCATGCACTTTCAAAATTGTTAAATAGGAAAATTAGCCACCGTGGAGTAACTCTATCACATTGTCTTTTGAAGATGACACAGGAAATGATCTTATTCCTTTACGTGGTTACATGAATACTGCCCCACTGTCCTCCATCCCCTCTAGACTTTGAGCTTTGTGTGGGCAGGGATATGTTTGTCACTGTCCTCCATCCCCTCTAGACTTTGAGCTTTGTGTGGGCAGGGATATGTTTGTCTTGTTTAATTGTATATTCCCAGGGTCTGGCACATAGTAGACAGTCAATACATGTGTCGAATAACTAAGAACCATGATGATAAAGGCAATAATTTACACTCCAGAGTAACATTCAAAGGAAATGTTTCCCATAGCCTGCAAAATCTTCAGCCTACACCCTAGAACAGTAATTTCTAACCAGGGGCAATCTTGCTCGCCAGGGAATTTTCTTTTTTACCTTTTTCTTTTCTTGAGACAAGGTCTCACTGACACCCAAGCTGGAGTGCAGTGACATGATCTCAGCTCACAGCAACCTCAACCTCCTGGGCTTGAGTGATCCTCCCACCTCAGCTTCCCCAGTAGCTGGGACTACAGGTGCACGCCACCATGCCTGGCTAATTTTTTTTATTTTTTATAGATACAAGGTCTCCCTATGTTACCCAGGCTGGTCTCGAACTCCTGCCCTCAAGCAATCCTCTTGCCTTACCCTCCCACAGTGCTGGGATTACAGACATGAGCCACCGCACCCAGTCTTATTTTTTTATTCGAGTCGTTTTTGTTTGTCACTACTTGAGACGTGAGTGCTGTAGACATCTACTACATCTACTAGGTAGAGGCCAGGGATGCTGCTAAGCCCCCTGCAATGCCCAGGGCAGCCCCTCAAGAGAATTATTCTGCCCCAAACGTCCAAAGTACTGAGGTTGAGGAACCCTGTCCTGAAAACACAAGGTGTTTGCATTGAAAGAAGCATCATGTATGGCGGTACAAGTCTCATTTTATTAATGGATATGCCAAGGTAGAGAAAAAGAAAGAACTTGTCCAAAGACATGGAGCAGGGGATTGTAGGAGCTGAGAGGAAGACTCAGGCCTCCTTTGCCCAGGTTGGAGTTCTGGCTGCTGACCACGGGACCCCCAGTTTGGAAATGAGGGTGGATTCAAAACTGCCCGGTGGAAAGAAAGAGGGCCTCTTGCCCCACCCCCAATAACAAACAGGATTCTTGACTCATTATCAAAGCCAGAGAGTGACAGCAGGCAAAGGCGGCTGGCTGAGAACCGCCTCTAACCCCTGCGCTTGATACAACGCTGCACTCCGCCTATGAATGCCAAATCACAGCAATTAGCCACGCGCTGTGCCCACCAGCCAACTTCACGCTGGGCTAGTGGCCCAGATTGCTAAAGAGACATGCCCGCTGCAGCTAAGTGCCTTGGCAACCACAGGCGGTGTTCTCTGCTCTCCGTGGAGCAGGGACCGCTGGGCTGGCGCTGCGGGGTATCGGGTACCTGCTATAGAAGCGCCTGAGCTCCCAACAAAGAAAAGAGGGCCTGCAGTTTCCCCCACACTCTTCCTACAGCTTCTCAGGAAGCACTCGGCCCTGCCCACCACCCACCTATCTGTCCTCCCTCGCCCCAGGAGAGGTACTCCCTTTGGCTGGAGTAAGGAAGGGAGGAGGAAGGAGAACCAATCGCCACTTGAAGCATTTAATAAGCTAGAATTGAGATCTCCTCAACAGCCCCCCCAGCAGACACTGGGTGTCTTACATATGGATGGGGAGCAGAACTGCTACCCACACCTGGGATCTTAAAGGAGTTTCTGGATTTTTCCATCGAGGACCAATTTAAGTGGATGGGTTGGGCTGAAAACATCTTTCATCCCCAGGTCCTCATGGAGACCAGTAAACTATTTTGCATCTAGACTTGGAATTTCTAAATCAACAATGGAAATGGGAACTGGCAGCTGATTAAAAAAACCAATTTTGTCCAAGACTCAGCTGTTTACACAGCACTTCTATATCCTGAACCTCACCGACTCTTCACAACCATCTGGAGAGGGAGGCAGAGCAGGGATTTTTTAGCTTCACGGAACAGATGAGTATCTGGGCTCAGAGGGCACGGTGACTTGTCCAAAGTCATACAGCTGGAAAGCAGCAGAGCTGAAATTCAGTCAGGCCTTGTACATGCTTGTGGAAATGCTGGCGGAGTGATCGAAGTCCAGCGCAGTGGGTCATCCTTGCACGACTGCACAAAACTCTTTAATAAATCCGTAGGCCTCCAGAGAATACCATCTGGAGGCTTTCCCCTTCGTATCCCTTTCTCCATCCTTCTCTGTGCCCTTGGAGGCTGACTTGTGCATGACTCATCTCTTCACGGGGCTTGGCCAATGGGGAGGCTCAGCAAGATCAGAGAGACGGAGGAGAATGGGGTTGCATCAGCTGCCTGGGGCCCTCAACTGAAGGCCATTGGTCCTCTCAAGATAGCTCTGTCTCTCAGTGCTCTCCCCCAGATACCTGCCCTTGGAGATCTTCTCATCCCTTCCGACTAAGGTTAGTGACCACTGATTAAAATATTCACTACAGCAAATGACAATAAAAAGCCAAGGAGACAAAGAAAACGAGGATGGAGGATGCAGAAGTCTAGGAGCAGCGGTGGGGTTGTCGAGGTTTTAAATAGGGTGACCAGGAATGACTTTTCCACAAAGGCAACATTTGAGCAAACACCCACAAATAAGTGAATGACAGAGCCATGCAGGTATCTTGGGGAAGAATTTTCCAGATAGAGGAAATGGCAAGTGTGAAGCCCTGATCTGAGAGGGAGCCTGGTACCTTGGAAGCAGCAGCAAGGGGTAGCCCAGGGCATGGGTGAATGGAAGGCCCCCGGGGTGGACTAGACTCCCAGGAATGCGGATGGGGCAGGAGCCAACGGGAACGGGGTGAGATGAGGATGGCTCAGCACAGCAAATCCCTGACTAGTGAAAAGAACACGAAGGACATGCTGCATAGAGAAAAGATCCATGACTCAGCTCTACGTCCTTCAAGAAGTAACCATGAGGTCAGGCGCGGTGGCTCACACCTATAATCCCAGCCGTTTGGGAGGCCGAGGCGGGTGGATCACGAGGTCAGGAGTGCAAGACCATCCTAGCCAATGCGGTGAAAACTTGTCTCTACTAAAAATACAAAAATTAGCCAGGCATGGTGGCACGCACTTGTAGTCCCAGCTACTCTGGAGGCTGAGGCAGGAAAATCACTGGAACCGGGGAGGCGGAGGTTGCAGTGAGCTGAGATCACGCCATTGCACTCCAGCCTGGCAACAGAGCGAAACTGCCTCTCAAAAACTACATAAACAAATAAAATAAAGAAGTAACCATTGAGTGAGTTGAGTGTACTTTGCCAGGGCATCATTTTCCCACGAGCACTAAACAGCTGCCCCTGTCACTCTCTAACCCTCACCCACTTCACTGTGTATCACTGTCTGTCATTACATGTACACTTGTTCTCTTGTTCCTTGGCTCTCTCACACACAAATACTATGGTGTATGAGAGCAGAGACTCTACCTGTCATGGTCGAAGTCATAGCCCCAAGAAGAAAGGGTGGCACATAGTAGGTGCTCAGGTAATGTTTGTTTTCAGATGAATACATGAGTAGACCAACGAATGTACAAATGACTACTATTACTAATCTTTTCTCCAAAAGATTATTTATTACAGTCCACATGAAAGGAAACACAAGAGCTACGGGTGTTACCACTAAGAATAAAGTGTATCCTTTAAGCAGTCAGGGCTCACGAGTCAAGAAAGCGTTTGGCACACAATAGGTGCTGAATAAATATTCACTGAACAGACTAAGGATGTAACTTGACACGCTGAGGAAAGCATTAGCCTGGGAGCCCAAATTCTGCCCCCTGCCTATGCCCCGATTTCTAAATCCCACAACGAGCTGCCTTGACATGTGAGGCTTTGTGCTTTCATTGTCATCTGTCCCTGGCCTTCCTGTATCACTCTTTCCTGGTAAGTCAGAGAGATCCACATTGTGTACAAGAGAATTAAAATTGTTTCAGCAGAAATGAAAGGAGAAATTGATTAGGTTCTTTTTTTATCTTTTTCTCACTTCAAAAGGCAGCTCTTGAAAACAAACAGGGAAGGCCCCAAGGGGAGCAAGGCATTAAGTTTATGTCATATGAGGATATGAAAAGAGAACATAGAAATTGCCGGAGACCCCCATTCCCAGGGCACTGGGAGAGACTCAGCTAGAAGAGGACCAGACTTGAAGGGAAAAAGTAATGGGATCTGAGTCAGCATCAACAGAGCCCCAGAAGCCAAGCCCTGGCAGAGACCACTCACTGCCAATTACCCACCCCCCTGAGCTGTTCAGAGCCAGGCAAGGGCCTTCTATAGGCAGCTGCTCAGAGGTTCAAGGATCACCCAGCAGGACAGTGCTCACCTAAAACCAGAACTGGGTTGAGCTCACTGAACCGAACCACTGTGGACCAACCCTCTTGTCAACAGCCTGAGATCCTTCTAACTTCCATCTCCTGGTGTCCGGGCGGCTGCTGGTAGCATATGGGGCAGAAGCCCCAGAACCTGGACCCATCTGAGACCAGACGGCCAGTAGCCAAACCCAGGCCTGTTATGTGAAGCCTTGACTGATATGAGCCTCCGCATCCTCTTCTGTAAGATGACTAGAGTAACCCTTGACCATCACAAGGAAACAGCTGGCAGATAGAGAGAAGCGGGACTTTCCTCCCCCTTGAAGTGCTCTCAGCAGCATTTGTGTAGGAGAAGCATGGGGGAGGGGGTGGTGAGGAAGACTAGAGCCAGCCTGGCACAGAATAGAGATGACTCCTCAGGAGCTTGCTTCCAAATAGCTGTGACGACAAGCCAGACCATCTGTTCCAGAAGTTCTCTTCTTGAGGAAGCGATGGTGGGATCAAGGCAACAAGCAGTCATTCATCCATCCACCCATCTACCCAGTCATTCATTCTACAAAGATTTATTGAGCATTTTCTATGTGCCAGGCACTGGAAATAAAACTGCAAACAAGAAAGCTTAGGGTGGGCTGGGAGCAGTGGCTCACGTCTGTAATCCCAGCACTCTGGGAGGCCGAGGCAGGCAGATCACCTGAGGTCAGGAGTCAAGATGAGCCTGACCAACACGGTGAAACCCCGTCTCTACTAAAAATACAAAAGTTAGCTGGGCATGGTAGTGGGCACCTGTAATCCAGCCACTCAAGAGCCTGAGGCAGGGAGAATTGCTTGAACCCGGGAGGCGAAGTTTGCAGCAAGCTGAGATTACTCCACTATGTTCTAGCCTGGGCGACAGAATGAGACTCTGTCTCAAAAAAATTAGTGAAGCACACAAGTATTCAAGTATTTAAAGATACTTAAAGATAAGTGTTTACCTACAGTTGGCAAAAGCGCTGCAAGGAAAACGTCCAGATATCACTATTGTCAACTGTGGAAGCGTCTGAGATTTAACCTACTTGCAAGTTAGCAAGTTTCATGGATGCTGGCAGAAGAGGCAAGATCCTGGGTCAAAGACAGAGGACAGCTGATTACTCACAGCAATCGCAGTAGCCAGATTACTGCCCCTTGCATCACTTCCTCAAGCCCCAGTTCTCACAGGGTAGTACAAAGACGTGCAGAGAGCTGCATTATAGGAGAGGAAGCATGAGCTTAGGAAACCAAAACTTCATTTGTGTCTATAGCAAAAAAAAACAACAACAACATAAAATTACCATCTTAACCATTCCTAAGTGGACAGTTCGGTAGTCTTAAGTATTCACTTTGTTATGTAACAGATCTCCAGAACATTCTCATCTTGCATAACAGAAACTCTCTACCCACTAAATAACTCCCCATTTTCCCCTCCCTGAACCCCTGGCAACCACTCTTCTGTGTCCATGAATTTGAATACTCTAGGTACTCATGCAAGTGGAATCACACAGCATTTGTCTTTTTGTGTCTGGCTCATGTCACTCAGCATAATGACCTCAATTTTCATCCACGTGGTAGTATGTGCCAGAATTTCCTTTCTTTTTAAGGCTGAATTATATTAAGAAATCCAAATCTTTTATAACAGATAGTAAACATGCCTGCTCTTTGCTCTGAAAAAAGACACCACCTCTATCTTTCAAGGCCGTACACTATGTGAACATTCTCTAAAATGTAATCTGGAACAAAGGCAGTCAGGACCTTTGCTTGCAAGACATGCAGAAACACAAGATACCCGTGGGGGATTATCTCCCAACAACTATCAATCCAAAAGAGACTCATTCCTCCACCTGTCCATTCATTCAATACACATTCATCTGTACTAGGAACAGGCCGGCTATGAAACACAGTGCTGTGTTTCACAGATACATATTCAGATAGCAATGGGCTTTGTCCTCACAGAGTTTAGAGACAGAAGACTCTAGTACAAGCAGGTAGCACAACCCTGTGATTGAAAACATGTAATTTTTCTTTTTCTTTTTTTTAGGGGGGGGTGGGGGGAGACAGGGTTTCACTCTGTCACCCAGGCTGGAGTCCAGTGGCCCAGTCATGGCTCACTGTGGCCTCGAACTCCCAGGCTCAAGTGATCTTCCTGCCTCAGCCTCCTGAGTAGCTGAGACCACAGATGTGCAGCACCATGCCTGGCTATTTTTTTTATTTTTAGTATAAACGAGCTCTCACTATATTGCCCAGGCTGCTCGCAAACCCCCGAGCTCAAACTATTCTCCCACCTTGGGGATTGCAGGCATGAGCCACTGTGCCCAGCCGACATATGATTTTCACCCATAAGAATTTTTCTAAGGATAAGACTGCACTTGTCCACATGTCCCCTGAGGAAAGAACACTTGAGCTGAGGCCCAAAGGAGGGAAAGGACAAACCCTGAAAAGAACTAGAGGAAGAACGTTCCAGGAAGTTGAGGCATAGGGAGGGTCCCCTGGGGCTTGGCCTTCTGAGATTCTAAAGAGGCAGCCTGATATAATGTAAAAGGGATGGGCCTAGGACCCAGGAACCTGTCAGTCCTGCCTCTGCCAATCACTTGCTGTACAACCCCCACAAGTTCCTCACCCTCTCTGAACATGGAGAACTTCCGACAAAACAACCTCTAGGGGCTGTTGCAGCTATGATGATCCAAGGGCATTTGACAGGACAAATGCACAGCACAGACCACGCTCTCTCAAGGTTTCAAGGCTAAAAGGACAAATGGCCAAGGGACCAAGTCCACCCAGGCAGTGTTCTGGACAAAACACAATGCATCTCAGGCTACAGGGGATGACAGCTGAGGCGCTGAGGCTCCGAGGCTCTGACAGCCTTGCTGCTGCAAAATGAAGATGTTCTCCCGTCTCCCTTCCCGTCTGCAGGAACAAAACAGGGTGGCAAAATACCAGAGTATTCCACTCAGCTATCGGCAGCCCTGCGACTGGCTGCAGCCTCGGAAATAAATGGTCCCGTCAGCTGCTGGGGAGGGTGAACTCAGGATCTCAGATGAAAATGAAATAAGAGGGAATGCAGCCCAGAAGCAATGCAAAGTAACAGCAAGGGGACAAAAAATCTTCCACTGCAGCAAGGCGGACGCTAGAATGGTACAATGGGACGCTGACCTCAGATCCAGGGATGCGGGGAATGAGCTCATCCTGGAGGGCCTGGCTGGTGGGCCCTGTGCTTCTGGGATCCAGGGGCTGTCTGAGGGGACTTGTCCCACCTGGCAGGACCACTGCCTCCTGTCTTCCCCACCCCCACCCTGCCCTCCTCTCTTGAAAGCCTTGTACTTGTGTGTGTGTCCAGATCAAACAGCCTAGAGTAATGGACCTGAGGGGCTACTTAACTTCACCCCCCTGCTAAGGAAGAAGCCTCAAGCCTGACAGACTCTGAGCAGGAGGGAGACTTATTACAATCCTGAGAGATGGGACAACACAGCAATCCCTCCCTCATCTGGGAGAGGAAAGATGGCAACGATAACAAAATCCAGCATCTACCAGCACTTCAGATCCTGTTGTAAAACGCAGCCTCTACCAGGACCTCAGATCCTGCTGTAAAACCCAGCATCTACCAGCACCTCAGATCCTGCTGTAAAACGCAGCCTCTACCAGGACCTCAGATCCTGCTGTAAAACCCAGCATCTACCAGGACCTCAGATCCTGCTGTTAAACCCAGCATCTACCAGGACCTCAGATCCTGCTGTTAAACCCAGCATCTACCAGCACCTCAGATCCTGCTGTAAAACCCAGCTTCAGGGTCTTTCTGCATGTACTGCCATCACAGCTTCTTGTGTTCTGGCTGTGTGTCCCCGAGCAAGTCATTCACCCATGTCTCACTTCCCCCATCCCAGAAACAGGGAAAACCGTGTTACCCCCTGTTCGGGTTTATCATAAGAATGAAAGGTGACAACCTTAGAACAGTATTGGACCCATAGCACATGCTCTCAAGAAGTTAGATTCCTTTCAGTTTTTATGACTGTATTGTTTTGTACTCACATGAAATAGATCTCTACCTGCACACATAACCCACATCACATCAGCTAGGTCCAAACACTCATCTGAGTTCATTGATACTAAGTATACTCTGAGCAGGAGGGAGACTTATTACAATCCTGAGAGATGGGACAACACAGCGATCCCTCCCTCATCTGGGAGAGGAAAGATGGCAACGATAACAAAATCCAGCATCTACCAGCACAGTAAGCACCCTCCTGCCTGACTCCTCCCTACCCCCAACCACCCAACAATCTTGGGTACTCACAACTCGCTTTCCCACGCCCACCCTCCCTTTGAGCCATCTAAGCATTTCCCAGTGCACAGTGCTCTGATGAGCTGTCTCTCTTCTTAAGAAAGAAAAGATGAATGCAGGACTTAAAATCTCAGACGCCTACAGGGACCAGACAGGTAGACAGGTAAAGGGTTCTAGACATGAAGGACTGGTGAGGATTATGATAAACCGGAGAACCCATGCCCCGGTTAAAGGAAAATGTGGCTACCAGCTCTAGCCAATTTTTGCCAGGTCAGAATTGGCACATCTTCTAAGTTTTCAAAGGAAGCCAGAAATCTGGATTTATATGTGAAAATCTCCTAATTTTCCAATATTGGCACATACTTCATTATTTTTGAAACATGGAAGTTCTGGAAAGATACATCAGTTTGCACCCTCTGAGTAGAGGGGAATGAGCTCTCCAGCTATTCCCAGCTATCAGGCAGTGCCCTCTCCCTGTAGGAACCAGAATCTCGTGGCTGGGCTGAGGCACCAAGGAACTCTAGACAGATCTTAATTAAGTGCCAAGGAGATTGGCTGATAAAGGCCTAGGAGAAGGGTGGGGGAAGAGGCCCCTGGGGGCTCGAGCAGTGGAGGAAAGCTGAATGCAGGAGGTGGGCTTGGAAATGGGCTTTAAGGGTTGTCAGGATGAGGAAAATCTGAGGGGCAAACCACAACTGAGAGGAGAGATCGACAGAGATGGGGTTAGAGAGAACTGGAAGTTTTAACTCGGAGCCTCGTCCGTTTGAGTGTGGATCCAAAATGTGACACTGCAGCACTCTCTTGAGGAGGATTCTATTAGGAAGGCGCTGTACACTGCTCAGGGCTGGTGGCATCTGGAGACAGCACCGAGGTCGCAGGCTTCCTCCCAGGAGAAAAGCCGGCGCCCAGTTCCCTGGAAGTGGCCTCATCCTCCTGGGAAGTCCTCCACCCCTGCAGGCTCCTCTCGGCACTGGATCTGCTCGTGGGCAGTCTCCCGCCGTGGAGGGTGAGCTCCTCCGGGGCTGCAAATATGTCATTTGCATCCCAAGTGCTTGCTCAGTGCTTGGCATATAGAAGGTCCTTAAACAATGTTTATCCAATGATCCAGGGAATGAAACCAAAACAAAAAAGCAGAACAGCAAAGAATAGGGCACAGAAGCACATTCCCAAAGCAGAAATTTCCTCCAGGACAGGAAAAAGGCATGAAGGCACTGACGCTCATTGCACAGCTGCTGAGAAGATTTTGTGCTTGCACAGAGGAACACCCCAAGTATAGAGCCAAGAAGGAAACAGTGATTGACACCCCATAATGGCCAGGGTCAGCAAGGCCTCAATTGGCTCCAAAGCCCCCAGGAGACAGACATCATGTACCACCGCTCAGAGTTCTAGCAGACGTCTTAGATCATTCTGGAACTAGAGTCAGGTG
This sequence comes from Callithrix jacchus, assembly GCF_049354715.1. Classification (NCBI taxonomy): domain Eukaryota; kingdom Metazoa; phylum Chordata; class Mammalia; order Primates; family Cebidae; genus Callithrix; species Callithrix jacchus. The sequence goes on along the minus strand of NC_133506.1, from coordinate 46,559,437 downwards.
TAACCCTTTCCCTGGATGGATGGTACAGCTGTGGCTCAGGGTGCAGGGGGATTGTGTCCAACCACACGCTAGTCTAGCAGCGCAGGCTGCACCAGAACCCAGGTCTCCTGACTCTCAGCCCAGGGCTCTTTCCAAATAACCCTGGACTAGGAGCAGGGCTGGAACTGGAACGAGGCAGCCAGCGTGCAAAATGTAACAGAGAGCCAGGTGTGGTGGCTCACACCTGCAATCCCAGCACTTTGGGAGGCTGAAGTGAGCAGATCACCTGAGGTCAGGAGTTCAAGACCAGCCTGGCCAACATGGTCAAACCCTGTCTTTACTAAAAATACAAAATTAGCTGGGTTCGGTGGCAGGGCACCTGTAATCCCAGCTACTCAGGACGCTGAAGCAGAAGAATTGCTTGAATCGGGAGGCGGAGGTTGCAGTGAGCCAAGATCGTGCCACTGCATTCCAACCTAGGCAACAGAGCGAAACTCCATCTCAAAAAAAAGAAAAAAGTAAGGGGTGCCCAAGAACTCAGTCATCAAGATAAACAACATTTTGAAACAATATTTTTAAAAATCAAAATGAATGCCGAGACATCCCCAAGAAGCAAAATATCACATTTTAAAAGAAAGACTTCAGTAAAGTCACGCTCTGGCATGCCCTCACCTACTGCAACCTAATCCTGGCCTAGACCAGGGATCTCAAGGTGACAATGGGCTGAGCCCTGTAGGAACCAGCTGTATGGAAGTCTGTGGGAGGGTGACTTGGGATATTAGAGGAACAGAAAGGAGAAGTTCGTGGAGCAGAGTGACTGTGGAGAGACAGCAGGAGAATCCCCATCCCAACCCCACCCTGACTTGACTCAAAGGCCAGCCTGCACCCCACAGACACCCAGGGGGATCCCCTGTCAGAAGAGCTAACTCCAAACCAAGAAAACCCCATCCCACCCACCACTCTCAACAAATTCCTCCCAGCTATAGTCAAATACAAGCCTTTTCATCTCAAGGAGATTAGTTTAAAAAAAAAAATTGGACAGCTCTGGGTAACTTTTCCTGCCCGGCAGAAACAGGCCAGAACTTTATGGCTTCCTGACAGCTGGTTATGAATGGGAAGGAAGGCATATTCTTAAACTGCTGACAGTAACTCCCTTTTAAGGTATTTCCTCGGGGCCAGCGATGTCACATTCTCCTCCTGCCCAACAAATTAACAGTAGTTTGTATTCCAGCAACAAGCTCGGGCTTTTGAGTCCAGCAGGCCTGGGTTCGGATCTGGCTCTGCCATTTGCCGCACAACCCTAAAAATCCTGCCAAGATCACTCACTCTTTCTTCCAGGGCCCTGGCGGTGACCGAGATGGCACAATGTGGGTAGAAGGGCATGCCACAGGGATGGGCAGAAGCCCCTGCCCAGCACCAGCACACTGCGTGGGTAAAGGATGTTGGCCAGATCTCCCAGTGTTTCAAAAGAAAAAATTGTATGTGCAATCTCCCAGTTTTTAAAGGTCAGCAACTAATTTTAAATTAATTTTTAAAAAATTTAACTCAGTAGGGACAAATAAAACGGGTCTGTGTGCCAGAGCCCACCTCCTGGCCCAGGGGTGCCTATGATGTCTTCAAATCACCCAGCAACCACCTGGCACGTTCTAGGTGCCCAGCAAGCATTGACGGTTCCCATCTTCTCAGGAAGCTTCCACGGGCATCATCAACATCTCTTTCCACACAACAGCTTGGGGAAGGATGCTTTGCAAGAGGAAAATGAAGATAGGAGAAGAGTGAAAAATCTGGAAGGCTCTAAGGGAGGGAGGAACTGCAAAGAGGGAATTCCTTAAAAGGACTTAAAAGAATTTTATTGGACATTGTTTAGCACAGTCAGGGATAAGATCAGGGAGTAATTTAACTCCTGGGTACAGTGAGTGAGTCTGTATGTTTCGGGTAAGGCAGGACTGGGCGGGGGGCATTGTCCACACAGTGTACCGGGCCTTCTGTCTGCAGGTCACTGTGAAATCTGACTCAGGTGCACAGTGTTCTATTAAGCCCAACCCTGTCTCTAGAGGTGGTCATTAGGTCCCATGGATCCTACATAAGGAGAAGCTGGCTTGAGTCTCTCCCAAGACCTCATGAGGGCTCGGAAGCCAGACTGAGCTGGATAGGGGTTCACACCATCAATATCAGTGGTTCTCAAAGTGGGATCCCCAAACCTGATGCATTAGCATCAGCAGGGAGCTCCTCAGAAGGACCCTGCGTCAGACCCACTGAATCAGCTGCTCTGGGGTCGGTGCAGCTGTCTGGGTTTTTAAAAGCCCTCAGGGGGATTCAGGTGCACAGTAGAGTCTGAGTACCCCTGAGCTGCATCCTCATCCTGTGACCATCAGCGAGGAGTCTCACTCTCTGAGGCAGTCACATCTGTTCCAGAAAACTGTCCTGAGTTCCCCCAGGAATTATTTAAGAAGCCTGCTCTGTATGTGCCTAGCAGAGTGGAAGCTGCTGGGGTGGGAAGAGATAGCACACAGTCCTCGCCCTGATTGAGCTGGTTTCCCCGTGGGGGCAGAGATAATATATGCAAGTAAAAAAGATAAAAACGGGGCCAGGCACAGTGGCTCACATCTGTAATTCCAGCACTTTGGGAGGCCGAGGAGGGTGGATCATGAGGTCAGGAGATCGAGACCATCCTGGCTAACATGATAAAACCCTGTCTCTACTAAAAATACACAAAATTAGCTGGGTATAGTGGCACATGCCTGTAGTCTCAGCTACTTGGGAGGCTGAGGCAGGAGAATCACTTGAACCCGGGAGGCGGAGGTTGCAGTGAGCTGAGATCATGCCACTGCACTCCAGCCTGGGCAACAGAGCTAGTTTCCACCTCAAAAAAAAAAAAGATAGAAACAGGGCCAGGCACAGTGGTTCACATCTGTAATCCCAGCACTTTGGGAGGGCGCAGTGGGTGAATGGCTTGAGCCTAGGAGTTCTAGACCAGCCTGTCTCTGCAGAAAACATTTTTTAAGTTAGTGATGCATGCTGGTGTGTGATAGTCCCAGCTACTTGGAATTCTGAGGCAGGAGGATCCCTTGAGCCCAGGAGTTAGCAGTTGCAGTGAGCTATGATTGCACCACTCCACTCCAGCAGGTGACAGAGCCAGGCCCTATCTCAAAAACAAGATAGAAACAGCAATTTTCTGGCTGGGTGCAGAGGCTCACACCTGTAATTCCAGCATTTTGGGAGGCTGAGGCTGGTGGATAACCTGAGGTCCAGACTTTGAAACCAGTCTGGCCAACATGGTGAAACCCCGTCTCTACTAAAAATACAAAAATTAGTTGGGCATGGTGGCGCACACCTGTAGTCTCAGCTACTCAGGAGGCTGAGACAGAAGGATCACTTGAACCCAGGGGGACGGATGCCGCAGTGAGCTGAGATTGTGCCACCGCCCTCCAATCAGGAATACAAAGCAAGACTCTGTCTCAAAAAACAACAACAAAAACAATTTTCAGATGGGAGAGGAAGGCAGAAGCCTGATCCACCACAAGAGCAGTGTTTCTCAGGCCAGGCATTGTGGCTCACGCCTGTAATCCCAGCACTTTGGGAGGCTGAGGTAGGTGGGAGGTCAGGAGTTCGAGACCAGCCTGACCAACATGAAGAAACCCCATCTCTGCTAAAAATACCAAATTAGCCGGGTGTGGTGGCGTAGGTGTGTAATCCCAGGTACTTGGAAGGCTGAGGCAGGAGAATTATTTGAACTTGGGAGGCAGAAGTTGCCGTGAGCCGAGATTGCGCCATTGCACTCCAGCCTGGACAACCAGCGAAACTCTGCCTCAAAAAAGAAAAAAAAAAGGCAGTGTTTCTCAATATGTAATCCAGGGACCCTCTGACCCCAAAAGCCCACCCTACCCCGCCTGGGTCCCTCCTCTACACTGTTGGATGGTCTCCTTGCTGTTTCTCAGTCATGCCTCCCTCTCTCCTGCTTGAAGCCAGTGCCTTTGATGGTCTGTCCACCTAGAAAGCTCTCTTCCCATCTTGCGAGATGGTCTCCTTCTGGCCCAGGGCTCCATGTAACCATCACCTCCACAGGCGCCCTCTGCCATTATTCTATCTAAAGTAGCGTCTCTGGCTTCTTTCTGCATTCATGTATTTCAGCAGTTTGCGGGTTCTGCCAAGCCTCCAGCAGAAGGTGAGCTCTTGGAAACAGGTCCTTGGGCAGATCCTGTCTGTCCTGGCGTCCACGTCACCAGTAAGCTAGTGTTTTTATTGTTCTTGTTGTTTTAGGGGCCAGATCTGGCTCAGTCACCCAGGCTGGCGTGCAGTGGTGCCATCAAAGCGCAATATAACGTGGAACTCCTATGCTCCTCCCACCTCAGCCTCCTAAGAGGCTGGGACTGCCGCACAAGCTACTGTGCCCTGGGCTCATTTCTTAGGGTTAACCCTAACCCACTTGATGAGCACCCACAACTCCCCAACCCATGCCCCACTCTTAAGCAGAAGGCTGGTCAGCCCCAGGATTTCTTCGTGTCCTTTCTTAGTTCTCTGATGATGGGAAAAGTAGAGGCAGAAAGGAAAAGAGGAAGAGAGTGCAAGGCCCTAAGAGGCCTTCCCTGCCAGCGGCACCCTCTCCTCCCCGACAGATTACTCCATAGCAACTTCCAGCATCTGTGCAGCATCCTACCCACTCTGGCACAAGACCCCAGGACCCCAGGACCTGGGCCAAATGCCCTGCCCCGGCCAAGGGAGTGGAAGAGGAAATGCGGGTCTGCTGGCCTGGGCGGGCTCTGGGCCCTGGCCCAGCCGGACTGGAGGGAACAGCACCTGGCACGGTAGTACTGGCCCTAGGAAGTTGGCACAGCAAGATGCTGGCAGCCCCTGGGCGGCGGTGGCAGGAAGGACCCAAGGACAACATTGTTCTAGGATATGGAGAAAAGGCGTGCGACATGTCACACCCAGGATGTGAAAGCTTGTTTGCAGCGTGGGGCTGCAGGGCAGCAGCGTGTGGAGGGCCCTAAGGATGCAGTATTTGGCCGGGGCGGGAGGGCGAGGGGCCCAGAGGCAGCCGTGCACTTGGACTTCCAAGGAAAGGCAGGAGACAGAGCGCATGTGGTCCCTGGGATGTGTAAGCGCGTGGAGCGCGGCCCCGGCGCAGCGGAGAGTGGGGTTTTAAGTCCCTGACACAGGTAGATCCTGGGGCCGTGGTGCTAGGGACCTGGGTTCGGGACCGCCGGCGAACTTGAGCCGCGGGGAAAACTGACAGAGCGCGCGATCCCAGGAGGCTGCCACGCCGCCTGGTGCATGAAGCTCCAGAGCAGCGGAGCGCCGGGACCTTAGAGGCAGGCGAGTGGAGGCGAAGGGGCCGCAGGGTGGGCGCTTCTGGGAAAGCAGACAAGGAAGAAGGAGATGGGAGGGAGGGCATAGCGTGAGCGTCCGGGACGCGGGCTCAGGATCGTGCGCGAGGAGCGCCACTCGGCAGGCGCTCCAGGACCCCCCATCCAAGGTGCGGGGCCCCAATTGGGCGCCCGGACGCCCCGTGACGGTGGCGCCGCTGCCACTGTCCCTAAGTGGGGCGAGGCCCGGCGCAGCCCTCTCAGCTGCCCGCCCGCCCCTTCTCCCCGCCCCGCGCTCAGTCCCCTCCCTCCGTCCCGCCTCCTGCCCCGCTCCCTCCCTCAGCGGCTGCCGCGCCGCGCTCCCGACGCACTCGGAGCCCGGCGGAGACCTGGAGGCAGAGACGGGGCGGCCACGGCTCCGAGGGCGGGAGCTGAGCCGGGCCCGGGACCGAAGTTTGGCGGCGGCTCCGGGAGGCAGAGCGGGCGTCCCGGGCGGCCACCAGGCCCCTCTCGCTTCCTCGACCCGGACCCGTGGGCAGCCGGGGGGACGGAAGCCGCGGCCGGGCCAACTCCGAGGCGGGGACGCAGCGACGGGAACTTGAGGTGGGAACTTTGCGCGCTGCAGCCTTGCCGGGCGCCACCCAAGCGCGGACCGGACCCCGCGCCTACAAACTCGGGCTCGGGGGCGGCTGCACGTGGCCGTGGCCCCCAACTCCCTGCTGGAGCCTCGAAACCCACCTGCAGGGAGGCCAGGGCTACCGAGGACCCGGGAGCAGCCGCTGGTGGCGGCGTGGAGCGCGCTAGCTGCGACCAAGGTGCGGGTACAGCTTTGCTTCTTCCCAAGGGGTCCCCGGGATGCAAAGTCCGGGACATTTGCAACGGCAGTGAATCCGGCGGGGGCGCATCCCGGCCCAAGGCCGAGGTTTCTCGCCGAATCCCGGGAGGAGGGAGAGTTAGGGATTGGGGTGGAGGGTGTCTGTCACTTGCTCATTCACTGGATCCTTAGGCATGGAATGGAGCTCCCCTCCACCCCCACCGTGGGCCTAATTAAGTCAATCATTAACCATGAATACAGCATGCATTTATTGAGCGCCTACTGTGTGCTAGGCGCTAGGGATACTGAGACAGTTCACTATGCACCCCAGTCGCCGCTAGGAAGGTGGTGGTCTCAGCCTCAGGGCTTCCATATGGGAGAGAGGCTCAGCCCAGAGATGTGGAAAGAAAATGGCGAAGTTCATTCATTCATTCATAGATTAAACAAAGATTGGTTGAACACCTACTAGGAGCAGCTCATCATACCAAGGGCTCGACACTCATTCATCCAATTTACAAACATTTATGGAGGAGCTATGCTGGGAAGAAGTGAAGAGGGATGGGGTGGGGGCAGGATAGAATGGGGGGAAGCTTCATGCAGCTTAGAGAGAAGTAAGAAGACCCAGGCCCCGCCTTGGGAGGTCGCAGTCTGCTGGGGCGGTGGACTGTAGCAGCCCGTGTGTGCAGGCAGAAGTCTTGGTTCATCTAATGCATTCATTCTCAAGGTGGGAGGCGTGGAAGCTGGAATTGGTTCTAGAATAGGAAGAAAAGATCTTTTCAAAGCTCCTTAGGGGCGGGTGATGGGGTAGGGTGGCGGGGAGTTGAGAAACACTGATCCGACATTACTGAGGAATGCTGGTTCCACCACTGGGGTGTGTGAGTTGTCTACTCAGCAGGCATTTTCTTAAGCAGTTGCTGTTATTAAGCACTTAAAGGGTGCCAGGCACCAAAGTTACCCAGGTGAATGACAGACACAGAGGAGGGAGACAGATGCTCCTCCCCCCACTTCACTGACACCCTGAGATAAGTGGGGGGGAGGAAGGGGAAGCTCCTGCCCTATGAATCTGAGCAGAGGTTTATTCAATAGGGTGGATTTGATATCCCCACACCCCTGATGGCAGAGTCCCTAAGTAGACCCTCACTGGCAGCACATCTCCAAGAAAAGTTTGGCACTGCTGACTGGGGCCATGCAGTGGGCACGGTGGCTAGAGCACGCTGTCCTTCTTTGGGGGATTTTTTTCTGACTCTGCCAGACCAGAGCTCTCTACCTGTGCCTCCTCCGGCTTTTGGAGCTCTGCACAGTCACCTGATGGGAGGGCTAGGAGGGAAGGTGTGTTTGAAAAACAGGCAAGCGCTGGGCCCTGGGGATCGCCCTGCTCAGTGGTTCCCAGAGCCAGCCCATTCCAGTGGAATGATGTCTGTTGAGGGACACACTCCTAACTTGCAGAGAACTGCAGGTTTACTGGAAATGAGGCAACCTAGGTTCTTCTCCTGAGACTTGAGAACCCAGGCCCACAGCCCACAGCCCACAGCCCACAGCCCACGGCCTGGGTTCTCAAGCCTCGGGAGTAAAAGAACCAATGAAACCCCCAGTCTTGCCCAACTCTGGGTTGCCTTTTTGGCCTCTGGGGGGGAGATGTGACATCTGGGTTGCCTTTTTGGCCTCTGGGGGGGGAGATGTGACATCTGGGTTGCCTTTTTGGCCTCTGGGGGGGAGATGTGACAAGGGAGGCAGACCTTGCCTGCTCCTCCCCATCCCTAAGACTTTCCCAAAGCTTGTCCTGGAGCCTGATTGGGGCAGATCTGGGTGCCAACTCTGAATTCCCTGCCCCAGATGCCCAGCGGGGCTCTGGCAGGAGGTGAGGGAGATGCCGCAGAAAACAGAAGAACAAAGAGATGATGTGTGCTGGATACAGGGCTAAGTGACTCAAACCCGCTCCAAGGAACTCACTTCCTGGAGCCTCAGTAGGGTATCTTGGCTCTGCTGTCTTTCTCCACCCTGCTTTCCACTGTTGATGAAGGGTCAACCTTGCCTGTTGCCAGAGGTCTAGGGGTGTGGGAATCTACTCTTGGGTGACGCATGAAGCCCGGCAAAGGAGCCCTTCATAAAGCCCCTCTAAGTAGAATTGATAAAAAGGGAGAGGCAAAGGAGAACCTAGCTGCAAGCACTCCATCACTTCGGGCCATTTTAATCATCCAGCAGACTGGATTTGATTAACAAAATCAGAAATGAAGTGACTTTGCTAGAAATAGAATCTGAATTGTGCCTAAGACTGTCCCTTGCCCTGAGGTTGAGTTTTCTGTCTCACCCCGACACCTCCCCAGGCAGGTCCGATCTTGTTCTCCCTCCAGGGGACTCCTGGAAGCCCACGTCTCCCTTCCTGCCATACTGAGTTCCCCACTGCTCCCCCAAGCCTGCTTCTCTGCTTAAGCTTATGTTCCCAAATTTTGAGCTACAAGGAGGCAAAGAGAAAAGGATCTTCTGGCTCGTCCCCAAACACCTCCCCGTAGAAGGCAAACACGAACGTGCATTTGGTGTTATTTTGCTTGCCTGCAGCACAGCAAGGAGGCTCCTGGGGCAGCCTGTCTTTTCTATACGGGGAGGGACACTGGCACTTTTTCTCATAGGGGGCAAGTGAGGGATGGAGGGAAGAGCCCAGCTCCCAGCACATACTCTTCCCAAGAACTTTGGCCCCAGCTTTCAGGAAGCTGGGCCAAGGTCCAGGATGGTTGGACTGTGGCGAGAACAGACGGCAGATGGCTAAGAAAGACAGATTCTCCACTAGGGCACAGCATCTCTTGGAAATCTAACATGCCAGGACCCAGGCCAAGCTAATGGTTGGATCCATTTTGATTAACGTTTTAATTGGGGATTAATGCAGCCTGACCTGCCTCTGAGTTGGCCAGCCAGGAGCCCTAATCCTGACAGATGAAGCCATGCTGGCAGTGAAACGCCACAGGGCCTGGGAGACAGTGCCATGGAGAGAGATGGAGAGACACCCACTGGGAGTGAGGCAATGGCACACGCGGAGAGGCATGGTAGAAAGAAAGAAACCAAAGCCTGTGGAGTGCTGGAGAGAAACGCTTTCCTTCTGGAAAGTTGCCTTGGAGGCTGTGTTAATTTCCTTCTTTCACATACTTGCACACATTTTTTTTTTTTTGAGATGGAGTCTTGCTCTGTTGCCTAGGCTGGAGTGCAATGGCTCACTGCAACCTCTACCTCCTGATTCAAGCCATTCTCCAGTCTCAGCCTCCCAAGTAGCTGGGACTACAGGCATGCGCCACCAGGCCCGGCTAATTTTTGTATTTTTAGTAGAGACGGGGTTTCACTATGTTGGACAGGCTGGTCTCGAACTCCTGACCTCATGATCCACCTGCCTCAGCCTCCCAAAGTGCTGGGATTACAGGCATGAGCCAGCACACCCAGCCACTTGCACACATTTAGTGGCTTAAAGCAATACAGATTTATCATCTTGGTTTTTTTCTTTTTTTAATTTTTTTTTTTATTTGAGACAGGGTCTTGCTCTGTCACCCAGCTGGAATACAGCGTCACTACCACGGCCCACCACAGCCGTGACCTCCTGGGCTCAAGTGATCCACCCACCTCAGCCTCCTGAGTCACTGGAACTAAAGGTACACACCACCACACTCAGCTAATTTTTCTTTTTTAATTTTAGAAACAGGGTCTCACTGTGTTGCCCAGGCTGGTCTTGAACTCTGAAACTCAAGCAGTTCTCTCTCCTTGGCCTCCCAAAGGGTTAGGATTCCAGGCGTAAGCCACTATGCCCAGCCTGAATTTATTATCTCATAGTGTTTGGACATCAGAAATCCAAATGAGACTCACTGGGCTAAAATCACGGTGTCAGCAAGGCTTCTGGGGAAGACTCCACCCTCTGCCTCCATCGTCAGTGTCTCCTTCCCAGAAGCCAAAATGTCAGCCCTGAGTTTGGCAAAACTGGGGATTTTGTTGATTTGTTTTTTACTCTGCTCTCTTACAAATGTGAAATAGTGATAAATACGTTTCCCCAACCATGGACAATTGCCTACTTCTCCCCATCCTCAAAAACATTCCAAAATCTTTTCCATATAAAATAGAGACTAGAAACCCAGTCCCTGACTCATGCAAGGGGTGGAGACACCACCCCAGCTCCCCGGAAAGAATCAATAGTTCAAGGAGGCAGTAAAAGGGAGGGTCAAAGAGGTCCAGCCTGGAGTCCCACAGACCTAGTTTTATTCCGGCTTCATCGCTTATGGCCAGACATAAGTTTTCACTTCGCAGAGCCTCAGTTTCTTCACTTATAAAATGGGGTTATCAGTGATAATGCCTGCCTTTTTAGGGAAGGATGAAGACTCATGCAGTTAAGTCTCCTAGCACAGCGCCTGGCACTTTGTGAGTCTGCGGTGGAGGGAGACTGTGGTTGCTGCTATTTATAACACCTTGTGCACTTAGCACTCTCTCTGCCTTCCCCACTGCCACTCAGAAGAGGGACTGAGAACCTAAGACAGAAAGAACAGAGTCCAGAGAGGTCCGAAAGCAGCTGGGGTCAGCCCAGGACTGTTTGTGGAACCATTTTATGCCCTTGATGGAATGTAGCCGTGGGGACAGGAAGCCAGGTGACACTGCTTATCCCTGCAGCAAACCTCCATTCACCAGATCCCCATAATAGCCCTGGGAGGTCAGCAATCTTGTCCCCATCTCCTAGGGGAGGAGGCAGGCTCAGAGAGGCCAGCAGCTCAGTGGGTGTGATAGCTAGCTCAGGCCACAGTGGACCTTCGCTGCATCCCGCTCCACCCTCCCAAATCCCACCCTGCAGGCCCTGCACCTGCACCCTCAACCATGTGCTGACCTCAGGGTGGTCACATGAGAACTGCCACTCAGAACGCCTTATAGTCTCAATGATCATTTATCTTTGCAAGTATGTTCTCAGCCCTCAGCCGTAACTTATAAGCATCACCTTTTTCCCCAAAGGATGAATAGAAAATTGCAGTGGATCTCTAAGCTCATGAATGGAAATTTGATCAAGGTAACCCCAATGCAGAAGATTTTTCTCACAAACGAGAAGGTATTCCATTTCTCCAGGAAATGGACTCAGACGCAGGACTCAGAGCCTTCCAGAGCCTCAAGGAGATTGACGCATTGAGCAGGGGAGTCCCGGCCAAAGCCCAGAGCAGTTCCTGTGCCTCCAGCCCCTGAGAGAGCTCCAAGCATTCCCAGTCCCCTCCCTCACACAGAATCTCCAGGAGAACCTGTGGAAAATGCTCATTCCTGGGCCTCCCCTTCAGGCATTCCAACTGGGACGGAAGGGTCCCAGGAACCTGTGTCTCCACCAAGCACCCTGGGCAATTCAGAAGGTTCTGTTGTTCTTGTGTTCTTCGTTTTTCTTTTGAAACCTGGGTTAAAAGCCAGAGTTGTACAAACCACGCCGCTTCCCAGCACGCCTCCTCATTGGCCTGTGCCAGCCTGTCTCGTCTTACTCATTTTTCCTCCTTCGTTCCAATCCCTGTGCTTCTTCCCCTTCCTTTGCCCTTCCAGGCTCCCTCCTTGTGGTTGATAGAGATCCTCCCATGTGCTTGAGACCTTGTAAAATATGTAATGTGTGTGTGTTCATTTACATAAATAGCACAGTGCTAGAAACTTCTGTTTCTTTTTCCACTCGGCACCCTGTTTTTAAGACCTAAATGTGTTGCTAATCCACCCCGTCCATTGCTTCTGATTCCTGGCAATCTGCAGGATTCCAGACTCTGCCTTTACCAAGACTTGCCTGTCCACTCCCCTGGGGATGGATGCTAGGGGGCCTCCTGGTACCAGAAACAACACAGAACACACATTCTTGTACCTTGTTACTCTCTTCCACCTTGTTCCCCAGAAGCAAACCCTGAGTAAAGGATTTGAGTGCAAATAATTGATTACCGACAATGTCTGCCACAATGCTTTGTGGTCCCTGGTCTGGGAAATCTACCCAGGAGTGGGATTTCTGGGTCACAAGACAGCAGCATCTTCATTTCCCTCATTACCACCCAGTGGCTTTCCCGGAGTGCTAGGCCAGCCTGCACACCCTCCAACAGTGGGCTCTGGGGATCAGGTGATGCGGGATCCAAATCCCAGAGGGTCGGGTCAGAAAAGAAGACACTCTTGGCAAGCAGGGAGGGGGGCGGCAAACCCTTCTTGTAGCTCATGAGAATTCCGAGGTGACTACTGAGGGTTCGAAGAGTGTCGGGCGTGGGGCCATGCGGATCACCTGTGCCGTCCGCTTTTGTCCTCACCATAACTCAAGGAGGCAGGAGCTGTTTGTAGCCTCATTACACAGATAAAGAAACTGAGTCTCAGGGATAGGGCATGACTTGCCTAAAGTCACAGAGCAACTGACCTTGAACTCAGGTGTCCTAATTTCAAAGCCTGTGTGCCCTTCTGCCTCCCCAGCTTGGGGTGATTGGCAGGTTGTCCCCAAGCTGGAGCCGAACCAGAACTAGCTTTCTCTTAACATCCCTTTTTTAAGACAGAGTGTCAGAAAAAAAAGTCTCCAGAGTACTCTGGAGTGCCAGTGGCAGGACCTCCTCTCACTGCAACCTCTGCCTCCCAGGTTCGAGAGATTCTCCTGCCTCAGCCTCCCAAGTGGCAGGATTATAGGCGCGTGACACCACACCCAGCTAATTTTTGTATTTTTAGTAGAGATGGGGTTTCACCATGTTGGCCAGGATGGTCTCAAACTCCTCAAGTGATCTGCCCACCTCGGCCTCCCAAAGTGCTAGGATTACAGGCGTGAGCCACCCTGCCCGGCCTCAGGATCCCATTTCCCTTTGCAGCTGTCACAAATTACAAGCTTAGTGGCTTAAGACAACCAAATTGTGTTATCTTCTGGCAGTCAGAGGTTGGAAATGGGTCTGGCTGGGCTAAAATCTGGTGCTGGCAAGGCTGTGCTCCTGTCTGAGGCTCCAGGGAACTCACTTCCTTGCCTTCTCCAGCCTCTGGAGGCCACCTGCATTCCTTGACTCACGGCCCCTTCCTCCATCTTCAAAGCCAGCAGTGGCCAGTGGAGTCATTCTCATGCCACGCCCTTCTGCCACTCCGTCTCCTGCTTCCTTCCTCCACAAATAAGGACGCTGTTGATTACACTGGACCCGCCCAGATCATCCAAGATAATTTCCCATCTCAGGTCAGCTGATTAGCAACCTTAATTCCATCTGTTACCTTCATTCCTCCTTGCCATGCAGTCTAACATATTCACGGTTTCCAGGGATTAGGGCTAGGACATGGGCATCTAGGGGAATGCAGGGACAATTTTCTGCCTACCATATGCCCTGCACTGAGCACTCTGGCCTGATGTGATGCAGCGTCAATGGGGATGTGGATGCTGGGCACAGGTGAGGCCCCTGGCTTGAACATAGCTCTGCTACCCTGGCCCTCCTGCCCTTGCCAGCCTAGCCAGGTCAAAGCTACCAGGTGACACCCTCACCCGCCGCAAACACAAACCCATCAGCTCAGCATTGATGGTCTGGCACCATCCTTCGGAGACACCCATCTCCGCCCTCTCTCCTGCATCTCACCGGCATCCTCTTTTGTATATTGTCCCACGGCCAGGAACGGCTTCCTCTGACTCAGCTCACCATAGCGCCACCTATGCGTCCCCTCGGTAAATGGCACCTCTGGAATCATGATTCTTCTCTTTCCCCCTCCCCCAGGCCCCATTCCTCAGCCAGTCCTGAGGGCTCTTCCTCCAAAGTTCATCCCAAATCCCTTGTGTTCTCCATAACTCCACCGGTGCAAACCATCATCAGCTCTAGAATGATTTAAGTAGCCTCCAGCCTGGGGTCCCCAGCCCATGCACTGTCCACTGACCTGGCAGGCACACATGGACTCCTTGTCCTCTGCAGGATAAGCCCCAGCTCCTTATTGTCAGCCCCTAGGCCCTGCTGCACCTGGCCCCTGCCCACTCCTCTACTCCCAGCTTCCCCTCGCTCTGTGCTTGGCCTTCTCCTTGGTCTTCGATCATCCAAGCCCACCCCCAAGTTCAGGGAGCAAACTCTTGCCATTCCCTCTGCCAGGTCCTCACAGGGCTGGACCCACCCATGTGGCTCAGCCCCATGTCCCCTCCTCCAAGAAGTCCTCCTCACCCCTTCAGCTAATGTTGCCCCGAATCCCACAGTAGTCATTCTCCATCTCTCACCTGCTCTGTCAACAACACTGCAGTCACTATAGCCTGAAATGACTTGTATCCTTGTTTGGAAAGAGTCTCCCCCACTAGAAGGTCACCTCTGTGAGGACAGCGCCTGGGTCTGTCTTTTTCTCTGCCATGTCTCCAGATCTAACACAGAGCATGGCACGAGCATTACTGAGGTGAGTGTTCAGTAACTATTGAATGACCAAACAAAAAAATGAATGAATGAACTATCTGCCCCATCGCAGCCTCTGCCTCAAACCGCTTCCTCTTCCCGAGTATCCATAGACCCTCAGAGGCAAGATTGCTAAAACCCACCATGCTGTAGAACTAACAGAACTAACACCACGGAGAAACAAAAAAAAATTCCTGTGAAGGTATCAGACTGGGTGAAAAGCAGCATTATTTTTCAGAAGCCCAGGCTTTGGGGCCTGTTTGATTTATGAACTTTATAGGGTCTAGGGTGCTGAGCCCTTCACCAAACATCAGCTCTGGATCTGCAAGACCAAAGGTCATGGAGAAATATGCTGTTCTTCCTTTAGCAAGTTCCTGCCTTAGCATCTCCCCAGGGGACTCTGGCTTTGAGAACAAGGTCCTTACCGTGTTGATTACCCTCTGAGTGGCATCAGCCTCTCCATACTCCCCACACTGCTGAGTCAGGATCACTTTCCACACAGGAAACTCACATGGGGGCAGGGCGTGAAGGAAAGAAATCACTAATTGGGGGAGTTTTCTGCTGGAGGGAATGCCGGGAGGGTTGAAAGATGAAATTCTTAAAAAGAAGAGGTGATTACAGCTGTGGGGATTCACAAGAGCCCCCTGGGGCCCATTCGAGGCATTTTCCCCTTACCTCCATCACCATTCTTGCCAAACAGTGTCACTTTTTCTCTTGTCTGTGGTAGCAAAGATGAAACAGCAGAGCTGAAAAGAGAGATCACCAAGGAAAGTGCCTGAAAGGGATTATTCCCACGCCTCCGAGGGATCCTGGCAGGCTGTGCCTGAGGACTTGGGTTCCAATTTTAGGTGAAGTTAAAAACACTCTAACCGTCTAAAATCAAAGCATTTTTCTTTCAAACACAGGTGTACCCTAGTTTTCCAAAATCTGATCTATGCAATTGTAGCCTTCTGCAAAGATCAGTGAGTAGCAGAAGGGTGATGTGCTTTTGTAAGGCAGTTCCTCTTAGGAAGGAGCCCGTGTTACGCATGAAACACCCTCCCTCCCTTTCCAGCACCTATTAAAACACTTCCTCATTCACACACATGTTTGTGTATGTGTGTGTTGTGAGCAGGTGTTTTCCTGAACATGGCCATAGCACCGACCAACATTTAAGTATTGGAAATGGGTTTCCATTTGCAATCGACAGACTTTACCACTTCCTTCCATCAGGATTGGTCTGAGGAGAAGGCTGGTGATTTTTAAAAGCAGGGTATTCGACTCCTACTAACTTTTCTATGCATCGGCTTAATTCCAGAGAGCTCTGTAGCTATTATCTAGGGGTCTCAAACTCAAATGCCTATGAGGCCAGGAAGAAAACACACAGGAGTGGAATAGAGAGGGCGTTAGGAAGACAATGGGGAGGGATGGGGACTGTGGTGGGTTGGAGCAGGTGCCGCCTAAAGGAGTAGCCATTTCTCAGTTAGTGTTTGGGCCAAGTATTGCCAGATATCCTGATTTTTTAAGAGAAGCCAAGAATATGGATTTTTACATGAAATTTCACAACTTTCAAAAACTTCTCCAAGCCAAGCAAAATATTTGTGAACCAAATTCAGCCCATGAGCTGGTAATGAATAAGCAATCTTGTTCCAGCAGCACAAACCCTTCGCTTTGAGAGTTGGGAAGGAAGGAGTCCATGCAAGTTGATATTTTGACCTCAGTTTCCCAGAAGTGGCCTCATTATGCTGGTCTCCTCAGCAGGAAATAGACTCATTTAGCTAGCACTTCTTTGGGCCCTTACAGGGCTGGGCACTGGGATTCAGAGATGACTAAAGCACATTTCTTCCCCCAGGGAGCAGGCTGCCTAAGGAAGAAGCCAGGCTTGCACACAGACAGTTCTAGAGCTGGTGGTAAGTGCTGTGAAGACACGTGCACCAGTTGTAAGGGGAGCGGTGCTGGATTTAGCTGGAGGGGCCAAGGAAGGCGTCCTGGGTGGACGTGCCTGTCCAGTTCACCCCGTATCCTCAAGGTGGTGTTTGCCGACACATGAACAAACATGGCTTTGCTTTGATAGTTGTGCATTTCTTTGTCCATTGCTTCTGACTTATGGCAAGTGATACCTGTTTTCCATTAATGGAAACATATAAGTTGTCCATTCAAGATAATAAAAGGCCAGGCGTGGTGGCTCACACCTGTAATCTCAGCACTTTGGGAGGTCAAGTTGGGCAGATCACCTGACATCAGGAGTTCAAGACCAGCCTGCCCAACATGGCAAAACCATGTCTACTAAAAATACAGAAATTTACCAGGTGTGGTAGCATAGCTGGTAATCCCAGCTACTCGAGAGGCTGAGGCACAAGAATTGCTTGAACCCGAGGTGAGGAGGTTGCAGTAAGCCCAGATGGTGCCACTGCACTCTAGCCTAGGCAACAGAGCAAGACTCTTGTCTCAAAAATAATAATAATAGACAATAATTACTGTTTATCTACTATGTGCCAGGCACTGCAATAAATGTTCCTATGTACATAATTCACTTGGGCCTCCCAGTGATCCTACCAAATAGGTCACCCATTTTATAGACAAGGAAATTTTTTTTTTTTTGAGATGTAGTCTTGCTCTTGTCACCCAGGCTGGAGTGCAATGGCAGGATCTCAGCTTACTGCAACCTCAGCCTCCCGGTTCAAGCTATTTTCCCACCTTAGCCTCCTGAACAGCTGGGATTACAAGACGCCCGCCATCACACCTGGCTAATTTTTGTATTTTTAGTAGAGATGGTGTTTTGCCATGTTGGTCCAGCTGGTGTCAAACTCCTGACTTTGTGATCTGCCCTCATCGGCCTCCCAAAGTGCTGGGATTACAGGTGTGAGCACATCAAGGTTGAGTCACTGCCCAGGCTGTGTGGCTCTGGAGTTACATTTATAACCACTAACCAGGCTTCTCCCCCTCAGCATTAAGGACGTTTGCCACCAGATAAGTCTCTGTTGTGGGGACTGTCCTGTGCATTGTAGGACATGTGACAGCAATCCCTGGCCTCTCCCTGCTACATGCTAGTAGCATCTCCAGTCGTGACCAGCAAAAATGCCTCCAGGCATTGGCACAAGTCTTTGGGGAGACAAAATCAGCCCTATGAGAATTGTAGGTCTACACTAAATTGTTTTTCCAAGTCAAATAAATACCAAAAAAAAGGTCAATTTAAAATGAAATGTTAAGTAAATAACAGTACATGTGTCACCTGAAAATCCACTAGGATGTCAGCTGCCTGAGATCAGATACCCCTTCACATTCTGCACACGGCTCCATCCCCAGTGCACAGATGGATGTGGGAGAATTGTGACAGCTGGGAGACACTGGACAGTGTTATTGCTATTTCACTATTAGGCGAATGTGTTTGTCAGCTCAGGCTGATATAACCAAATATTAATACCACAGACCAGTGGCTTCAGCAGCACTTATTTCCTCCCAGTTTTGTCAGCTGTGAGTCTGAGAGCAGGGTGCCAGCAACACTCACCTCCGGTTTCTCACTTGGATGCCCCTCTGAGTGCCCACATGGTGGAGAAAGCCCCGGCGTCTCTGCCTCTTCTGGCTGGTTGGTTGGTTTGAGATGGAGTCTCACTCTGTCGCCCAGCCTGGAGTACAGTGGTGCTATCTTGGCTCACAGCAACCTTCACCTCCCAGGTTCAAGCGATTCTCCTGCCTCAACCTCCCTAGTAGCTAGGATTAGGATTACAGGTGCACACCACCATGCCTGGCTAATTTTTGTATTTTTAGTAGAGACAGGGTTTCACCATGTTGGTCAGGCTGGTCTCAAACTCCCGACCTCAAATGATCCACCTGCCTCAGCCTCCCAAGGTGCTGGAATTGCAGGCATGAGCCACGGCACCCCACCTCTCCTCTTATAAGAATGCGAATCTCATGGTGGGGACTTTGCTCTCATAACAGCATCTGAACCAAATCACATCTCAAAGACCCCGACCCTAATACCATACCATTGAGGGCTAGGGGCTGCAACCTATGGATTTGGGGGACAAAGATTCCATCCCTAACAGTGAATATCTGCGACATCCACATTCTCAGCAAGGTGAAGGTAGTGGTGGTCGCTGAGGGTCTTTACTCTCTTCTCCCCACAGGCCCAAGAGGGATGTGAAGGCCCAAAATGACCCTTTTACCGGGAGACAATTCTGACTACGACTACAGCGCGCTGAGCTGCACCTCGGACGCCTCCTTCCACCCTGCCTTCCTCCCGCAGCGCCAGGCCATCAAGGGTGCGTTCTACCGCCGGGCGCAGCGGCTGCGGCCGCAGGACGAGCCCCGCCAGGGCTGCCAGCCCGAGGACCGCCGCCGTCGGATCATCATCAACGTGGGCGGCATCAAGTACTCGCTGCCCTGGACCACGCTGGACGAGTTCCCGCTGACACGCCTGGGCCAGCTCAAGGCCTGCACCAACTTCGATGACATCCTCAACGTGTGCGATGACTACGACGTCACCTGCAACGAGTTCTTCTTCGACCGCAACCCAGGGGCCTTCGGCACCATCCTGACCTTCCTGCGCGCAGGCAAGCTGCGGCTGCTGCGTGAGATGTGCGCGCTGTCCTTCCAGGAGGAGCTGCTCTACTGGGGCATCGCAGAGGACCAGCTGGACGGCTGCTGCAAGCGCCGCTACCTGCAGAAGATCGAGGAGTTCGCGGAGATGGTGGAGCGGGAGGAGGAGGACGACGCGCTGGCCAGCGAGGGCCGCGACAGCGAGGGCCCGGCCGAGGGCGAGGGCCGCCTGGGCTGCTGCATGCGGCGACTGCGCGACATGGTAGAGAGGCCGCACTCGGGGCTGCCGGGCAAGGTGTTCGCCTGCCTGTCGGTGCTCTTCGTGACCGTCACCGCCGTCAACCTCTCCGTCAGCACCTTGCCCAGCCTGAGGGAGGAGGAGGAGCAGGTAAGAGCCCACTGCCCCGCGGGGAGACCCGCCACGGTGAAGGAAGGGACACTGAGCATTATCCCCTCCTCCAGGAAGCCTCCCGGATTGCGCACTGGCTGAATAGCATCCCTGGTCCCTCCTGACATCAGGAATGTTTGTGTGCATGGTCTGCCTTTTTGTTAATAGGTGAGCATCATGGGAGTCCATGCCTGTGCCTGTCCTGGCCTCCACTGCCCCCGCCACTGCCCTTCCCCCCACCAGTGTCTAGAACAGTGTCCAGCACAAACGGGCACTCAACCACTACATTTGTTCCTTTGTTGAATGAACAAATGAGTGAATAAATGGATGATGTGATTTTTGGCCCTGAGCGAAACACATGATATATATCATCAAACTGATCTGGACCACTCCACCCTTTCTCAGCCTTCCTAATCCCTTGCATCCAAGTAGCCCTGGCACCTCTTCTGGGTCCTGAAGATAATTTTTGTTGATGGGTACATGTGTGTCTGCAAATGGTGAGCATTTATTTTGGTCCATAAGAGAATGAATGAAAAGCGTATTTACTCCAGGGCCTGGCATGGGGTATGTGCCACAGTCTAGGGACTCCCACTCATCTGGGAGTTCTCAGGAACTGGGAGCTGGGAGCTGGGCTGCACATGCCACCTACATCTCAGCTCCCCAGGGAATGCTCGAGCGACCCTGGGGGGAAGTGTTTTCACACCAATCTGTACTTGAGGACACTGCCCAACCCCAGGTCTAAGTCCAGTCCACGTTTGTAAGCATGGAAATATGGAGCCCAAGCGGCAGCTTGGGGACCTAATATAGCCCCACAGGAAGGACTATGTGATTGGCCCACACAGGTTTCCCAAAAGTTTGACTTGGTTGCCAACATTAAAAGTGGAGAGTTTTTCATATAAAAATTCAAAATCTCAGCTTCTTTTAAAAATCATAAGATCAGGCCAAGTGTTCATGCCCATAATCCCAACACTTTGGGAGCCAGAGGCAGAAGGATCGCTTGAGTCCAGGAGTTCAAAATCAGCCTGAGCAATGTAGTAAGACCCTGTCTCTACAAAAACTAATAATAATCATCATCATCATCATCATCATCATCATCATAATCCAGGTGTGGTGGCTTGCACCTGTAGTCCCAGCTACTTTGGAGGCTGAGGCAGGAGGATTTATTGAGACTTGGAGGGGAGGCAGCAGTGAGCCATGATCCTGCCACTGCACTCCAGCCTGGGCAACAGAGTGAGACCCTATCTCTTATAAATAAAATGTAAAGGCTGGGCACGGTGACTCATTTCTGTACTTCCAGAAGTTTGGGCGGCCAAGGCAGGCAGATCACGAGGTCAGAAGTTCAAGACCAGCCTGGCCAACATAGTGAAACCCCATCTCTCCTTAAAAAAAAAAAATTAGCTGGGTGTGGTGGCACATACCTGTAGTCCCAGCTACTCAGGTTGCTGAGGCAGGAGAATCACTTGAACCCAGGAGGTGGAGGTTGCAGTGAGCCAAGATGCTATTGTACTCCAGCCTGGGTGACAGAGTGAGACTCTGTCTCAAAAAATAAATTAATTAAATTTAATTTAAAAAATTGTAAGGCTGTGTCCCCCGCCACACATACACAGCAGCCTGCAGTCCTGCATGGCATCTCCTGGTGAGAGCCGAGTCCACAGGGGCCCAGTTCAGTCTCCTTGTGTATGAGACCGTGGGCCTTAGAGTTGGTGACTCCTTCCCTATACATGGGGATTCTGGAAGCTTTCAAGAAAGACTGAAAGGTCTCAGGTACGCATTGTATAGGCAGTGGAGAAATAGGTGTGGCTGTGTGAACTGAACATAAATATCATGCCAGCTAGTATTTATTAAGCACTGACTGTATACCCTGCATGTGCTAAGTGCTTTACATGCACTCTCGAATTTAACATTAGAAGTACTCACCATGGGAGGATTTTTCCACTTGTGTATATGGAGGAAGTAGCAATAGCTTCGCAGTAATAATCCAAGGAGGCTTGCTAGTATTTTTTGTATACTTTGAATTTATTTATTTATTTTTAAGAGATGGGGTCTTGCTTTGCTGCCCAGGCTGGCCTCAAATTCCTGGCTTCAAGCAATCCTCCCACCCCTGCCTCTCAAAGTGCTAGGACTGCAGGGGTGAGCCTCCATGCCTGGCTTATAAAATGAATTTCTTAAATGGGAATGAAGAAAATAGCATTCAACTAGTAAACTTTTTAAATTTTTTTAAATTTAAAAAAAACAATTTTAGGCCAGGTTTGGTGACTCACGCCTGTAATCCCAGCACTTAAGGAGCTGAGGCAGATAGATCACTTCAGGTCAGGAGTTTGAGACCAGCGTGGCCAACATGGCAAAACCCCAGTTCTACTAAAAATACAAAAATTAGCTGGGCATGTTGGTGCTCGCTTGTAATCCTAGCTACTTGGGAGGCTGAGACATGAGAATCGCTTCAACCTGGGAGGTGGAGGTTGCAGAGCCACAGTCACACCACTGTACTCTAGTCTGGACAACAGAGTGAGACCCTGTCTCAAAAAAATATTAATTTAGAGATGGGGCATTGCTATGTTGCCCAGGTTGCTCGAACCCTTGGACTCAAGCATCCCTCCTGCCTCAGCCTCCTTAATAGCTGGGACTATAGGTGCACACCATCACACCCAGCTGGTAAAATTAACTTTCAATAAGCATGAGGGGTAGTGATGAAGAGGTCAGGGCTAGAGCCAGAAGGCCTGAGTTCTAATCCTGTTTCTGCACTCTGGCTGTTTAATAGCTGTGGGCAAGTTACTTAACTTCTTTGAGCCTCTAATTCCTCACCTGTCCAGGGGGGTTATGAACAGGCCCACCTCACAGAGTTGAAAGGATTCAGTGAGTTCACATGAAGTGATTAGAAGTGACTGGGACTGGGCGCAATGGCTCACGCCTTTAATCCCAGCACTTTGGAGTCCAAGGCAGGCAGATCACTTGAGGTCAGGAGTTCAAGACCAGCCTGACCAACATAGAGAAATCCCATCTCTACTAAAAATAGAAATTAGATGGGCATGGTGGTACATGCCTGTAATCCCAGCTACTCAGAAGGCTGAGGCAGGAGAATCGCTTGAACCCAGAAGGTGGAGGTTGTAATGAGCCAAGATTACGCCATTGCACTCCAGCCCAGGCAACAAGAGCAAAACTCCATCTCAAAAAATAAAAAGAAGTGATTGGGATGACTGAGTCCACATGAAGGGGTTAGAAGTGGTTCGTAGTGAATGTGCAGAAAGTCCTAACTCAAGGATTAGGGTCAAAAAGGAAAAGAAAGGAAAGGAAAATGCTCACCACTTGAGACCTGTCTGGAAATTGCTACACTTAGCATAAATTTCTTCTCAGCGCCAACATCTTTGATAGTGATTTTATCAGGAAAATACTAATAAAGCCACCGTTTGGTTCAACTTCTGATACTTGCCTTTTTAAAAAGTAATAATACTTTGCCTTGTTTAGAATGCAGTGAACATGCTGTTCTTCATTTTGGGGGCCAGTGGGATTCACTGTTTCACTTGCTCTTTGTGCACACATTTGAGTGCCTACTGTATACAGGCACTACCGGGGAGACAGGGTGACCAGGACAGCTCCTGCAACCTCAAGGAGCTTCCAGTCTATTGGGGTTGGGATGGAGTAGTGACATGCTCCCCTCCAATCGCCGTAAGCACGAGCCAAGGAAGCTTTGTGTGGGAGGCACGCTAGCATTGCTGGAGCTGCTTGGTGGGGTGCACTCCAGGAAGGCTTCCCAGAGGAAGGGGCTTCCCATCCCAGAGGTCTAAGGCCTTAAAGCTCCCCACCAAGTATTAGCTCGTATCTCCAGCTCCTAACATATTCCTAGAGATAGTTGTTGGAGTGGGACTGGTAGAACTCAGCTGTGCCCAGAGCCTCCAAGGTGCGCCAGGCTGGAGCCACGCTGGCCTCTCCTCGCTGCCAAAGGCCCCTTCAAGGATGAGGCGCAAGTCCACTAAGGGCTGTTTACCACCCAGTTATATTCCAGACCAGAGAGACAAGCTGGCAGCCCACATGCCAAACCCAGCACAGAGATGTGTTTTAGTGGCTCATACAGTATTTCTTTGCATTGAATTACCACCAGCACCTAAATCAACATTTTATCTATTTAACCAACCATTATCACTGACATTTATCACCAGGAGAGTTCACGTAAAACTGTACATTTTCAGCCTCTTTTGAAAGCTTCAGTGAGGTAGCCTTAGCCCAAATTTGCCCAGGGTAGTGATGGGGGCACTGAACAAGATGGCTGAGCTCTCCGGGGACAGGGGGGCAGGACGAGCTGGGGGGGGTGGGGAGGCTGGGGAAGGCAGTCCTACCTGGCCCTCTATTCCAGTTTCCTTGGCCTGCCTGGTCCCTGGTGGCTTTGGGGTTTATAGTCTTGTCTAAACCCATGGCATGTTCTTCCATGGCCTGGGGTCTGAGCTGTAAACAGTGCATACCAACTGTCCTTCCTGGTGAGGCTGTGACCTGCTGGCACAGCTGTGGGGGTGAGGATGGATGCAGGCAAAAAAAAAACGGTAAGTAACATGTAAGGCATATTGAACAGTAATCAGTGCTATGAACAAAAAGCAGGATAAGAGGAACTGGGGTGCAGGAAAAATTGGGGTATTTTAAACAGGGGAGTCACAAAATCTCTCCTTGAGAAGGCGATGACAGAAGCAGAGCTGGAGAAGGGGGATGGGAGCAATGTGGGTGTTTAGGGAGGCTGGGGGTGAGCGGGGTGTTAGAGGGATGCAGAGGAAGCCACGAGGCTGGAGCAGGTGTGCGAGGGCCAGGGAGGAGGTCTGGGGCCTATGGATAGATGGACAAATGGATGGTCCAGGTACACCCCAGGGTGGGGACTACTCCTCAGAGTCCATCATCGGGAGCCACAAAGGGTGCTAAGCAGAGGAAAAACAGGACCCTTCTGGCTATGTGTGGAAAATGGACTGCAGGGATGAGGGAGCCCAGGGGGGAGGTGACTGCAACTGTCCAGGTGAGAAAGGATGGTGGCCCGACCAGGTAGGAGCAGTGGGCAGTGGGTTTGATTCTCACACTGTTTTAAAGAAAGAGACTTCCTGGGGATTAGACGTCTGTAGGTGCTAAGGATGATGCCAGGTCTCTCGTCCTGAGCAACTGAAAGGATGGGACTGCTGAAAGCTCTGGAGGGAAAGCCACAGAGGGCAGGGGAAACCAGGAGTCCAGTGTTGGCTGTGGTGAATTTGAGATGCCTCAGATACCCAGGTGGGAGGTCAGGGAGGCAGCCGATGGGGGGTCTGGAATTCAGGGCTGAGGTGGGGGCTGGAGAGAGATGAGGAGTGGCCAGTGTGGAGACAGTGTCTAGTGCCCCAGACCTCACAGTGGGCACAACTAGAGAGAGGACCCGGGGCCACTCAACCTGGAGGGGTCACCTTCCTTCCGCCTGGGAAGTCCAGAACAGGCACAGGGCAGAGCTTCCTCGGTCCTTCCCTGGTGGGAACAATGACCCCCCCTCCTCTGGCATCCCTTCCCCTCTCTCCCAGGGCCACTGTTCCCAGATGTGCCACAACGTCTTCATCGTGGAGTCAGTGTGCGTGGGCTGGTTCTCGCTGGAGTTCCTCCTGCGGTTCATTCAGGCGCCCAGCAAGTTCACCTTCCTGCGGAGCCCACTGACGCTGATCGACCTGGTGGCCATCCTGCCCTACTACATCACGCTGCTGGTGGACGGCGCTGCCGCGGGCCGCCGCAAGCCCAGCGCGGGCAACAGCTACCTGGACAAGGTGGGGCTGGTGCTGCGTGTGCTGCGGGCGCTGCGCATCCTGTATGTGATGCGCCTGGCACGCCATTCCCTGGGGCTGCAGACGCTGGGGCTGACGGCCCGCCGCTGCACCCGCGAGTTCGGGCTCCTGCTGCTCTTCCTCTGCGTGGCCATCGCCCTCTTCGCGCCCCTGCTCTATGTCATTGAGAATGAGATGGCCGACAGCCCCGAGTTCACCAGCATCCCTGCCTGCTACTGGTGGGCCGTCATCACCATGACAACGGTGGGCTACGGCGATATGGTCCCCAGGAGCACCCCGGGCCAGGTGGTGGCCCTCAGCAGCATCCTGAGTGGCATCCTGCTCATGGCCTTCCCGGTCACCTCCATCTTCCACACCTTCTCCCGCTCCTACCTGGAGCTCAAGCAGGAGCAGGAGAGGGTGATGTTCCGGAGGGCACAATTCCTCATCAAAACCAAGTCGCAGCTCAGCATGTCCCAGGACAGTGACATCTTGTTTGGAAGTGCCTCCTCGGACACCAGAGACAACAATTGAGCACAGAGAACACCTGCCCTGCCTGCCCTCTGTGGCCCGAAGCCATTGCCATCCACTGCAGATGCCTGGAGAGGGACAGGCTGCTTCCCAGTGCAGTCCTGGTGCAGCACCGACTCCCACGAACCCAGGGAAGGACGCTCTCGATCTCACACCCCGGGAAGGACACCCGCACATCAGCAGAGGGGACTGCCCCTCCGCCTCCAGCTGTGAAGGGAAGCTGGGTCACCAGCCCAGCCCCGCCCACCCCAGCCCCTATGTCTGTTTCTCTCAATAAGGAGATGGCTTGTTCTTTTCACCATGCAAATAACATGCCCAGCAAAAACTTGCTTTGTGGGTCTGCCTGGAGAAAAAAAATACAAACGGCAGCAGCAACATGTCTGTCTCTAATGTGGATCATGTCCAGGGAAAGGAAACTGATGAGAGAGAGCATGCCTCCCATAGGCTCTTGAAAGAGGGAGCTGTATTTCCCGGCACAGCCAGCCATGTGGGACTGGAAGTAAAGGACCCTGAGTTCTCTGGTTGTTCAGGCCTGGTGAGGCGCTACTGGGGTTGGAGAAAAAGAGAGAACAGACACTTTTAGGAAAGTGACCAGTGAATACTTTCTCGTTTCTCTTTGACTCCCCACCACCTCCAGGCCTTTCTTTCTCCCTTTTCTATTTCCTCCTTTTTTCCTTCTCTCCCATCCTCTATTCAGCTCTTTACCCCTTAGGGCCAGCTTCTCAAACTTTCCCCCAATGTGCCCCTGACGCCATTGAGAAGTCATTACATTAGAAAGCCTGTCAGCATTGCTGACTATATGTTGTTGAAATCACTCCTTTTTTTTTTTTTTGAGACAGAGTCTTGTTCTGTTGCCAAGCTGGAGTGCAGTGACACAATCTCGGCTCACTGCAACCTCCACCTCCTGGGTTCAAGCAATTCTGCTGCCTCAGCCTCCTGAGTAGCTGGGACTACAGGCACACGCCACCACACCCAGCTAATTGTTTTGTATTTTCAGTAGAGATGGAGTTTCACAATGTTGGTCACGATGGTCTCAATCGACTGACCTCGTGACCTGCCCTCCTCAGCCTCCCAAACTTCATTTTATCTTTAAAAAATTGTGTGGTGTTTTTATTCTACTCCACATTATTTTAATCTGTGAAAAATATGCTTTACATCATATACCTGTATATAAATCTAAATCTAAAGCAGGGACGGATGTTTTTGAAATGGGGCTACAGTTACCTGGGCAGCCTGAGAAGCAGAATCTGCAGCCCCCAGAGGCATCCCTGTGCCCCCAAAGACCTGCAGAGCACCCACTGACCTGCAGGGCACCCACCCGACCCACAGGGCACCCACAGGACCTGCAGAGCACCCACCCAACCCACAGGGCACCCACTGACCCGCAGGGCACTCACAGGACCCGCAGAGCAACCACTGACCCTCAGGGCACCCACAGGACCTACAGAGCACCCACTGACCCACATGGCACCCACAGGACCTGCAGGGCACCCACCCGACCCACAGGGCACCCACCGACCTGCAGGGCACTCACAGGACCCACAGAGCAACCACTGACCCTCAGGGCACCCACAGGACCTGCAGGGCACCCACCCGACCTGCAGGGCACCTACCTGACCTGCAACACATCTTCAACTTCATATTGCATATATGACCCACAGTAGAGAGAGAGCCCAGGACAGCCCAGCAGATTCCTCCCCAGGTAACAGGGCATAGAGACCCTCAGTGCCAGGTGTGGGGAGGGGGCTTCCCACTCAGGTCACGATCACAAGCTTGTCCTAACCCTTAAAGACACAGCCACATCATCCCCATCCCAGCACCTTCACACATGCCCACCCCTCTGCCAGGGATGCCCTTCCCGTGGAATCCTGCATGGTGGGCTCCTTCCAAGAGACGCCTTCCCTGACCACTTCTCAAAGAACCCACATCAGCACCACTCCACCGCTCTGTCACCGAGGCTTACCAGGCTTGGTCTTCTGTATCCACTCATCAGCCTCTGAAATGGAATGATTTATTCCTCTTCTTAGCGACAGGACTCAGCAATGTGGCTCATCACTGACTCCCAGCACCTAGCATAGCGCCTGTACCTAGCAGGTGCTCAATTTATTGAAAGACTCTTAGCCAGATGTGGTGTAATCCCAGCTACTTGGGAGGCTGAAGCAGGAGAATCCCTTGAACCCAGGAGTTGGAGGCTGCAGTGAGCCATGATTGCACCTGAGAATAGCCACTAAATTCCAGCCTCGGTGACAGAGTAAAATAAATTAATTAATTTTAAAAATAATGAAGGGAAATAGGAAAGAGGGCCAGAAAGCACACAGCATTTATTTTTAACATTGAATACTGGGTCCTGGAAGCACCTCCCCCCCTCCTCCCCCGCCCCCTCATTCCTCTTCCTCCTCTCACTCCCTCTCTGTATTTCTGTCTCTTTCCTCTCTCCCTCTCTCTGTTTCTCCTCTGCTCTGCGTCTCTGGTGGCGAGGCCACCGAGATCTCAGTACAATATACACGTGGTGATGCAGAGTGGAAATATCAACTGAGTCATGAGGGCCTCGTTAAAGTCTCCCCTGACACCTGCTGCCAATGACTCACGCCTGCAAAGTAAGTTTTCCGACTAATTAGCACTACCTTCCCCAGCCCGGTGGGTGTCAGGCAATCGTGCACTGCCATCATCTTTAATAATGCTCGAAATTTACGGAATGACCTTTTATTCCCCTCGAAAGGGGCTATGAGAGGCAGGAGGCCACTGGAAATGCTAAACACACAGAAATATGGCACCAAAAGAAGTATAAAATGGAGCCCTTTAAAATTCAGGGGAGCGGGGAATAAGGCCATGTGTGGTGGGGGAGGGATCCCTGAATGGAACAGCACTGGGAGGAAAGAGAAACAGAGGCTAGGGTAGTGAAGGGAAGCCGGGGTCCCTGCCTGGTCAAGGTTTCTGGCATCATTTTGCAGGTTCTGACCTGTCCTGGTGTCCGACGCGGAGACAGACTTGGGTACCTCTCAAGAGGTGAGAGAGGGACAAAGTCCTCCGACCCCGACCCTCATGCCTGGAGAGGGGCTTCAGGGCTCTTGGCCCTAATTCTGAAGCAGGGGGGCTTCTGGACACCTAACAAGCTGATTCCAGGGCTGCGAGGCTGAGATCATGACTTTTCGACCTCTTTTTAGCAGTAGAACCTGTTTTTCCCATCGAATCTGATGCAGAAAACCCAGCTATAAATCAGATGGAGTAAGAGCTGTTCTGAGCAGTGTGGGACACAATTCCTTATGGGAAGTCCCTAATGGGATTCCCTTTTGACCCTGGTACAGACAGGTAATTCCATACACGTAGGGGACTGTCACTCCTCTGGGGGAAACAGCAAAACAGACCTTTCTAAATATGTTTTATTTTGAAGATCATATGATTTATCCCCCATCTCTGATTAGCTCATTGCTTCGCTGGGACTCACAGTTGGGGTCGGAAAGGCTGATTTAACCATACAGATTCTCAAGCTGGGCACGGTGGCTCAGGCCTGTAATCGCAAAACTTTGGGATACTGAGACAGGCGGATCATGAGGTCAAGAGATCAAGACCATCCTGGCTAACATGGTGAAACCCTGTCTCTACTAAAAATACAAAAATTACCTGGGCGTGGTGGCACGTGCCTGTAGTCCCAGCTACTCAAGAGGCTGAGGCAGGAGAATCACTTGAACCCAGGAGACAGAGGTTGCAGTGAGCTGAGATTACGCCACTGCACTCCATGCACTCCAGCCTGGTGACAGAACAAGACTCTATCTCAGGAAAGAAAAAAAAAAAACAGATTCTCAGGTCCCCCCTCTGAGCCGGGCCGGGGATAGTGAGGCACTTGCCTTTGGCCCAAAATTCAAGGGAACGCCCAAGAAATCAGTAATTGAGATCAATTATACTTTAATGTAATATTTTTTAAAAATAGAATTACTGCCAAAACATTCACAATGCATAACATTTCAAAACTGCATGGGATCTGTCTGCACGCACCTTTGTTCTGGTCTTGTCCTGACGCCCCTGGTCGGGCTTGATAGGTGTCCAGAAGCCTCCCAGCTTCGGAACTAGGGTATGTCCTGGCGAGACAGCTCTAACCAGCCAGTCTCCAAAGCAGCGCAGGTGGGAGTCTTTGGCACCGAATACCACAGCTGCCTCCCATCCCACTGATGGGTACCGGTGACACCTTTTCCGGCAGCAGGCACTGGAGACTGGGCCCTTGCTTTTGTGGGGCCCACACAGGGGTGGCAAGAGAGAGACGGTGAACATGTGGCCAGAAGAAAACCATTTCTGATGTTGGTGAACACAAGGCTGACCTGGGAGAGAGTAACCAGGTGGGGCACAGTCACTTCAGATGGTGTGATCAGGGAAGGACCTGCTGAGGAGGGGGCATTTACATGGAGACCTGGAGGAGAGGAAGAGGCAGCAGTCCAGGCCGAGGAGACAGCCAGTGCACAGGCCCAGAGGTGGAGAAGACCAGGACACTCACCAGCCGTCGAGGGAACACGAGGGCAGAGACACAGCCCCCTGCAGGGATGTGCCCAGAGAAGTCTCAGGTGCATTTTCAGAGTCCCCACTGTGATCCAGGCTCTGTCACAGCAGCAGGGACAAAACTGGACTCAGTCCCTGCCCTGGAGTTGCTGGTAATTTGGTGGAGGGAGAAAACCGAGTAAATAAAATATTTCCGCACATGTGGGATGACAGAGGGATGAGGCCACAGAAGCCTAGAAAGACACCAGCCAAAGAAAGCAGGATTTTCGCTCAGATTACCATTTGCTAAAATGGCCTCACATCTGTTTTCATGCTGAAAAAAGAAATCGGATTCCCACTAATACTTATCTCTCGCTCTCTCCTCTCACCAGCTCCCCCTCAGTCCTGTTAGCCTATATCCGGAATCCCATCACTTTCCTCCTCCCCTTCTCTCCCTCCTGGATGGTGGCAGGAGCACCTCCTGGTCTCCCTGCTCCCCTACCTCTCCCCTATGGCAGCAAGAGGACCCTGTTAGAACTCAAGTCCCATCACACCCCACGTCTGCTCAGTGTCCCACCCCTGTGCCTCCCCAACCCCAATTCTGACAGTCTATCTTGCTCACAGTCCAAGCCAGAGTCTCTCTCAGCCCCAGCCCCTGACTGGGTCTCCTTGCCTCCCCTTCCTCTCCTTTCCGGCTATGCTGACCTCAACAGACCAAGCACTATCCTGCCTCAGGGCCTTTGTGCCTGCTGTTCCCTCTGCCTGGAAGACCCTTCCCAAAGACAGACCCACGTCACTCACTCTCCTCACTCAGGTCTCTGCTCAAATGTCACCTGAACAGCGGGACCTTATCTGGCTTTCTCCCAGCTCTGTATAAAAGGCCATACTCCCGCCACGTCCCCAGGGTGTCAAACAGGTCTTCTTTTCTGTATTCTGCTGCTCTGTCATCTGGAACCTTGCTGACCCTGCAGGGACTGCCCCTCCCAGGGTTGGTCAACTCCTAGGGACAGTGGATAACTCGCCTGGAGTGCGCCTTTCCTATGCAAGCCACGGAACCCGGAACGCACACCCCAGCCACCTCCTTTACGGAGCTCTCAGAGTCCAGGCCACTGTCCATCTGCCCGAAGCACTCCAGGGCCCGGTACCAAACAGCCAAAGGCAGGCCTCATGCCTGGAACCTGCTGAAATTAGTCCAATCAGCCAACCCTGCACCTGCTCACCCTGTCTGGTGCCCATTCCTCTCCTTCCTCTCCACAGAAACCACTGTAAACACTCTGGCTCTCACTCCCCCAACTTCCTCACTGGCCTGGGTATGTCCCTGTGTGTCTCAGCTCCATAGCTTGACATGCCACCCTCCTCTTGGGAACTGTGAGTAGCAAACTATCTTTTCAATGGCAGTCATCACCAGATATGTTAGCCTCACCAAACCTGAATAAAATCAAACCAAGATTTTAAAACCCCCAGCCCCTTGCCCTACTTTATCATAATTTTCTAAAATCTGTATTATCAACGGACACATTAAATTCATATTTGCAGCCAGGCACGGTGGCTCTGCCTGTAATCTCAGCACTTCGGGAGACCGAGGCGGGCAGATCACTTGAGGCCAGGAGTTCAAGACCAGCCAGGCCAAAATGGTGAAGGCCCATCTCTACTAAAAATATAAAAATTAGCCGGGCATGGTGGGGCACACCTGTAGTCCCACCTACTTGGGAGGCTGAGGCAGGAGACTCACATGAACCTGGGAGGCAGAGGTTGTAGGGAGCAGAGATTGCGCCACTACGCTTCAGCCCGCGACAGAGCGAGACTCCATGCCAAAAAGTAAATAAGTAAAATAAATAAATAATACCTATTTATTGTTGGTTTTCTCTCCTCAGTTGATGGTCAGTTCCATGGTCAACACATAGTAGATGCTGAATAAATATCTGCAGGATAAGTGAATCTGTGAATCCTTTACTTCTGTCGAGAGCACTCCAAAAGCATCAGCCATATTTGTTCATATATACAGTGGCATGAATTTTACTAAGATCCATGCCAGGCTGGGCACGGTGGCTCACGCCTGTAATCCTAGCACTTTAGGAGGCCGAGACGGGTGGATCACGAGGTCAAGAGATCGAGACCTCCTGGTCAACATGGTGAAACCCCATCTCTACTAAAAATACAAAATTAGCTGGGCATGGTGGTGCGTACCTGTAGTCCCAGCTACTCGGGAGGCTGAGGCAGGAGAATTGCTTGAACCCAGGAGGCGGAGGTTGCAGTAGGCCAAGATTGCGCTACTGCACTCCAGCCTGGGTAACAAGAGCGAAACTCCATCTCAAAAAAGAAAAAAAAAGATCCATGCCTATTAACAGATGCCGCAATTACAACAGGCAAACAACTCCTCCCCCAACAGATCACCTAATGATTTCTGCCAGGAAACAGCCTCCACGTGTGAGGTTAGTCCTCCATCCACATCCTTGTATTTTGAATCGAACGTATGAAAAGATACAGCGGGACTTGTGTTTGCAACCATAAAATACAGCCTGAAAGATTTTTTATTCCTTTACAGAAAGAAGTGTGCCATCACCCCAAATGACCTGTAAAAATCCAAGCTCGATTTGTTGAAATAAATGTAAAACCACCAGGACTATCTCCGGGGTCTCAGTTACTTGGTAGCTGTAGTTACTCTACCGCATTTGTAATTGTATAGGCTTGGAACTCAACAAAGTAGTAACAAGTCAATTTAATAGGGGGCCAGAATGGCTGCTAAATGGACAGAGACTGCTTCTCCATCAAGATGATTCAATGGGAAATGCCTCACCTTCAAAGCTCGGGGATCTTTTGCAGCTGCCATAAAAATTACTCAGCAGGGCACTTAACCAATCTGTCTGGAGACAGTTGTGGGGAAGGGAAGGGAGGCAGTGGAAATAAAGCAATGCCTTTTTTCTCTTGCCCTCAGCTATTGAATCTCATCCCATCCAAGCTGCTGAGCTGTGGCTGGTTTTCAATGGAGACTAAATTGGGAGGCTCCGCTGAAAGCAAATCTAAGATTTACAGCCTTCCAGAAAAGACCTGGAGTAGACCTCTCAGCCTCCTCCACAAGCCCAAAGCAACAGCTGGTGTTTGCCCAGAATCCCAGGGCAGGGTCTGGGAGAGCGATGAGTGTGGCTCTGCAGGAGGGCCAGTTCATCTCCATCTCTATCTCCATGAGGCAGTTCTCGCGTATTCGCCTGCAGGGACCAGGGACAGATCTAGAGTGGGAAACAAGTAAAACCCCTGGTGTCCGAAGAACTGTTCTGTGCCCTGGGACTTCTGGACACCCTGGTGCTTGGAGGGCAAACTCTCTGGCTGCCTGCATGAAAGCTGTTCGCCCTTCTTCCCCACAAACAGGCCCCTCATTTGTCCCAGTGTGCCCAGTCCCAGGGTTTATGACTCCCTTTCCTGGTGAGTCATCAGAGGTGAGACGTGACCCAGTCCCGGCCAATAGGACCTTAGAGGCAGTTGGTCTGAGATGACTAGGTGCGGGGGAAACTTTCCCTCTGTAAACAGCAAGCCTTTGAGCCCCTTTCTGCCTTGGGTGCTGTTGAAAGAGGACAGGGGTTGAAGAAGCTGTGGGGACCCTGCCCGGTGCAGCCAGCAGCCCCCTTCTATGTTGTCATAACTCCCAGCAGCCTCCTCTCCCACAGGAACCAAAGCATCTGGAGATGCCTGGGAAGTCACGCCCCCACCTGACCAGGGCAGCTCATGGCAATGACTGATTGACACAGGGGTACAAGTCTTCAGACCCCGCCTCAAGGTGGAGCTTAGTCTGCAACTCTATTCTTGCTGGGAGCTCCCTGTGGATCAGGCTGCAGTGAAGCTCCCGCTGAGACATTTTTGCTTCACTTCTTCCCCTGCCCAATCCTGCCTCTCTCCTCCTTTACAGGATTCTCCTAAGAGCAATCCCTCAACTCAGAGCATGCACTGAATCCTTACCTCACCTGCACATGAAACCCCACCCCACCCCACCCATATCCCCAGCTAGGGTATTTGCAGGGAGTCTGACCCAAGATGACAGGAGCTGTAGCTGGATGGTCACACTTGCGACTGGAAACAGCGAGTGGGAGGAAGGAAACCTGACCTGCTAACGGGGGGCGGGGGGCTGAGGACGCAAAGAGCCTGCTGCATCCATGAAGACAGCGCTGAGGTGCTGAACTCACCCAGACAATGTTTGTCTCTAGGATTTTAGCTACTGCTAATGAGGGGGACCAACTATCTTAGTTTGCCCAGGACTAAGAGAGTTTCCCAGAATGCTTCATCTCACATTTAATATTTCATGCTAAAACCAGAAAAGGCCCAGGAGAACCAGGCTGAGCTGGTCGCCCTACTGCTAGTCAGGCATTCTCTGTTTGCAGCCAGAGGCGTAGCCCAATGATGTGATTATGACCCCCATTTTATAGCTGGAGAAATGCAGGCACAAGAAGCCAAGTGAGCTGAGCACGAAGGATTAGGGTGGCTCCGGCCTGTCATCCCAGCACCTCGGGAGGTGGAGGAAGGTGGATCACTTGAGCTAAGAGTTTGAGACTAGCCTGGGCAACATGACAAATCTGTCTCTACAAAAAATATAAAAATGAGTCAGGTGTGGTGGTGCGCACCTGTGGTCCCAGCTCTTGAGGCTGAGGTGAGAAGATCACCTGAGCCCAGGGAGGCTGCAGTGAGCCTTATAGTACCACACTGAACTCCAGCCTGGGCAAGAGTGAGACCCTCTCTCAAAAAAACAAAACAAAACAAAAAACGCAAAGTGATGTTATGCAGCTATATAGCCAGTTAGAGGCTGAAGTCGCAATCTGATCTTTTGACCAATCCAGGGCTCTTTGTACAACACTCATTTCATGAAGGAGGCACTATTGGGCCCAGACACAACACTGACTACCAACTCTAGTGGGTGCTGGGCTGCTCTCGCTAGCACCCATTCCCAGAGTGTCTGGTGACAGCCACTGTGACCGAAACTCTAGTGGCCCATCCAACCATCCACTTTCCCCTTCCCCTTAGTAACAGGGCCCCAGTGTTATCCAGGCACATTGCCACCGGGAATAGAGACTGTACCTGCCAGTCTACAGCAAGGTATGGACAGATGAGTAAGTCCTGGCCAGGAATTTGTAAGCAGAGTTTTGTAGGGAACTTTGAGAAGCCTCCTTAAAAGAGAGAAGATGGTCCTTTTTTTACTTCCTGTTACTGGAACATAGATGTGATTGCTGGATCTCCAACAGCCCTCTTGGACCATTAGGTGACCACAAGGATAAAAGGCAAGGGCTGAGGGTGGGAGAACGGAAAGATGAGAGCCTGGGTCCTTGAGGACACTTTAGAGCTCGGTCTTGGACTCCTTCCTCAGCATGGGTGTGGGGATTTTTATAGCCTGGACAGCAAAGACTCTCTCTTCCTCTGGGAATATCAACCTGAGTAGTTTAGAGATGGGATCCTGAGAATGCAGCTAACACAAAAGAAACAGAATAAAAGAACAGAGAGAAAAACCAGGTTCTAACGACAACGATAAGTCCCTAGATCCCCCAGTTCCTGAAGCCATCCCTTTTCTTGAACTGTTTAGTTATCTTATCTGATAAATTCTCTTTTTACTTAAAGTAGCGGGGTTGGGTTTCTGTAATTTTTGCTGGCTGATGCATGCCTGAATCTGAATTAGAAGTCCAGGAAGGGTCCTGTGAACTTCAGTACTTTTCCTTTTGGCCTAACAGGACACTCTTTACAATAACAGTGTCTTAAAACCTGGGCTTAGCAGCCTAATGGGCCAAACACACTGGTCTTTAGGAAGAGACAATCCACAAAATGTTCTTCACTTTGTGGTTTGCTTTCAACAGAGAATGCTCTGAGATATCCAGCGGTCACATCCATGTTCCAGTCACAGGAAGAACAGAGAAGGACCACCTCTCCCACTTGAAGGAGCTGTACTGGACAGACACATGCTACTATGTGAGTGGGACCAGCTAGAGCAGCAGGAAGTATGACAAGCGCTGCGACAAACAGAAGGAACGTGGGCTTTGGAGCCAGAAACCTCAAATGTAATTCCTTGACGAGCCACTGCCTTGCTGTGTGACCCTGGGTAAATTACTGAACCTCCCTGAACTTCTAGTTTATCCTCTTTAAAAAGGGAACTAACATCCTTCCTATTGGAGTGATGTGAAGATTAAATGAAATAAAGCAGTACAGAAAGCACCAAGTATCCAGGCCATAGTAAGTGCTCATTAAACAGTAGCGATTGTTACTATTGTTCATAAAGTCAGGAGAACTCAACAGCAACAATGAAAAGGGTTTGTTCAATTAATAGTATACACAAGATAACGGAATGTGCTTTAGTCTTATTTTGTGTAACATTTCAAGGGATTTTCACATATTCCTCATTTGCCTGCAAGGCGCGGCTGCTAATTACAAATGCATTCTCACACTTCGCTACAACAGAGTTGGCAGCACTACAATTCAGAGATCTTTTCATTAGCAGTTAGGTAATGAGTGTGGGGGCACTGAGCTGCTGTACAATTACTCGGCATACAGATGGTGTCCCTGCCTTCTCCCACAGTGGCTGCCAGAATCCCTGAGCCAGGTGGATGAGTGGCTTCTACTCTGCTGCCAGCCAGCACAGAGTGGTATGATGCACCAGAGCCCGTGCCTGGATCCTGCTTCTACCACACACTAGCTGGGTGGCCTTGAGCTAGTTACTTAACTTCTCTGAGCATTGTTTTTCTCATCTGGAAAATGGAGATGATCACTTTCCTGAGGGCTGCGTGAGGACGGAGAGAGGAGTAAATGAGATACCTAGCAAGGTACCTGGCAAAGAGGATAAATACAGCAACGGTTTTTTGCTTTTGTTTTTTTCTTAAAGCAATTATATTCAGTAGAACTATGTTTCCAAATTGCAGAAAATACAATTCAAACTGGCTTTCAGACCAAAAAAAAAAAAAAAAAAAACACTTGTGAGGGGATTGGTTGGACGGAGGATATCTACGTGTTCACATAACTGAAAAGTTCAAAGGTGCTGCCAGCTTCAGGGACAGCTACACTGTATCGCAAGAAGTCAGTTTCTCTCCATCTTACAACTTCTGCCCTGTTAGCTCCACCCTGGTGTTCCCTGTGGCAATTCTTGGCAGTTCAAGACTCTCCCCTCATGCTGACAACAAGGCTGCAGCAACCCAGCCTCTCACCTTCTCAGGTTCTCAAAGTCCCAGGACTCACTCTGATTGGAGCAGCTTAGACCATGTGCCCATCCCTGAGCCAATCAGTGAGGCCATGAGAAGGCAGTGTTCTGACTGGCCAAGCCTTGGCCTATGGTCTGAAAGTGGTTGGACCTAGGGGTGTTCCTCTAGCGCCCTCTACTGAGAAAGCTTAACATTGCACTCACTTGTTAAGGATGCTTAACAGGAACTCTGTCCATTACTGCAAAGCAGGTATTGAAGGGTGACTTTGGAGCTGAGAGGGAATAAGTTGATAACTAATACACACCTTCAAGCCTGGCACTGTTGAGGCATCTGCCTGGCAGAAGCTGCAGTCAGAGAGAAACTCACAGCTGCAGCCCAGAGCAGAGAGAGAATGGGGAATAAATTCACCAATACCCATTTGCTGCTGGTACCTCCTGTTGCAAAATGATCCAGAAGCCAGAAGCCAGGGCGCTTCAGTGATACAATCCCTAAAAGTCGGTCTCTCAGGATAGAGAATGGGTCTGGAGAACAAACGGGTAATAACCAGCTCTGTAGTTACAATCATTATTCCTATTTCACAGAGGAGGCCCAGAGAGGATGAGAAACTCACCAAAGTCACACCTGACCCAGTTCCACCATGCTCAGCTGCCCCGTCCTGGAGCCATCCTTCTTAAGCAGCAGCGGGAGGGAGCAGGCCTGGAGGCAGTGCTCCTCTTGCTCTCCAAAAGAACATTCCTAGAAGCTCAAATGCCAATATTGTCTCTTCCGGCAATTCCAACAAACCTGCCTCTACTTGCTAAGGAGAGAATGGGGTAGGGAGAAGGGAAGTGAGTTTTTATTTCAATCTCTCTCCTGCTGGTCGCACTGCAAGAGCTCTCATCCTCCCTGGGACTGTCTTTCATTTGCACATTGACCCAGGTTACTGTGAGGTGAAAATAAAGTGAGATAAAAGAAGAAGCAAAAAAATGCAAAACGCAACCGCATGGTACCCAAGCAGGAGGAACCAAGCGATTGAAAAGCAAACTAAATAGCACCTGTGATGGGCGCTGTCTGTGTGGTTGGTGTGTGTGGCTTTTATTTCTTTTAATTTTTTTTATAACCAGTGTGAGAGAATGTGTGTGGATTTTAAACAAAAAATATATTCAGCAGCTGATTTTCACTGCAAGCCTGGGTCCTGGACAGCCGGGTGGAGGGAGAGCCGGCTTGTATTTGCCTCAGGACATACAGATGTCCTTTCGGGGTGGCCACAGCTTCTCCCTCCTACTTATGGCTGGAAGTAGCTGGTTTGCAATGAGCCTCAGGTGCTGTCAACTCTTGCTACTCAAATTGTGACCTGTGGACCAGTGACACCTATGCTACCTGGAAGCTTATTAAACATGCAGATTTGGCTGAGCACAGTGGCTCACACCTGTAATCTCAGCACTTTGGGAGACCAAGGTAGGAGGATGACTTGAGGCCAGGAGTTCCAGACCAGCCTGGAAACATAGTAAAACTCCATCTCTAAAAATAATAATAATGATAATTAATTTAGTTTAGTTTTTTTAAAAAGAACCAGAACTGCAGAGTCTCTTAGTCACCACCCCAGACCTGAGGGATGACAGTCTGCACTTCCATAAGAATCCAGGTGATCTGTGCAGACAGCAACATTTGAAAAGCTGGTCTAAATGCACACTGGTGGGACCAGGAGCTGGCTGAGAGTAAGGGAAGGGAAGCTGAGTTTTTACAAGGGTGACCAACCATTCTGGTTTGCCCAGGACATTCTTAGTTTCAGCTCTCAACCTCCTGTGCAAGCTAGGGTGGTTGGTCACCCCCGCTACTGCCCAATCACCTCCGCCAGCTTCTGGGGTCCCAGTGCCCACAAACCCCAATGTGAAGACTCCGGCTCCCCAACTAACTAAGGCCTAACAGTCAGCTGCATGTGGTGGCTCACACCTGTAATCCCAGCACTTTGGGAGGCTGAGGTAGGAGCACTGCTTTGTTAGGGAAGCAAGAGCATAGGAGGGCCAGAGTAACGCCATTTTAAGTTCCCCTCCGTCTGAGACTAGCAAAGCACATTCCTTGCCGGTCACCACCCATAGTCAGGGGATGTTTACAGTCAAGCAAACAGCTAAAGGTGCCTGCAGAACACGCTCCTATAACAGAATGTCCAGACGTCCCAATACCCACAACTATATACATTCTCTAGATAATAATAGTCACGCTTTGATGTACTCACACACAAAAATGCCAAGGATAGTTTCCTGTAAATCAATGGAATAATAAATCTTGTCATGCTGTCTGCTCACCCGCACGTAGACACAGCTTAGCTTAGTCTTTGCACAAACAACACCCCTATATAAGAAAAGCTTAAAACAAAGACGATGCGTTCCTGTTTGCTTTCTTAGGATGCCCTACTCTGTAACAGAGTCGCTTTCAAGAAACTCTCTCGTCTCACTGCACCCTCCGACTCACCTTGAATTCCTTCCTGTGCAAGATCCAAGAACCCTCTTGGGGTCTGGATCAAGACTTCTTTTTCCAGTAACAACTTCAGCCCAGAAGTTTGAGGCCATCCTGGGCAACATAATGAAACGTCCTCTCTACAAATAAGAAAAACAATTAGTTGGGCGTGGCGGCACACATCTGTGGTCCCAGATACTCAAGAGGCTGAGGTGGGAGGACGGCTTGAGCCCAGGAGGTTGAGGCTGCAGTGAGCCGTGATTACATCACTGCACTTCAGCCTGACCCTGTCTCAAAAAATAAAAATAAAAAACAGCCGGGCACGGTGGCTCACGCCTGTAATCCCAGCACTTTAGGAGGCCAAAGCAGGTGGATCACCTAAGGTTGGGAGTTCGAGGCCAGCCTGACCAACATGGAGAAAACCTGTCTCTACTAAAAACACAAAATTAGCCAGGCGTGGCGGCACGTGCCTGTAATCCCAGCTACTCAGGAGGCTGAGGCAGGAGAATCGCTTGAACCCAGGAGGTGGAGGTTGCAGTGAGCTGAGATCACGCCAGCCTGGGCAATAAGAGCAAAATACCATCTCAAAAAAAAAAACAACAACAATATAAAGTCTAAGAGGTGTAGAGAGGCCTTGAGTTCTCTGTGACTCAGTCCCAGCTCCCCTCCCCAGCTCTGCCTCTCCCTTCTCTCTTGAAAGCTCCAGGCACATAGTGGGTTTGCAGTCAGCACGTGAGCATAGCAAGGCAGGGAGGCCCAATCCAGGGAAGCTGCAGCTGATGGCATCATGGTTCGCGTCTAAGCCTTCCAGGGTCTCTTACTGCCAGACTTGCGCACATGCTGAGGTCCCTCTACCTGGGATGCGCTTCCCTGCCTCCTCCGCCCTCTCTATGGTGCTGGCAACGCCACTCTGCTCTACCGACTCCACTCTCCCCACACCCACCTCAGGCCCTGCTCAGTACACACTTGCAAAGACAAACCGCCAATCCAGTGAGTGAATAGATGTAATCAGAGGACTCATCAAGTTCAGCTGCCCTAAGGCAGCTCCCCAGTGGTTCTCAGTCCTGCTCACAGTAGAATTTTCTGAGGGCTTTTAAAGTTTATGACTGCCTGGGCCCTGATGCCAGAGATGCTGGTCGGGAACCACTGAGCACAACCCTTTGAATCTTCCAGGCTCGGCATGGACCCTAAAGGTCTCAGGGAACTGGGGCAGTGAATGGGTGGGGGCAGGGTTCAGAAACTCAAATGTAAAGCCCCTGGGCCCAGACTGGCAACCTGCATGTGTGAACCGAAGGTTATCGGGACATAGAGGCTGCCGGGGCTGGAGTCCAAAGGCTGTCAACATGGCAGCCCAAGCAAGGTATGTTCAAAGCGCAATACTGCAGGTGGCTAAGAAAGGGAGAGCTGTGTCACCATTCTGAGCCTCAGTTTCCTCCTCTGTAAAATGGTGGTGACAATGATAAAAACCACCTCAGCCAGATCTGTTGGCTCACTGCTGTAATCCCAGCACTTTGGGAGGCCAAGGCAGGTGAATCACCTGAGATCAGGAGTTCGAGACCAGCCTGGCCAACATGGCAAAACCCTGAATCTACTAATAAAAAAATACAAAAATTAGCTGGGCATGGTGATGCACACCTGTAGTCCTAGCTAGTTGGGAGGCTGAAACAAGAAAATTGCTTGAACCCAGGAAGCGGAGGTTACAGTGATCTGAGATCGTGCCACTGTACTCCAGCCTGGGCAACAGTGCAAGAGTCTGTCTCAAAAAAAAAAGAAAGAAACACTGACGTCTGTAGGCGGGGGACTAGGGGAGGGACAGTGGGGTGCAGGGAGTTGGGGAAGGATAACACGGGGAGAAATGCCAGATGTAGGTGATGGGGATGGAGGCAGCAAACCACATTGCCGTATATGTACCTATGCAACAATCCTGCATGTTCTTCACATGTACCCCAGAACCTAAAGTGCAATAAAATAAATAAGTAAATAAATAAGAAAAGATAATGCCCACCTCATAGTTGCTATAAAGTCGTTACATGTAAAGTACTTAGAATATCACCTGGCACAGTGCATTCAACTCACATTGCTACAAACACTATTAGCTAACAATCACAATGGTTTATTTGGACCCCACATTATATTGTAAGTTGCCAACATTTTAAAACCTGGAGCTTTTATATGGAAATCTGGATTTCTGGTTTCTCTGTAAAACCTGAACCTCTGGGCTGAGTGCAATGGTTCATGCCTCTAATTCTAGCACTTTGGGAGGCCAAGGCAGGCAGATTATTTGAGTTCAGGGGTTCAAGACCAAACTGGGCAACATGGAGAAAGCCCGTCACTACCAAAATATAAAAAATAAAAAGAACTGTAGTCTCAGCTATTTGGGAGGCTGAGGTGGGAGGACTGCTTGAGCCCAGGAAGTCAAGGCTACAGTGAGCTGAGATCATGCCACTGCACTCTAGCCTGGGTGACAGAATGAGACTTTGTCTCAAAAAAAAAAAAAAAACCCTCGCAGCACCAGGCCATATTCCCACTGGCTCAGCTGATGGGCATGGGCTGTCCCTTGACTCACTCTCCCCACCAGCCATGGGCAATCCTGGGCACCGCCTGCTCTCCAGCCAGTGCGTCTTTCCTGGCTGATGAGGGCTGTGACCCTTCCTTACAGTAAAAAAATAGTCCTCAATTATTATAGTTCTAACCCAAAGTGAGAAAATGAAAGTCATTTGGAGAGAGTATGCTTTTTTACCCCACACCTCCGTAACTCATTTGCATTCCCTATGTGACCCCTGGTTTATATGATAGTGGGTAGGAGGAAAGAGTTTGCATGTAAATGCAAAAGAGGGGAAAAAAAGCCTTAGAGTTCTTTGGGCCACACAAGCTATATACACGTTCATTCACTTGCCTCCTTTAGAGCTCATGTGTACCCAGACTGGTTAATGTGCCAGAAACAGGAGTTCCTACACTCCTAACTAGACTCGGGAAGTGGCTGGCTCCACCTAGATTGCAATGGCTGGGATGGCACGGCAGATATAGTGTCTGTTCCTTGTCCTTCACCCCCACCTACTGGTCCTTTCAAGAACTACAACCTTTGGTCAAGCGCAAGCTCTCCCCTCATGCTGCTTGTAAATATCCAGGTTTGCACATTTACGTAAAGGAATTAGGAGTCTTAAAATGCCTATGCATCTGGAATAAGTTTTCTCCAAGGCTCCCCATTCCCCATCTTCTTTTGGATCATTCCAGATCGTCAGGGGAAAATCATTCAGGCCGCCTCTAACAGCTGGTCTACGCCATTCTTAGGCACTTAGTGGAATCTCTTCACAATAGTTGTATTATTTCAATTTAATCAGAAGTCAATCCGAGCTGGGCGCCGTGGCTCTCGCCTGTAATCGGGGCACTTTGGGAGGCCGAGGCATGCGGATCACCCGAGGTCAGGAGTTCGAAACCAATCTGACCAACATGGAGAAACCCCGTCTCTACTAAAAATACAAAATTAGCCTGGCGTGGTGGCACATGCCTGTAATCCCAACTACTTGGGAGACTGAGGCAGTAGAATCGCTTGAACCCAGGAGGCGGAGGTTTCAGTGAGCCAAGATGGTGCCATTGCACTCCAGCCTGGGCAACGAGTGAAACTCCGTCTCAAAAAAAAAGAAAAGAAAATTATCCTATAGAAACAAATGAATATAGCACAAAAATGTTTGTTGTAGCAGTTTGTAGTAGAAAAAAGCCTAGAAACCAGTTGGGATTCTTTATCTCAGGGCCACAGACTCTCAGAGAATTTATGGATAAAACTGAATTTCCATACAGTGGTTGGTTCCCTTGCATCATTATGTATTTTACTTTACGCATTTAGAAACATCTTCCTGTCAGGTGCAGTGGCTCGGGGCACTTTGGGAGGCTGAGACGAGAGGATCACTTGAGCCCAAGAGTTTGAGACCGCCATGGGCAACATAGCGAGATGGCCATCTCTACAA
Organism: Callithrix jacchus; assembly: GCF_049354715.1. NCBI lineage: Eukaryota > Metazoa > Chordata > Mammalia > Primates > Cebidae > Callithrix > Callithrix jacchus. The sequence continues at coordinate 46,515,793 of NC_133506.1, read as the reverse complement.
AAAATTTAAAAATTGGCCAGGTGTGGTGGTGTGCACCTGTGGTCCCAGCTACCCAGGAGGCTGAAGTGGGAGGATCAATTGAGCCCAGGAGTTCAAGGCTATGGTGACCTATGATCCATCCATTTCACTCCAGCCTGAGCAACAGAGTGAAACTCTATCGTTAAAAGAAAAACGGAATTGTTTTAATATAATAAAATAATAAAAAGTAAAAATATTTTTCTGAGCAAAGATCCATAGGTATAACAAGATTGCCAAAAGGAACTAGTGCACAAAACCAGATGGTTAATCTGTTTACGGTGCATGCAGACAGTGGGAGGTTAACTGAGCTGTTAAAAATAAATTAGGTTTAGCCAGGCTCCGTGGCTCACATATGTAATCCCAGCACTTTGGGAGGCTGAAGTGGGTGGATCACCTGAGGTCAGGAGTTCGAGACCAGACTGACCAATATAGTGAAACCCCATCTTTAAAAAAAAATTTTTTTTTAATTAGGTTTATTTACATAGTACTGATCTGGACAATCTCAAAAGTACATTGTTAGCTGGGTGCATTGGCTCACACCTGTAATCCCAACACTTTGGGAAGCTGAGGCAAGCAGATCACTTGAGGCCACGAGTTTGAGACCAGCCTGGCCAACGTGGTGAAACCCCATCTCTACTAAAAATACAAAAATTATCCTGGTGTGGTGGCAGGTGCCTGTAATCCCAGCTACTCAGGAGGCTGAGGCAGGAGAATCGCTTGAACCTGGGAGGGAGAGGTTACAGTGAGCCAAGATCGCACCATTGCATTCCAGCCTGGGCAATAAGTGTGAAACTCTGTCTCAAAAAAAAAAAAAATTTATCTGGTTTAAAAAAATGACCAAAAAATTTACCATCTTAACCATTTTTAAGTGTGCAGTTCAGCAGGGTTAACACACTCACATTGTGCCACCCACCTCCAGGACTCTTTTCATCTTGTGTCACTGAAACTCTGTATCCATTAAACATTCACTCTGCCCTCTGCCCCTAATCCCTGCCACCATTCTACTTCCTGTCTCTGTGAATCTGACTACTCTAGGTACCTTATGTAAGTGGAATCATTCATTGTTTGTTCTTCTGTGATTGGCTTATTTCACTTAACACAGTATCTTCTGGGTTCATCCATGTTGTAGCCTGTGTTAGAATTTATTTTTAAGGCTGAACAATATTCCATTGTGTGTATATTATAATTTTATTTATCTATTCATCTGTCAATGGATACCTGGGTTGCTTCCACTTTTTGGACATTGCAAATAATACTTCTATAAACATGAGTGTGCAAATATCTCTCCGAAATCCTGTTTTCAGTCATTTTGATATACACCCAGAGTGGACTTGCTGGATCATATGGTAATTTTACTTTGAATTTGTTGGGGAGCCACTGTGCTGTTTTCCATAGCAGCCACACTTTTTTTTTTTAAGACGGAGTCTTACTCTGTCACCCAGGCTGGAGTGCAGTGGCGCAATCTCGGCTCACTGCAACCTCCGCTTCCCAGGTTCAAGTGATTCTCCTGCCTCAACATCCTGAGTAGATGGGATTACAGACACCTGCCACCATGCCTGGCTAATTATTCTATTTTTAGTAGAGACAGGGTTACACTGTGTTGGCCAGGCTGGTCTCAAACTCCTAATCTCAGGCAATCCACCCATCTCAACCTCCCAAAGTGCTGGGATTATAGACGTGAGCCACTGCGCCTGGCCTGCAGCCACACATTTGACGTTCCTCCCAGCAATACACAAGGGTTCCAGTTCCTCCACAGCCTCACTTGTTATTTTCTATTGCTTTCATAGAATTCATCCTCATGAATGTATAATCCTGTCTACTTTTGATAGATGGGGGCATCTGAGATCTCCAGTCCTGAGGTAGCTGAATTTGGAGAAAGCATCAATAATTCAGGCTCCCCTCTGAGAAGAGAAGTGAATCCCTTAGGAGAATAACTCAAAAAATAATAATATCAAAGCTGGGAGAGAACTTACAGGTCTTCCAATTTAAGCTCTTCATCTTACAGGTGGGAAAATGGAGGCCAGAGAGGAGAGGTGCTTATCTCTCAGCATAATTTGAGCTGGGAACAAAGTGACAGCTTTCATTCCACCTCACCACACTGTGCCCCGGGTCCAAGATAAATTTGCCTCAGCATTTGACAAGAAGGTTGTTCTTTCTGGCTGAAGGCCCATGTGACTAAAGACCGTATTTACAGTTGTCCGGGCCGCGGCAATGATGCAGCAGACGCCTCCAGGGCTGGGTGGGGCTCCATGGTTACAGTCAGGGTAAGGCTCTTGCTCACCCTGGTCCCTGGCTGGGGCAACACTGGGGTGGGGACAGGGTGTGGGTGGGGGCTGGTTCTCCGCCTGAAAGTTACTGGCACATTCAGAGCCCTGAGCAAGGAGTGGTTCCAGATCCCACCTCCCTACTGTTTATGCACTGCTGGATAGAGATCCACCTTCGTCCCCCAGACCCCTTGTCCCTCTGCAGAGAGAAGGCACCAGGTCTTTTTTTTTTTTTTTTTTTTTTGTTGACACAGAGTCTTGCTCTGTCACCCAGGCTGGAGGGCAGTGATGCGATCTCGGCTCACTACAACTTCCGAATCCTGGGTTCGGGCAGTTCTCCTGCCTCAGCCTCCCAAGTAGCTGGGATTACAGGTGTGCACCACCATGCTGGGCTAATCTTTGTATTTTTAGCTGAGACAGAGTTCAGCATGTTGGCCAGGCTGGTTTCGAACTCCGGACCTTGTGATCTGCCCACCTCGGCCTCCCAAAGTGATGGGATTACAGGCATGAGCCACCGGGCTTCACCCAGGTCTTACTTATCTAAGAATCTCTGTCCCCTTGCCCCAACCCCAGCCCCAGCTTCAGGCTCTACACGTGATAGCACCTAAGAGATACCGGGTGCCTACAGCTGAGCTTAGAAAAGGCTGGCTGCTCACACCTGGGAACCACAAGCCTCTCTGCTCCTCAATCCTTAGAGAGGCAACAGAGCCCAACCCTCATTTCAGAGTTGAGGTTCCAATCCCACCTCTGACACCTGCTACAGCAGGGACCCAGGCCAAGCCCAGTGACCTCTGCCTCAGTTTCTTCACCTGTAAAGCAAGGATAATAACAGTACTCACCTCATAAGGTGATCTTGTAAGTTAAATGAGTTAATATTTATGCAGCTGTTAGAACTGGCTCAGTTCACAATTGCTATTGTTGTGGTGGTTGGGATGTGCTTATTTTTAATGTCTACTAAGGGAAAAACTAAACCAGTACAGAAAATCTGAGATTTCATAGACATCATTGCTAAAAAACAAATGAGACTAAAGTTTTTAACCAAAAAAAAACAAAAAAGGATTTAAAGACTGCCTTTTAAAAGCCCAAGTGTACAGAATGACAAATGTTTTAAAGTGATCTGGCGCCTCCTCCTGGTAACGCACCGCAGCTGTCCTGCCAATCCTCCCATTCGGAAGCTGCTGAGGTCAGCGCTGTAACTCACTTCTCCCACTTCACCCTCACTCCTCCCCTCACTCCTCCCCACCCCACCCCCCACCCCCCACCCCCCACCCCCCCGCTCCACCCACACTACCCCGCCGCGGAGACTGACTTAAGCAAAGAGTTGGTACCCTGGGAAGCCGAGATGCTCTACGAGATCGGACCTGAGAAGCGCAGCCCGGCTGGCAGTGCTGAAGCTCACCGGTGAGCCCACCCCCCTCTCCGCCGTTGTTCAGTAGTTAAGGAAGTGCTCAAAGCTGGAAAGCAGCCTGTTCAAACGCGCACTCTGAATGAAGAGACCCCCAAACAGGCTTTGTGAGAGCAACATGGCTGTTCATTCACCCGGGTGCGGGTGGGCTGAGGCGGAAAAGAGTCAGCGAAGGGCAGTGGCACAGGAGTTGGTTTTCTAGGTTTGGGGTGGGCAGTGGAAAGTTGCAGTTGAAGGCGGTTTTTTGCAAGCTGGAGGGGTCGTAGGGTGTGGAGTCACGAGGTTGACCCAGGTCGGTTACAAAGTCCAATGGCCTTATCAATTAGGGCGGGAATAAGGAGCAATAGAGAATGTCTCAAAGTTAAGTGGCAGGCAGGGGTTGATCATTTCTTCCTCTTTTCATGGCCTTCCAGTTCAGATTTTCCAAGAACTCATCTGGGGTATCCGTGCAGGTCACAGAGGTTACCATGGTGTCCATGGCGCCATTAGTCAACCTAAAAAACCTTACACGACCCAGACTTGGCCAGCCCCACTGTGCCCACCCTGCAATCCAGCTCCGGTTTCCCAGCCCTGCACAGCCCTGGCACAGGCTGGTTTTCTCCCAGGAACGTCTGCAGGCTCGCAGAAGCCAGAGGGGAAAGCCCTCCTGGCCCAGTCCCAACAGAAGGAAGGAGTCACCTTGGCTGGACCCTGCGCTTTACACCACGCTGTGCTGTCCTCGGGAGGCCCACAGAACACAGCCCACACTTCTCACGGTGGCCTGGCCCTATGTCCTCTAAACCTGACCTTACCCTGTCTCCTCTCTCTACTCCCTCACTCCAGCCACACAGCCCTGCAGGTTTTGCACCACCCCCAGGACTCACCCCCACCTGCAGGTCTGCACCTGCTGCTGTCTCCCTCGAGGGTCCTGCCAGTGCTGGTCCCCACCTTCCTGTGCCACTGTCCCGTCTCATTTCCTTCACACTAGTCCCAATGGTGCAATTGTTGTCTGTCTTTCCCGAGTTCTCATCTATTTCTCACACCAGCTGTGAGTTCCAAGGAAACAGGTGCTGCACCTACCCGGCTTCCTCCTCATCTCCAGCCTACATTGTTCCACAAATGTGTGTTGAAGAAATGAACACTAGCCTCACTTTGCACACAAAGGAACTCAGAGAAGTGAAGTGGCATGCTCAGAGATCACTGCAGCCTCCAATTCCAGGGCTCAAGCAATCCTCTGACTTCAGCCTCCTGAGTAGCTGAGACCACAGGCATGTGCCACTATGCCTAGGTAATCATGTGTGTGTGTATGTGTCTGGTGTCTGTCAGGCCTTCACGTGCAAGCCCTGACCCAGAAAGTCTGAAGTCCTTCCTGCCTCGGCTGATCACTGGCCCCACTCCCCCCACCCTCCATCCACCGCCCCTCTTCATTCAAAGTGTGTGTTTTAACTGTGTGTGTGTGTGTGTGTGTGTGTGTGTGTGTGTGTAGATGGGGTCTTACTGTCTTGCTCAGACTGGTCTCAAACTCCTGGCCTCAAGCAGGAATCACAGGCATGCTTAAGTCCATGCAGTTAGAAGGGTCTCCGAAGGTCACATCCTAGATCTGTGCTACACAGCCCAAATTCAGCATGGCCTCTGAGTAGGGTAGGTCATCCCCCAATGTAGTAACTTTTTCCATTTGAGGGGGTCGCCGCTGGCCCTCGAACCCTCCCACATCACTGACTCTGGTGACATCACAGGCGAGATTTAGTCACCGGGTGGGCTGCATGGTGCAATCCCTCAGCCCGTGATTCATTCATTCCAATTGACATTTGCAAAGAATGTGTAGACACAATATAAGTGGAACGATTCACTCACAGGGAAGAGGAATGGGTTACTCATTCCTTACAGGGAAGAGGAATGGGTTACTCATTCCTTCAGCCACTAAATTGGCAAGTGAATTTTTACTGCCTCCGAGAGCTGGAGACAAAGGAGGGGCCTATTCTAGATGTGCTTCTAGGCATACTCAAAAACTGAGGCACATCACACATGGTATTTTTAAAGAGTCATCAGATATTCCAAACCCTATTCAGACCAGAAGATGGTTGCCAGGGTGATTCGATCCATCATCCCACAAATAAATAAGGGAAGCATATAGTACATCAGATGGTGAGGAAGCCATGGAGAGAAACAAAGCGGGAAGCCCGAGACGAGGTGCAATTATAATTGGCATGTTTTAATTTTAAATTATTTAAGTTGGAGCTGGGCACGGTGGTGGCCCACACTTGTAATCCCAGCATTTTGGGAGACCGAGGTAGGTGGATCATGAGGTCAGGAGTTCGAGACCAGCCTGCACAACACAGTGAAATCTACTAAAAATACAAAAATTAGCTGGGCATGGTGATGGGTGCCTATAATCCCAGCTACTCAAGAGACTGAGGCAGGAGAATTGCTTGAACCCAGGGGGCAGAGGTTGCAGTGAGCCTAGATCATGCCACTGCACAACAGCTAGACTCCGTCTCAAAAAAAAAAATGATTTAAGTTGGCCTTGCACAGTGGCTTACGCCTGTAATCCTAGCACTTTGGGAGGCCAAGGCGAGAGCATTGCTTAAGGCCAGGAGTTAAAGGCTAATTTGGCCAACACATGAGACCCCGTCTCAAATTTAATAGTAATAAAAAATAAAATAAATACATAATTTAAGTAATGAAGAAAGGCCTCCCTGAGAACACGATATCTGGTCAAAGTGGAAGGAACAGCCTGTGCGAAGTTCCTGAGCACCGTGTCTGATGTGGTTGGAGGCACAGCCATAAGGCAGCGTGGTGGGGGCAGAGCGAGCAAGCAGGGTGGGGAGGCCGGAGAGAGGAAGAGGGCAGATTGGAGTCCTCTGGACAGTGTGACTTTCACCCTGAGTGAGATGACAGCCAGGGTAGGGTGGTTTTTTGGTTGATTTTTTTTCTAGAGACAAGATCTTGCTCTGTTTTTCTGGCAGAGTGCAGTGGCATGCTCAGAGATCACTGCAGCCTCCAACTCCTGGTTTCAAGCAATCCTCTGGCCTCAGCCTCCTGAGTAGCTGAGACCACAGGCATATACCACTATGCTGTGTGGTGTGTGTGTGTGTGTGTGTGTGTGTGTAGAGATGGGGTCTCACTATGTCACTCAGGCTGGTCTCAAACTCCTGGCCTCAAACTGTAATCACAGGCCTGAACCACTACAGCAGGCTAGAAGTGGGGGGGTTTTGAGCACAGGTGTGAAAAGACACCCCCGAGGTATTAACACATTCCCTCTGGGAACAAGAGACCAGAGAGGAGGTGACTTTAACTGTTCAAGTGAGAGGCGATGTATGTGGACCAGGCGGATGGTGAGGAGTGGGCAGATTCTGCATGTGTTTCAAAGATAGAGCCCATAGGGTTTGGTGACAGAAGGGATGTGGGAACAAGAAAAAGAGAGGGGCTGGGTGCAGTGGCTCAAACCTGTAATCCCAACACTTTGGGAGGCCAAGGTGGGCAGATCACCTGAGGTCAGGAGTTCGAGACCAGCCTGGCCAACATGGTGAAACCCCGTCTCTGCCAAAAATACAGAAAATTAGCCGGGCGTGGTGGCTGGGAGGCTGAGGCAGGAGAAGCACTTGAATCTGGGAGGCAGAGGTTGCAGTGAGGTGAGATCACACCACTGCACTCCAGCCTGGGCAACAGAGTGAGACTCTGTCTGAAAAAAAAAAGAAACAGGAAAAGTGAGGGGTCAAGAACACTTCCAAGATGTGTGGCCTCGGCACCTGAGAGGGAGGAGCCACTCGAGAGCAGGGATGGCAGTAAGGAGAGTGAGTTTGGGCAGGTGGCTCAGGGGAAGTTCAGTGTGTCAGACCAAACTTGTTTGGATTCAAAAAGATCAAGATGATCCCAGAATGATCATTCACAGAAACCCACACATCAGCCTGTACCAGGGGAAACTGCTCAAGCAGTCTGCAGGCAGAAAGGGAAAATGTGACATGGGTGTGCAGAAACTCATGCTGGAACGAAAGGAGAGAGAAAAACAAGCTGCGAGAAGAGAAGAGAATGTGGCCCAAGGACGGGAGCATTGCTGGAGGAAGGTAACGCAGGGAACCCTCCCTCCCCTCACAGAGTCCCGGACCAAGCACAAAACCTTGATGAATCAGCTCCCACTTCTGGTGCCATTAAACCACAAAATCAGAAAGGAGGCTCTTCTACTCTGCAGCTTCTAATGAATGCCCAGCTCCCTTGGGAAGGATCCCAATCAATAAGGAGTTGGGAACAAAAAGGGCAAAGTCCCTTAAACAGCCCAGAGTGTCTCCAAGCCTGACAGCCTCCTTTCTGCAGAAACGGTCTGAACGGCAGCTGCCTTGGACGTCTCTCACGTCGAACAGCGCCCGGCCCTCTAAGGTGACTAACGGTCCTGTTAACGCCTGAAGACAAATATCTTACATTGTTCAGATTCGCCCCTGCTCCTGGTGACAGCAGGCACAGTTTCTGGACAGTTTTAAGTAAAAACAAGATGGCCTCGTGCCAGGGGAAGTGAGAACTGCAGGCCCTGTCAACTGTCACTTTCCCGGCAGTGATGCAGAATGAATGGGTGGCAGCAGATGCAGCTCCTCAGACCCAGTGACCTGGGGCAGAGAAGCCCAGAGGGGACCTGGACATTTTGCCAGAGGTTCCAAATGGGACTAACCAGGAGGTGTGTGGGTGCCATAAATTCCAGGAACAAGGAAAGATGGTCCTTCTGGGAGTGTGAAGATAAATATGGGCAAAGTTAGCAGAGTCCTCCCTTGGGGCCAGAGCAGCTAGAATTGCATTTCTGTAGGGGACATCTTTTGTTTGTAGTTACAGAGTCTGCCTTGACTTCTCCTGAACATACAACCTGGATTTGAACTTGGAGAACTATGTTAATCGTGTCTTTTTATTACGTATGTTTCCTGCTTTGACGTCTTGAGACCTTGCTGGTCAGAGAAAGGATGTTTCCTCCCACGGTTAGCCAGTTCCTAGAGGTGACTACTATCAGCTGGGAAGGATGGAAGGGAAAGTCTAGAGATTAAAAGATACATAAGCTGGGTGCAGTGGCTCACGCTTGTATCCCAGCACTTTGGGAGGCCAAGGTGGGCGGATCACATGAGGTCAGGAGTTTGAGAACAGCTTGGCCAACAGGGCAAAACCCGTCTGTACTAAAAAATGTATTAAAAAACTAGCTGGGCATGGTGATGTGCACCTGTAATCCCAGCTACTCAGGAGGCTGGGGAACCAGAATCACTTGAGCCTGGGAGGTGGAGGTTGCAGTGAGCCGAAAACGCGCCCCTGTACTCCAGCCTGGGCAAGACTCCATTGAGCGGTGGTGGGGGGGGGGGGGGGGCGGGGAGATATAAAAAGCAATTGGACTCTGAGCATGTTTTTCAAATACAAACCAACCAATCCAGATCCTGCACCCAAAGCACCTCCTCTACTGGGCTGTCACATTCCTAGCCTCTGTCCACCTGCCCTGAGGCCACTAACACCCAAGCTGAGCCACCAGCCACAACGAGGGACCAACCCCACACCCACAGAGCTCACTGAAATTATTCAGATGAGCCGATCCTAAGCCTGCCTACCCTGTGTCATCTATTCCCTCCCACAGCCACAGCGGGAAGCCTTCTGCACCTGTTTTTCCCCAGAAACCTTTGCCTACTGACCAACATGGGACTTCCGGGTGTGGCTTCTCCATGGCATCTCATACCCCTTCCTCTTGGGATCTGTGTATTCAATGAACAATCTTTTTTTTCTTTTCTTTTCTTTTTTTTTTTTGAGGCAGGATCTCACTTTGTTGCCCAGGCTGGAGTGGAGTGCAGTGCAGTGGTGGAGTCATAGCTTGCTTCAGCCTCAACCTCCCAGACTGAAGTGATCCTCCTACCTCAGCCTCCTGTCTGGGACCCCGGGTGTGCACCACCACGCCAGGCTGATTTTTTTTAAGAGGCAGGGTCTTGCTATATTGCCCAGGCTGGTCTGTAGCTCCTGGCCTCAAGCAATCTTCCCACCTTGGCCACAATGTTTTCAATAACAGGCATCTCCTGATCTGTTGGTCTCCTCATTTCTAAATAGCAATAAAACCTACATTTGAAAACAAGAATTCTCCTCTCCGGCACTCGCAGGCCATAGGACTGGATGGTGCTGACCCCATTTACCTAACCCCCAGCCCAGATTCAGGGGTGGGCATGTGACTGAGGCCTAGCCAATCAGAGCACCCCAGCCCTGCTCTCTACAGTTTGCCCAGTGAGAGCCCATCCTGGGCTCTTGGTTAGAACAGCTGGGAAAGGGTGGCTGCCAGGATGGGCTCCACTCTGCCCTGCCCTTGGCTTCATTCTCAAGCAGGCATTCCCAGGGGGCAGCCCACAAACAGTCAGCTGGTGTTTCTCAAGCAGGCATTCCCAGGGGGCAGCCCACAGTCAGCCAGCTGGTGTTTCTCCTGCTGTGCTGAGCTGCAGGGGCAGGAATAGACTGGGAAGTTGGGTTTCATCGGGTGGGGTTTTGCAGAGAAACAAGGGCACAGAGTGAGCAAGGAAGAGATTGTAGCAGCGGGCGATGGGATCTCAGCTGGAATAGAGGGAAGTGAAAACATGGGAAGGGTGCAGTGTGCAGGTGGTGAGATTGGGGATTGTAGGGTCTCACGGGTCAAGACATTGCTGGAATGAAGGTTCTGGAGGGAATTAGTTGAAAGGCTAGGGGCTGGGCACAGTGGCTCACACCTATAATCCCAGCACTTTGGGAAACCAAGGTGGATGGATCACCTGAAGCCAGGAGTTTGAGGTCAGCCTGGCCAACATGATGAAACCCCATCTCTAATAAAAATACAAAAATTAGCCAGATGTGGTGGCAGGCACTTGTAATCCCAGCTACTTGGGAGGCTGAGGCAGGAGAATCACTTGAACCTTGGAGGCAGAGGTTGTAGTGAGCAGAGATCAGGCTATTGCACTCCAGCCTGGGAGACAAGAGCGAGACTCTGGCTCAAAGAAAAAGAAAAAAAAAAAAAAAGCTAGGGACAAATAGATCCAGGCCTGGGGACCCTGAACCGTAATACCACAAAGATGCCCTCTGGGAAAAAGATTACAATGTTATGAAATAAGATTGAGGGAGACTGAGGCGGAAGATCGTTTGAGCTTAGGCGTTAGAGGCTCCAGCCTGGATGACAGAGTGAGACCCTGTCTCCCCTTCCCACAGCTACAGTGGGAAGCCTTCTGCACCTCTTTTTCCCCGGAAACCTCTGCCTCCTGACCAACATGGGACTTCTGGGTGTGGCTTCTCCATGGCGGGTCATGCTCTTTCCTCTTGGGATTCTTTCTGTTTTTCTTCCTCCTCCTCCTCCTTCTTTTTTGGAAACAAACAAACAAACAAACAAAAACTTAGTCCTGAACGTGATCCCACTGCTAGATCTAACTACCCGTTTACAGGAAATACAGAGGGCGGAAGAACAAGTTGAGCTGCACAATGGAGCTGCAAAATCCAGACTGTGGGAGACACTACAGCACAGACAGCCCCATTTCTTCAACAAACATACTGTCGGGGGAGAGAAAAGATGAAAAGGAAAATCTAGAGATTAAAAGCTATGTAAAAGACAAAAAAAAGTTTCAAAAAATAAAGATACACAAAAGACAATCAATTGGAAATGTGTGGACTTTACTCATTCAAACAAACAGTTTTTTAAAAATCTTAATATTGAGCCAATTGGAAATTTGAGCACTGACTGGATATTTAATGTCATTAAAGAATTATTGTAGGCCAGGCTCAGTGGCTCACACCTGTAATCCCAGCACTTTGGGAGGCTGAGGCAGGTGGATCACCTGAAGTCAGGATTTCTAGACCAGCCTAGCCAACATGGTAAAACCCCATCTCTACTAAAAATATGAAAAATTAGCTGGGCATGGTGGCAGATGCCTGTAATCTTGGCTACTTGGGAGGCTGAGGCAGGAGAATCACTTGAACCCGGGAGGTGGAGGTTGCAGTGAGTTAAGATTGAACCATTGCACTCCAACGTGGGCAAGAAGAGCAAAACTCCATCTCATGAGGTTTTCAAGGCTATTCTCTTGGGACACAGGCAAGTCCTGTGTCCGCATCTGAAAAATCATCACCCAGAAATCATCCAATAATACATCTGATTATTTTATTGTGATATTCTCCTCTCCCATCAGAACCAGGCTAGCTTGGTCTAGCTCCCCAGACCTTCAGGGGACAGTTCTCTTCTGGCTCTTCATTTGGGATCTCTTTCTCTGAAGTTTCAGAATTTTCCAAATCTTCCCTCCATCTTCAGAGGCTGCTCCAGTCTGTCAAGACCTGACCTTTTCTTCTTGGTGGATTTCTCTGGGTACTACTGGCAATCAGGTCTTTTCTCCTTTTCAGATAATCCTATAGGAGACAAGAGACCTGGGTGGAGTCTGCTGTCCTTTTAAGATTTTGGTCTTTTTTATCTTATTTGCCTCCTCATATTGCTCCAGATATCTTCTAAGATGCTGATATTTTTCCTAGGGAAAAATCTTAATTCATCTTTGGTTTAATCAGCCTTTCTGTGCCTCTTATGTATTTATTTATCTCACCCACACAATGGGGTGGGCAATTGGAAATCATCTTAAAGTTCTGACTGCCACATAATTTTACCCATAAATATTTCTTTTTTTTTTTTTTTTAAGACAGGGTTTCACCATGTTGGTCAGACTGGTCTTGAACTCCCGACTTTAGGTGATCTGCCCGCCTTTGGCCTCCAAAGTGCTTGGATTACAGGCGTGACCCACCACGCCTGGCCCAACCATATATATTTCTAAAACATAAACTTCTTTTTTTTTGAGATTCCACATGGCCAACCCTGAACAGAATAAGAAATTAGGGAAGATGAATTTGGACTCTAATTGTCTAAGTCTTCCCCCCTGTCCTCATAAGGGCAAGGGGATTTGAGTTCAGTCTTTAATTCCTTTGGACTTCAATTGTACCTTCAGTTACAAGGAACCTTTGGATATTAATTTGTGTCCGGGAATATAATGAAGCCTTTATATTCAAATATGAAATATACTGTTGGCTTTTATTATGAGAGTATATTTAATCTCATTACCAATCTCTGATGAGCCACGTTGGACAACAAAGCTGCACATAATTTGAGATGGGAAAGAGATAGGTAACTGATTTTTAGTGAAGAGTAGCCTTTGGGTTGATGTAATGAGCATGCCCTTCCAAATCCACTGATGGGCCACTCCGTCCACAAAGAGCACTGGCTGGTATTGGAGTTCAAGAAGGAAGGCCAGGACTGACTTGAAAGACCGCTATCTCCCCATGGAGGCAGCCTACCCTTGGGTGTCCATAAGCCTCACAGTTATACCTAATAGGTCAAGATAATCAAAGCTGGCAGGGAGAGTGTGGAAGGAGGACACCTATTCCCATTCTCCCCATTTCCCTGGAGAGGCACTTCCATTAAAACAGCAGTACTCGGCTGGGTGTGGTGGCTCACACCTGTAATCCCAGCATTTTGGGAGGCCGAGGCGGATGGATCACCTGAGGTCAGGAGTTTGAGACCAGCCTCACCAACATAGAGAAATCCGTCTTTACTAAAAATACAAAATTAGCTGGGCATGGTGGCATATGCCTGTAATCCCAGTTACTCGGGAGGCTAAGGCAGGAGAATTGCTTGAACCTGGGAGGCGGAGGTTGCGGTGAGCTGAGATTGTGCCACTGTACTCCAGCCTGTGCAACTAGAGTGAAACCCAATCTCAAATAAAACAAAAAAGCCAATGAGGCCAGGCACAGTAGCTCATACCTGTTATCCCAGCACTTTGGGGCCAAGTCAGGAAGATGGCTTAAGCCTAGGAGTTCGAAACCAGCCTGGGCAATATAGTGAGCCCTTGTCTCTACAAAAAAACAATTTTTAAAATTAGCTGAGCATGGTAGCAGGTGCCTGTAGTCTCAGCTCCTCAGGAGGCTGTGGTGGGAGGATCACTTGAGCCCAGGAGATGGAGGCTGCAATGAGCTATGATTGTACCGCTGTGTTGGGTAGCAGCCCAAACCCCATACATGGGTGTCCTTAGTCCCGGCGGTGATGAGGGATTGAGAAAAGAAAATAAAGACAAAGACCCAAGACTAAAATTTACACCATGGGTCCAGGAGACCGACGCAAGCGTGGGAACCTCCTTGGCCCCGAGCTCTGGGCTCCAAACACTTTTATTATTATTTTCATTGATCTCATTGGCATGGAAGCGGAGGGTGAAGGGGTAGGTAAGATAGCTGGTGGGGAGAGCACTTGAGATCCTTCTAAGACATGCTAAACTAGTGCTCTGAGTTCATCACCAATTGTTATCAGGCTGCGGAGGCATCAGTAGTGGATGAGGAACCGCTTGGTCTGACCACACCCAGTGCATCAAGGGGCTTTCATCTTCTGAGCATTGAGGACATAGAGCAATTAAAATCACTCCATATTCTGAGAACCTAGGCAGAGCCTGAGGCATTCCGTGATCTCTGCCCTGCAAGGCTTTTCTCCTCCTTGCCAGCTCCCATCTGCAAAGACCCTCCCAGATCTTGTGAGCAAAGGTCACCTCCCTTCTCAGAGATCTTTGCACAAACCCTCTTTTCGAGGCCCTCATGCAGTCTCCATGTTGAGAAGGCATTCCTGGGACCACAGCAGTATTCCCTGCTCTGCAACCACCCGGAGGTGTTCCCCGGTGTTACTGCACTCTCAGATGGCCTTTACCTTAGGCCTCCTGTTGCCGCTTGATTTCTAATTAACTGCACCAATAATATAGTTTAGTTTGCTGTATACACTTCAGTCTACTCTGAGCCAAGCAAGCTTATAATTATTTAGCTGTAATTAACATAGGTCTCCCCCTGGCCATTTTGACCCACACCACTGCACTCCGACATGGGCAACAGAGAGAGACAGTGTCTCAGAGAATAAAAATAAATAAGTAAACAAATTAGTAAATACCAGTGTTTGACCCCTGAGGTTCTGGCTTTATTGGGCCTGAATGCTGCCTGGGCAACAGGACTATTCAGAGCGCCCCGAGCAGCAGGGTGCAATGGCTCCTGTCTGCAATCCCAGCAGGCTGAGGGGGGTGGATCACTTGACGTCAGGAGATTGAGACCATTCTGGCCCATGCACAACTAGGTGAAGCCCCGTCTCTACTAAAAAGACAAAAATTAGCAGAGCATGGCAGCACAACCTGTAATCCCAGCTACTCGGGAGGCTGAGGCAGGAGAATTGCTTGAACCCATTAGGCAGAGGTTGCAGTGAACCAAGATCACACCATTGCACTCTAGCCTGGTCAACAAAAGTGAAATTCTTTCTCAAAAAAAAAAAAAAAAAAATCGCCCCAAGCCGTTTTACTCTGCAGCTGGCGGGGAGTGGAGCTTGCTGCCCGAAGTTAAGCCCTGGCTTCTCGGCCTTGCTCCACCTTCCCATGCCCATCCAGGAAGGATGGCTGATGTGGCCAGCTGGTGAGTGTGAGAGAAGGAACTGAGCTTGTGTGCTCTGCCTTGCCTCTTTCCTCTTTTTGAGATTGGCCTGGGGTGGGGGGTTGTCTGCTGAGCAGTAGAGTGGCTCTGTCCCTCTAGTGGACCTGCAGGCTGGAACAGCATGTGTGTGGACAGCATATTAGCAAGACTGGCCATACCTAGGCATAGTCTCCAAATATTAGGTTGGTGCAAGAGTAATAGTGGTTCTTTCCATTACTTTTTTTTTTTTTTTTTACATGGAGTCTCACTCTGTCGCCTAGGCTAGAGTGCAGTGGCACCATCTCAGCTCACTGCAACGTCCACCTCCTGGGTTCTAGCGATTCTCATGCCTCAGCCTCCTGAGTAGCTGGGATTATAGGCGCCTGCCACCACCTCCAGTTAATTTTTGTATTTTTAATGAAGACAAGGTTTCACCATGTTGGCTAGGCTGGTCTTGAACTCCTGGCCTCAAGTGATCCACCTGCCTTGGCCTCCCAAACTGCTGGGATTACAGGCATAAGCCACCACACTCTGTCCATGTTTTTGCCATTACTTTTAATGATAAAACCACAGTTACTGTTGCACCAACCTAATAGCTTTCTTGCTCTTAAAGGTGGAATTTCATCGTTGTCTTCCTGACTCAATCATGTCTTTCTCACTTGGTTCTGAACTTCAGGACGAAAGAAAAGGATGTGAAGCCCTGGTCCTCTAAAACCCCAGCATCTGCTACCTCCTTCCCTTGTTTTGGCTTGGCTAATTCGGCCTCATGCTTCATGTCTCAGCTCTAAGGTCCTTTTCTCCAAGAGGCCTTCCCCAGACAAAGAAAGTCCCCTGGCAGTATGTCTACTTTCATAAAACCCTCAGAAGTTTCTTTTCTTTCTGGCCTACATTTACACTGTCATTGACAAAAGCAGAATATCTCAACCTCGACACCACTGACGTTGGGGGTCTAAATAATTCTTTGTGGCGGGGACTGTCCTGGACACGGTAGGATGCTTAGCAGCATCTCCAGCCTCTCCCCACTGGATGCTGGTAGCACCTCCCTTCCCCGCCAGCTGTGACAATCAAAATGCCTCCAGACGTGGCCGGGTGCCCCACACTATATTATTGCGTTCAAGGCCAGCTGCGTGAATGCACGGTGTGCACAGTCACAGGGCCCCGGGCTCAGAGGGCCTTGCACTTTGCTGACTGCTCCTCAGTCATGATATTCTTTTTGTTTGGTTGGGTTGGTGTAAATTGAATTTTATTAAAGCAGGTCTGATGACACCTTGATTTTAGGACTTCCGACTTCCAGAACTGTAAGGCAATAAGTGAATGTTGTGGCATGTCATTTTCAATTGTGTGACAATGTATTGGCCGGCAACGAAATTATTAATAGTTTTTGAACAGGGAACCTGCAAATGATGTTGCTAGTCCTCACTGCGGACCTCGTTTGTTAACGCTACTCTCCTCATTTCAAAGCAACAATGGGGGATTTGGAAGAGCAAAGAATGTGTCTATCTTATTCACAGTGCTGTCTCGCCGATACTGGCAAAAGGAAGGTGCTCAAAAATATTTGAGGAAGGCAGGGAGTGACGGAGAAGCTCAATTTAGGCCCTGCAGCTACCCCTGGCTGAGAAACAGAAGGAAAGAATCACCTCGGTCCTCGTAAGCCGTTCTATTCATCAGCTAAGCCTTCCTTCCCGAGGCTACAGGAACATTCTTCCAAACTCCTCAAGCGTGTCAAACGGCAGGTGTCCCCTGTGTGGTCTGTGGGTCTCTCCCTTGGCTCTCCATATGCCACGTCAGCTGGGCTGAACAGCAATCCCCAAATGTAATAAGATAAGGCCGGGTGAGAGCCTTAACACTGAATTTCTCAGCTCTGCTCATTCAAGGCAGGCTTTCACTTTGTGTTAATTCTGGCCAATTTAGCTTGTCCTCCCATCTGAAAATCAGTCTACCAGGATGCAATTCTCATAGCCAGGGAGCTAAGGTCAGCTAAGCAAGTCTGCCAGCAGCAGGAAAATGCCATTTATAGTAAAGCCACCCAAAGTGGGGACCCAAATCTCAAACTAAATAATGAAGGGAAAAAATGTTTGATTGGGGCTGCATCTTGAAAAATGAGCGTAAAATTGATAAGAATAGGTTTATTTCCTTTCATGGCTTTCTTCTGTAGGTTTGCGGTTTGCAGCACCTCCTGGGGAACGGGTAGGGGATGGAAAGAGCCTGAGGAAGGCTCAGGGTTCCCATACCATTATGCTTCTTGGTCTAGGAGGGAGATGGTGACAGTGTTCAAGCTATGAGAATTAATCAAGCAGTACACTTAAAAATTTGTGCATTTTTCTTTTTTTTAATAGAGGCAGGGTCTTACTATATTGCCCAGGCTGGTCTCGAACTTCTGGGCTCAAGCGATCCTCTCACTTCTGCCTCCTAAAGTGCTGGAATTACAGGTGCGAACCACTACACCCAGACAGGATTTGTGCATTTTTCTATATGTAATTTCTTCAATTAAAGACTTTAATGTAATGGTTCCAAATTTCAGGAACATTGAATGACTCGTTAGCGGGGTACTAGGCCTACTAAATATAAAGTAATACTTTACTGTACACTTCAGTGTATGGAGTTGCAGTCTCCTAACTAGAGGAATAGAAGACAATTACTTCTCTGCTTGGGTTGGTTTGCCCCTGGTAAGGAGGTTTCTCTTGGCACCAGGAAGTTTTCATGATTCTCTATAAAGAACAGATTTGGCATGTTTTGGTTGCTGCTTCTCTCATTGTATGTCTCATGATTCCCAAGTAGCAGGGACTACAGGTGGGAAATCAGCCACCATGCCCAGTTAATTTTTGTATTTATTTTATTTTATTTTTATTTTTTCTTTTTAAGGCGGGGTTTCACCATGTTGGTCAGGCTGGTCTTGAACTCCCAACCTCAGGTGATCCGCCCGCCTTGGCTTCCAAAGTGCTTGGATTATAGGCGCGAGCCACCATGCCCTGCCTAATTTTTGTATTTTTAATAGAAATGGGGTTTCACCATGTTGGCCAGGCTGGTCTCAAACTCCTGACCTTGTGATCTCCCCACCTCGGCCTCGCAAAGTGCTGGGAATTACAGGCATAAGCCACCACGCCTGGCCTGGGAAAAGTAAGTTTCTTACTTGCTCACCTCAGTCCTCCCCCAATGGCTCTCATCAGTATCCTCATCCCAGTACATAACACAAACATCCACCCAGTCCATGCAGCTGCTCAAGCCAAACCCAGAGGCATCTTGACTTCCCCATCTCCCTGTCTGCCTTCTCTGATCCTTCAAAGATGTCCACCTCCAAGTCATAGCACTAATCCGTCTACTTCTCTCCTCTCCACCACCCATTCTAGTCCTAGTGTGGCTGGTTGAATAACAGCCCTCAAAGATGTCAAGCCTGAATCCCTGGAGCCTGTAAATATGTTACTTTCATGGTAAAAGGGACTTTGCAGGTGTGATTTTAAAAGTCTGATCCTTTGAGCTGGAGCTGCAAGATTTTAAAAAAATCCTGAGATGGAGAGCATAGCTTGGATTATCCAAATGGGTCCCTGTAATCACAAGAGCCCTTAGAATAAGGAGACAGGATGGCACGGTGGCTCACTCCTGTAATCCCAGCACTTTGGGAGGCCAAGGTGGGTGGATCACCTGAGGTTGGGAGTTTGAGACCAGCCTGGCCAATATGGCAGAACCCTGTCTCTATTAAAAATACCAGAATTAGTTAGGCATGTTGACATGCGCCTGTAGTCCCAGCTACTCAGGAGGCTGAGGCAGGAGAATCACTTGAACCTGGGAGGCAGAAGTAGCAGTGAACTGAAATTTCACCACTGCATGCCAGCCTAGGTGACAGAGCAAGACTCCATCTCAACAAAAAAGGAAGAGGGAGACACAGGAGATCAGAGTCAGAGTTTGTGAGGGAGAGTTGGGCTGAGGGCGTCACAAGGGAGTTAGGAGTTAAATTGCTATACCATTGGCTTTGATGATGGAGGAAGAGTCAAGAGCCAACGAATACAGGCGCCCTCTA
Organism: Callithrix jacchus; assembly: GCF_049354715.1. NCBI lineage: Eukaryota > Metazoa > Chordata > Mammalia > Primates > Cebidae > Callithrix > Callithrix jacchus. The sequence goes on along the minus strand of NC_133506.1, from coordinate 46,496,694 downwards.
GAAGCTAGAAAAGGCCAGAAACAAATCCTCCCCCAGAGCCTCCAGAAAAAAAGCAACCCTCATCACACCTTGATTTTAGGACTTCGGACTTCAGCACTGTAAGAGAGTAAACCACTATCAAGCCACTTCATTTGTGGTAACTTGCTAACAGCAGCAATAGGAAACTGACATACCTTGGTGCCATTACTTTTCACCTGCACCTAACTGATCCCTTGCCTTTGTCCTTGTCCCATATTCTCCCTTTTTCACAGAGGGGCTGGAGGAATCTTGGTAATATAGAAACAGGGTCCCAGCACATCCTCATTCTTAAAACCTCCTGTGTGTTTCCATGACCCTTAGAATAATATCCAGCCTCCTCACCATGGCCCATGATGCTTTGCACGATCTGGCCCTGGCCTTCCTCTCCTTTCCATTCATTCTGCTCTGACCTTAACTGCTTCTCTGTGTCTTCCAACTCGAGATGCTCTTTCCACCTTCAGAGCCCTTGCACTCGCTCTTCCCCTTGCCTGGCATGCTCTTCCCAGCCCATCTCGTGGCTCTAGCTTCTTGACTGAAATGGCCCCTTGCCAGGGGTCTTCTCTGGCTACCACCCCAGCCCGCAGCCATTATTCCTTCTTACAAATCACAATATGTGATTGAAGAACTGTTATCTGTCCTCCTTCTCTTCTACTAGGCTGTAAGGTTGTGCGGACAGATGCCTGGTCTGTCTTGTTTGTGGCTATGTCCCTCTGTGTAGGGCTTCAGTACCTGCCCATTTGTAATGCCCATTAACTATTTCTTGATAGAGCCGTGGGTTTCCTTGGCATGACCTAAATGACTTCCCCATGCTCTCTACTTATTATAAGCACTCAGGCTCTAGTTCTGATGAACAGAAGCAAACAAATGGGAAACTTGGGCCTTGGCGCAAGGTCAGGGTTGCCAAGCCTACAGACATGGGCACATGTTTCTCTACAGAGCAATGGGCATGAGGATAAAATATAGAGCAGCTGTTGATTAATTAAATAGTCCTAAGACCCTTCCTATAAATCTCTTTTAATTAGTTGCCGTAAAGAGCATATATAACTTTCAGGAGAGCAAAAATAAAGGCAAACATTTGGAGGCAAAATGCTACTTGCCTTCCTTTCGTTGAAAACAATGAAGGGAAATGTATATGTGGGTGCATGGAGTGAATGAGAATAGGGTTCCATCCATTAAGCAGTCTTGTCCATTAGCAAACTAGTATAACAAATATGTAATCTTGGCCCAACTGATTTTTTCTTTTTGAGACTGAATCTTGCTCTGTCACCCAGGCTGCTGTATAGTGTCATGATCTCAGCTCATTGCAACCTCTGCCTCCTGGCTTCATGTGATTCTCCTGCCTCAGTCTCCTGAGTAGCTGGGATTACAGGCACCTGCCACCACGCCCCACTATTTATTTCTTTTTTGAGTCGAAGTCTTGCTCTGTCTCCTAGGCTGGAGTGCAGTGGCTCAATCTTGGCTCACTGCAACCTCCATCTCCCAGGTTTAAGCAATTCTCCTGCCTCAGCCTCCTGAGTAGCTGGGACTACAGGTGCATACCACCATGCCCAGCTAATTTTTGTATTTTTAGTAGAGACGGGGTTTCATCTTGTTGACCAGGATGGTCTCGATCTCTTGACCTCATGATCCACCCACCTCGGCCTCCCAAAGTGCTGGAATTATAGACGTGAGCCACCGCGCCCGGCCAACTTTTGTATTTTTAGTAGAGACGAGGTTTCACCATGTTGGCCAGGCTGGTCTCAAACTCTTGACCTTTTGATTCACCCACCTCAGCCTCCCAAAGTTCTGGAATTACAGGCATGAGCCACCGTGCTCGGCTGTCAGCTAATTTTTGTATTTTTAATAGACACAGGGTTTCACCATGTTGGCTAGGCTGGTCTCAAACTCCTGACTTCAGGTGATCCACCCACCTTGGGATACTGCCTGTGTAATACACCAGGGTCACACAGAGGCTACCCCAAGATTTCACTCTGGAGTTCCACATCTAGAGAGAAGGAGGCATACCAAGTGTCTCAGAGTACATTTCTATTGTATCTGGAATACGATTCAGTGATTGTCAGGACATAGATTGCTTTCTATGCCCTGACAGGGTATGAACACATGAGACAATTACAAAGTTTTGCTTAGAGTCAGTACAGCACGATGCTTAGGGAATAGGCTCTTCAATCAGAGCATCTGGATTCAAATCCCAAATAACACATTAAGTGCTCAATAAATATTGGCTATTATTTTATTTAGAATAAAAACCAGACTATGATGGTCTACAAAGTTTTAAGATGTTCCCTACTTCTCAAACCATTTTTTGAGATGTTCAAAAATGTCTCAAACCATTTAAGATGTTCCCTGTCCCTCTCTCCCTAATTGTTCAAAACCCAACTTGCCTCTGTAGTTTCTTGAACAGAACATTCCAAATTTATTTGCCTTGGGGTCTTTACAGTTATTTTTCTCCCAGTATAGAATTGTTTCCTCAGATCTTTTGTAACTGGCTCTCTTACCTTTCAGGTTTGGAGTTTAATGTGGTCTCTGAAGAGGCCTCCCATAACTAACCTATTCAAAACAGATCCCTTTCCCCACCCTAACATGTCACAGTTTCATTTCTTTTATGGCACTTAACAGTAATTTACCTGATTTATCTCCCCCATTTAAATATAAACTCTTCTACAACAGGAAAACTCTTGCTCATTTTTATTCCAGAACCTAGAACAGTACACTGAAGGCACTTGATGTTTGTTATGAAAAGGAAAAAAAAAATTAAATTCAGGCTGGGCATGGTGGCTAACACCTATAATCCACTTTGGGAGGCTGAGGCAGGAGGGCTGCTTGAGCCCAGGAGATTGAGATGAGCCTGGGCAACATATTGAAACCTCATCGCTACAAAAATTTTTTATTTTTAAAATTTTTTAAAGAGATGGGTTTTCACCATGTTGGCCAGGCTAGTCTCAAAACTCTTGACCTCAGGTGATTCACCCACCTCAGCCTCCCAAAGTGGCAAAGTGCTGGGATTACAGGCATGAGCCACCATGCCTGGCCACAAAAAAAATGTTTAAAATTAAAAAATGGTTAGGCATGGTGGCCCACACTTATAATCTAAGCTACTTGGGAGGAGGAAGGATCACTTGAACCCAGGAGGTTGACGCTGCAGTGAGCTATGATCACAACACTCCACTCCACCCTGGGCTACGGAGCAAGACTGTCTAAAAAAAAAATCAGTTTAAATCTCATCTCACAATTAAAACTAAGTACAATCCCCAGAAGGAACAAAATTTCAAATACTAAAATATGCCAGGTGCAGTGGCTCATGCCTGTAATCCTAGCACTTTGGGAGGCTGAGGTTCGAGGATCGGCTGAGGTCAGGAGTTCAAGACCAGCCAGGCCAACATGTCTCCACCAAAAAATACAAAAATTAGCCGGGTATAGTGGCAGACACCTGTAATCTCAGCTACTTGGGAGACTGAGGCATGAGAATGGCTTTAACCTGGGAGGTGGAGGTTGAAGTGAGCCAAGATTGTGCCACTGCACTCTAGCCTGGGGGATAGAGTGAGACTCTGTCTCCAAAAGAAAAAAAAATACTGAAATAGATCTGGGTTGTGTACTGGGTATCTGTCATATTCTTAACAGCCCATCTTTTGAAAAATATTTCACTACTGGGGAAAATCCCCCATCATGAGTTCTGTCTTCCTAGTGTAGATATCAAAACACAAATTCCCGGCCTCTCTTGCCGCTAAGATATAAGCATGGAAATAGGCTCTGCCTACCCGACACCCTCATAAGATTTGACTCAGAAAACAATAAGGTAGTGACTCAGCTTTTCGACACGTGGACTGTGGCTGAGGTGTTGGGCTTTCTGGGAGAGCAGCGGGGGTCATGTCAAGTGAAATTGGTGAGACTGTAGTGGCAGTTTCCTCCTGTACTTGAAAGGGAATAGACACTGTTCTCATAAGGCCAGTTTTGTGCATATCTTGGGCACCATTCCTAGAAGTATAGCCTTGACTCTGTCCCCAAAATTCTCAAAAGCTCTTCCTACCACTGTAGTAAACCCTTTCCCACTTAGCCAGTCAGCTTCTCTTGCCTGCCCCCGGTGACAACCAGGTTTACAGGAACTACAACTTTCTGTAACTTTAGGACATCAGCCTTTAGAATATAAAATCATTCTTGTGTCTCACTACTTGTCTCCTGACATTTATCAGAATCAGTTGTCCCTGGAAGGAGGAGTCGAAAAACACAGGACATGTTTGTTCTCCACTCCAGGTCTCAGTCATTTACTTCCATAACTCCTTGATACAAACAGTTATAAGAGACCTGCTGTACTTTTATAAGAGAAGGGATTACTATACTTTAAGTATACCTGTTCAAATAATTAGTTACAATATTTCATAGTTAAAACGTGATGACTAATTTTGAATTTGATTGTTAAACACCACCCTCTTATAATAAAACAAGATTCTATATCACAGATTGCAAATTGGTGAGGAAATCTGGTCTGCAGAGGGTTTTTTCTGGCCTATAATGCTTTTAAGCTTTTTTTTCTAATTGTTGACAGAGATACAGAGACTTTGCAGTTATATCTGTGATTTCTGCTATTCTTAAACAACAACAATGGATGATTATGAGCCTGCATGCAGCAACCAGTGAGGGAACAGGCTCCCTTTTCACAGGCCATTAGTTCAACCGGCCACTGACAGGCTCTCACAAATCAAATTTTTACTTTAAATTTTGTTGTCTATATTGGAAGTTGGGGAGACTACCTACCATTTTATGAAAATGTTAAGTAAACAAACATAAAAACACATTTTACATTCATATAAAATGCTGGAATAAAAAAGATTAAATCAAAATAGAAAAGGCAAGTTAAAAGGGAAGAAGCAAAAGGTTGGGACTTGGACTTTAAGATTCCAAAGCAAGTCAAACCAATTTAGAAAATGTTCTATGTATGTGCAACATAAGGTGGATTCTGAAGCTAACTTTTATAAAACAGTAGCAATTTGTAACAGGCACTGACAGACTACAAAGGTGGCTTCCTCTATTTTGGCAAACTTTAAAGATCTCATTTTGATACTAATTCAAAATGCCAAATAGAATGACCCCCGTTTCTGAATAATTAAAACAATTTACATTTTAAACATGTATTCTATCATCTGAAATATTAAGAAGATCAATAATTTTTTTTTTTTTCTTTTTTAATATAAAGAAGGGGTGTCACCATGTTGGCCAGGCTGGTCTCGAACTCCTGACCTCAAGTGATCTGCCCATCTTGGTCTCCCAAAGTGCTGGGATTGCAGGCGTGAAGCCACCACACCCGGCCTAGATCCAAGAATTTCTTAACTAAACAGTAAACTGACCCTAAGTGTACACTCTGTGATCAATTTGAGAAGACTAAGTTTACTGCACCTTAATTCCAGGTATAAAATGATTTAGAAAGCATTTAGACTGGGGGAAGTAGAAAATAAGGACAGGTCAATGATCTGGAGTTTAAAATACAAAATCCTGTCACGTTATATCTCACATGTTCAAGACATCCTCCATGTGCTGGAAAAAAAATGATGGTTCTCAGAAACAGTATAATTCATTAATATGTCATCCAATCCATAACTAATTTTTAAATTCCTTATAAAAAAGGAGTCCATGTATTCACTGATACTATACAATCTCCTGTATATACATCTCCTGCATATTCACATCTTTCCCATCAAACTATACCAGTCACCTTAGTACTGTGGAAATGTTCCATCAATTTTAGCAGCCCAGGCCATGAGGCCCCCTACAACATCCCGGACTGTTAAAGAGTCTAACTCTTGAGCTGCTGATAAGGACTGGAGGATCTTCACGGCTTTCTGTGAGTCATTTCCCAGTTTGCAAATCACATAAATGGGGAGAGCAGCCCCTTCTTGTGTACGCTGCTTCCCTTCCCGGATTGCTTCTCCTAAGAGTTTCAGGCTCTCTGCATCCCTGCGTTCCAAATGTTTCAGAGGGATGTGTAGGGCATGAGGCAAACGACAGATGTCTACCTCGACCTGAGGCCTGACATCCAGCAACAGATGGGATGCTCCAGAATCCAGAAGTCGCTTATAGTCAGTGACGGAAACACGCTCCTCTGGGCTCAGTAACTGCAGGGAGAGGCATTTATCGGTGGCTGAGGAGCCACAAAAGGCTTCATAGTCCATCAGATCAGTCACAGTGGGCCGTTCCCCGCAAGCTGCACAGTCAAGCCTGCGACTCCGCAGCCGAATACAGCGGAAATGCCCTCTCAGGGCATCAAAGAGCAACAGGCTGCCACTGTAAGAAGGGCCCAGACCCGCAGCGATTTTCAGCACTTCCAAGGCCTGCAGGCAACCCAGGACCCCAGTTACCACACCGAGCACCCCGCCGTCCGCGCAGTTGGTCACTGTCTCCGCTGGGGGTGGCTGGGGGAATATGCAGCGATAGCAAGGCCCACCGTCATAATGGTAGACTGTGATTTGGCCCTCGAAGCGCAAGGCACTGGCAGACACGAGAGGCCGACCCGCCAGCACACAGGCGTCATTAACCAGATAGCGAGTGGGCACGTTGTCCGAGCAGTCGGCCACCACATCATATCGGCGGACCAGGTCTAGGGCAGTGGCTGGCGTAAGGGCCTGAGTGTACGGCACGCATTCCACCTCCGAATTGAGGCGGCGCAGCGAGGCGGCAGCCGAAAAGGCCTTGGCCTGGCCAGTCAGTGACTCGCCATGCAGCACTTGGCGGGGCAGGTTGCTCATCTCTACCACGTCATAGTCCACAAGGCCAAGGCGGCCCACGCCGGCCGCTGCCAAGTACTGCGCCAGTGGACAGCCGAGCCCACCGCAGCCCACGACTAGCACGGAAGCAGTCGCCAGGCGCAGCTGTCCGTGCACGCCCAGCTCCGGCAGCACTAGCTGCCGGCTATAGCGCAGAATCTCATCTCGGGACAGAGCAGCCTTCGGCGGCAGCGGCGACACCGGAACCAGCCGTTCCGGCTGCGGTTTCTGCTCCGCCAAAAGGGCCGCCGCCAGCCTCTGCTTCAGGGAATACAATTCCTCCTCACGTCGGGCAACTTCAGCCTGTAAGGCAACTGTCTCCTCACGGGAAGCCATGACGACCTCTTTCGGAAGTTGTCGTGAAAGGCATTTCCGCTTCCGCTTCCAGCTTCTGTCTCCTAGCGACTGGGATAAACTAAAAAACTTTATGGAGCTTGGGAAAAGGTGATTAATAGATATATACTTCCTAAATAAACCATAAAATTAAACTTTAAAGATGCATAAATCCTGAATATTTCTAATTGAACCACACAACGGTTCTAGAAGAACGAGCACTCACACAGATCATCCCCCTCTCTCAAATTTGGTAGGGTCCGACCTGTCCTTTTTTTTTCCGCGCCTCATTTACGCCATTCCGCTTCCGGCATCTGGCTCACTTCCGCCATGGCCTCCTTGGAAGTGAGTGGTAGTCCTCCCAGGTCTCGGCGGGAGCTGGAGGTGCGCAGTACACTACAGGACAAATATTCGGTGCTTTTACCCACCTACAACGAGCGCGAGAACCTGCCACTTATCGTGTGGTTGCTGGTGAAATCCTTCTCCGAGAGGTAGCGCACCAGGTCTCCCTCCGCGAGGAATGAGATGAGCTGGCATCCCCGGCCCGGGTGTCAGCAGCTGGCTGCGCAAGTCGGCCCTGTCAGCCTTCTTTGGCTCACGCGGGAAGGCTCGGGAAGAGGGTCACCCTGCGAGGGAAGCAGAGGCAGATGCATGTTGGGTTTTCCTCGTGTCCTGGGTTCTTATTCCTGTCCTTGGGCTTTGTGAGACACTCATTTATCTTTGTTATGAACTACTCCCGTGCCCCGTTTTTTCGTAGATGGGTTGGCCACTCTTTTACTTGGAAGCAAGCCTGAGAGCGTGACCCCAGTCCTCCCTCTAGGTGGTCAGGATCTGCGGCAAGAGCGGAGAGAGTCCAAGCGAGAGCGCTCACCCTCCATTCCGATGCCGAGTGCTTATATAAGCATGAGGTTTGGTCTCTGTGGGTTAGGAAGCTGTTGCTGGCCACGATAACCTTTCTGGAAAGGAGAGAGCAGAAGACCATCTTCCCTGATCATTCGTGGATGTTTGGTGTGATTGTTAGAAGCGGGATGGAGGGGGTGGAGTTCGAATTTGGAAGTGTTATATACAGTGTTTATTTAAAACTACAGAAAATCCTGGAGTCATTATGAAGTAACGTGTTCTACGATGGCACATATGGGATCATGATGTGAAATCTTTGGAGACTTTTTTTTCATATTAACGTATATAGTAAATTTGGAAGTTAGGTAATGTCTCTGTTATTTAATCAGGTTATGGCAATGAATGGATTATTTCCATTTCCAGAGGTTTTTGGTTGTTTTTTTTTTTTTTTTTTTTTTGGCTTTTGCTTTGCAAATGAGAACAAGGACTTTCTTCACATCATATTTTCCAGCTAAATTTAGAAAAGTGCTTGACATATAATGGTGCTCCTTTATTGTGTCAATTTTGGCAGCAGACACACTCGTACTTGTGTACTGGGGATAAATTCTTCAAGGGAGGATTTCTGCGTCGACAGAGAGGTGCTTAAAATGGACAGTTATTGCCAAATTGCTCTAAAGAAAAAAATTATACCAGTTTAGGATTCTCTATTCTTCAGAGTGCCTGTTTTCCCATCAACCAGCCTGCTTGAGCATTATTAAATTTAACATTGTTGGAAGTGCTAATTTGTGAAAACCGTTGCTGTCTTGATTGTATTTCCTTGCTTCCTTCACATGCCTTGCCCCTCAAAGTTTTAAAATTTATATTTTTTCCATTTAATCTTTCTTTCTTTCTTTCTTTTTTGAGACGGAGTTTCGCTCTTGTTACCCAGGCTGGAGTGCAATGGCGCGATCTCGGTCACCGCAGCCTCCGCCTCCTGGGTCCAGGCAATTCTCCTGCCTCAGCCTCCCGAGAAGCTGAGACTACAGGCGTGCACCACCATGCCCAGCTAATTTTTTGTATTTTTAGTAGAGATGGGGTTTCACCATGTTGACCAGGATGGTCTCGATCTCTTGACCTCGTGATTCACCCGCCTCGGCCTCCCATTTAATCTTAATTTTGATTTCTATAAGCTCTAAATTAATTAACCATCATTCAACCGATCTCGTTCAGGGCTTGTATTCTAATTTTGCAAAGTTTTTTGCTGTTTTAATTTTTTTACGTTATACAATTTATCTTTCCTATTAATGCTTTGTGAAAATCTTTTAAGACCAAAATGAGGTTTAATAAAGGAAACAAAACTATTTGCTTTTCAGATGCAATCAAATTACCTAAAGTCAGCCCAGCTTGATTCCTTTAAGCTTCCTCTCCCGTAAATGGAGTAGCTAGCTGCTTTGAAGTGGTAGGGGACAGTAATTTGCTTTTAACGACCCCATTTTGTTTATGGAATTTTTCTTTCAGCACATCTACTAAAATCACCATACATGTTTTGGCATGTAAAGGTACCAGTGCCCAAATTTAAGGCACAGTGGGAAGCCAGAGTCATTGTATCTACTCTTGGAGAACAGATACACAGGGTTTTGCTTTCTTGTCTTCAGAGTTGCTGGGGCTGACTCGTTAAAGCCTTTAACAGTGGAATATGTTTTCTGCTTGATTTTCTGGCATATGTTTCTTAGAGCGGGACCAAGAGAAAACAGAATGTTATGTTGTAGGTATAAAATTAATAACAAGAATGCCTTTAAAAGCGAGGGAGTGGGGGTGGCCACATGTACACCGATGCAGTATTTATCCACCAAGTATTGTGTTGCCTTGTTTTTAGATTAGAATCTACCACCTGAAGTTAATGGGAAGTAACATGTTAATTCTGAAGCACAGTGGAATCTTTTGTGATGCTACTCTACTTTTGTTTTTTTAAGCTGATAATGTGAGGTTATAGGCACAACTATTTGAAATCGTTTAAGATTGTGTCACCATTCTAAAATGGGTTTTTTAAAAGGTGAAATTAGATTTATACTCTATTACTCGATTTGGATTAAATTAGAAGAATAATCACTCAGAATTACTCAGTTTGGTTTGAGTTACCATGTAAAGTGCTTTTGAAGTACTCTATGTAACTAAGATTTGGTATTAAGGTTCACAATTTTATTTCCAAAGTAGGTAATAAAATTTCATATGATACATGTCATTACATGATTTTCTTTTGAACTAAAAAGTATGTTCTCTGTGTAAGAAGGACATTAGCATGTTTCAGCAACATACTGGGTTTGGAGGTAAAGTACTAAATATTTGACATTTATTTCATTTGATAATTGAAGTTTTCCTTAATGATTAGTATAGCAATAAATCTCCACTTATATTTTTAAGGAATCAGTACTTTTAAAATTACTTTTAAATTTGAGAACATTGTCATCAATCATTAATACAAATTTAATTTTTTTTTAGTGGAATCAACTATGAAATTATAATCATAGATGATGGAAGCCCAGATGGAACAAGGGATGTTGCTGAACAGTTGGAGAAGATCTATGGGTCAGACAGAATTGTAAGTTATAAGAACATTTTTCTATCATGAATTGTGATTACGAAGGGGAAAGATGAGAAAGAAACAATGCTTAAATTCAGTCTGTTTAGAAACTGAAAACATAAAGAGGAACTTAACACATTTGAGATTTAAATGTATTTTCATTGTCCTTAAAATTATACTTATCTTTGGTATGTTGGGTCAATGGTCATTTTACAGCAGAGAGTGAGCTTTTGGATGAACTCTGTTTATGACTAATTCTGCAGATCAGTTTTCTTGAAGGGCAAAAATTAAAGACTGATACTGGATTTACAAGGAATATTACAGAATTTGGTTGTAATTGGTAGTGTGTCTGTCTTAATCGTTCTTGCTCCCTTTTGGTAAGTATTCTCATACTTTCAGTAGAGAATACTGCCCGAATTTAAGAGCATGTAAATAGAAAAAGTTACTGTTTTCTTGTGAAACATTAATGACTTCTCAGAGTACTTGGTATTTTTAGTCTATAGAGTAGTCTTGTGGAAATAGATTGACTTTCTTAGTCCTAAACTTTAGATTTTCCCATTGTACCTTGAAATTTGTTAATGTACTATAGAAGTAACTTAAGCAAATATAGAGTTTATTTTATAATGGCTTCATAAGTTTTATTTTTGGTCACTGGTTTGGAATTATAAATGTTTATACTTGTAAGCACTTTTATAATTTATGTTCATAAAATATTGCAGACGAGTTTTTCAGTCTTGCACTATTGACGTGTGGACAGATTAATTCTTTACTATGCATTGTAGTATGTTCAGCACCATATCTGGACTGTCCTCACTAGATGCCGTTATAAACCCTCCTCCCCAGTTCACAACTGCAGATGTTTGGATATTGTCAGATACTTCCTTTGGGGGAAAAATTATCCTTTGCTCCCAGTAGAGAACTACTGGTATAGAGAAAGAAGTGTCTTTGAGAACATTTATTGTTATTTGCAATTCAAGAAATGGTAAATTAATCATCATTTAAAGAGAACAGTCACCCAGTCTAAACATTCTTGATAAGTCTTAGTAATAGAAATACTTTCCACAACTCATGTTTACTTATAGATGAATGTCAGTTGCATGAGATCTTGGTGGCAAGGATTTAAAGGAATTATATTGCTCATATACATGGTGAATCTATACTATAAATTCTTTCAGTCTGTCTCACAGATGTGTAACTCCTGTCTGTCACACCTCAGGTCTTCTCTGAAAATCTCCTAATGGGTAGGAATACAGAAGGAGGTAAAAAGTTAACAGATTTTCAGGCTTCTAGCAGAGACTTTCAGTAATGCTAGGTTTGAATTTTTGGCCAGTAGTTCCCCAGCTTTTCTTTTAGAAGCCCAGGGTGAAGGCCACTGATTTACAACACTCTGAGTTATGTGCTGCCATTTAATCTGGGACCATCAACCAGACAACATTTTGAATACTTTTGTCCTAAAACCTCAGCCTTAGGATGTGATTGATTGACTTTAGGGAATGGTTAATAAACTGACCTTTCAAATTTTGAAACAACATTGTCTTCGAAGACATTTTTCCTGTCAACCCAATAACATTCAAAATGAGAAAAAATTTGCATTCACTGTTAAGACTTCCCTCTGCTACCAGATAAAATTCCTTATTCATTCATTATTTTATGACATTTAAATAAGTTAAACTAGAAAATGACTTAAAAGACAGTATTTGAAATCCTAATCCTGAAGGCAATGGTATTTAAAAAAAAAAAAACAATATTACTCCCATGCTAGGGGTGACACTTGCTCTTAGTGATATATGTATGTTTAGTTGGGAAGATGAGGGATTATTGAAACCATGTTAGAATACCTCGGATAAAGTATTCAGCACAGATGCTCTGTCAGCCTTTCAAACTTGCTGAAATGATTCTTTCAGTAAAGAAGCTAAAGAAGATATTTTTTAAATTCTGTAGGTGGTGCAACTGAAGCAAGACGTTAGGTCATTTTCCAAGGTTACACAGCTAGGTAGGACCATAGAGAAATTGGGGCACTTACTCTGAACTATTCACAGAGATCTGAAACTGTGAAGGACCTCAACTGTTCTGTGTTGAATGCTTCTATTTATTTATTTTTTTAAACAGAGTTTCATCATATTAGTCAGGCTGGTCTCGAACTCCTGACATCAGATGATCTGCCTGCCTCAGCCTCCCAAAATGCTGGGATTACAGGTGTGAGCCACCGTGCCTGGCTTGAATGCTTCTATTATGTTTGGTTTATGTAGTTTGTTTCATCCCCCAACTTGAGATCAGATAATGGCATCTATATTTTGTCATTATTTTCTTACAGCTTTATTGATGTACAATTGACAAAGTTATATATATTTAAAGTATACATTGCAATGGTTTGATACACACATGCATTGTGAAATAAATACCACATTTGGGGAATGAGCGTGTCCATCACGTCACACAGTTACCCTTTAGTGCGAGTTGACAGTAGTGTGGACAGTTAAGATTTGCTGTCTGCATATTTCAAGTATATGATATGATACTAACTATAGTCACCATGCTGTATATTAGATTCTCAGAACTTTATCTTATATTTTGTCATTATTTTATAGTTCAGTATTTTAAAAACTTGTTCTGATAATAAAATGTAATATGTGTTTATTATTCTTAAAACATCAAAAAAAGGTAAAAAGTTGTGGGCTGGGCATGGTGGCTCGTGCCTATAATCCCAGCACTTTGGGAGGTCAAGGAGTGAGGAGTTCGAGACCAGCCTGGCCAATGGTGAAACCCCGTCTCTAAAAAAAGAATAAAACAAAAAAATAAAATAAAAAGGTTTGACTACTTAAAAATATTAAACTTCTGTGCTCACTTTGGCAGCACATATGCTAAAATTGGAGCAATACAGAGAAGATTAGCACGGCCCCTGCCAAGGATGACACGCAGACTCCTGAAGCGTTCCATATTTTTTTATAAAAATTATTTTTAAAAAAATTCAACTTCTGTCTATTCCCAAATGCCAAAATATTTCTAACAAGATCAGTACCCCAGCCAGATAATTGATAAGACCAGAACTAGAAATGGCCAGTAAACAAGAAAAAAATACTGAGCCTCGCTGATAAGTGAAGATTTACGAAATAGGGCAGTATATACTAGCCTTATTAGCTGAAGATTTAATTTTCTCCTATTTTTAAACCAGTGTTTCTGAGAGTTATTATAGACCAAGTCCACTCAAATGCTGTTGATCCTAGTATAAATCGATACTGTTTTTCTGAAGTATCATCTGGCAGCAATCTCATGACCCTCAAAAATACTTACACCTTTGTAATAAGTATAAAGCAGTTTATAAAACTGTATATAT